>NC_069793.1:95280929-95594755 GCF_027406575.1 Nycticebus coucang | reverse complement strand
GGTACACAAATTGTGTTTGTTTCCGTGGTTTATCATGGTAACTGCCACCTCCCAAGTCAAGAACTGGAGCATTAGAGAACCCCATAAACCCTTCCTCTGCACCCTCCTAATTACTGTTCCCTCTCTTCTAAGCCCCATCTTCATTTTTTACATATCAGTTGTACCTATTTTTTGTTTTTGTTTGTTTGTTTTTGAGACAGAGTCTCATTCTGTTGCCCTTGGTAGAGTGCTGTGGTGTCACAGCTCACAGCAACCTCAAACTCCTGGGCTTAAGCGATTCTTTCGCCTCAGCCTCCCAAGTATCTGGGACTCCCGGTGCCCACCACAGTGCCCGGCTATTTTTTTCTTTTAATTTAAAATCATATTTAATGATCTAATGAAACACAAGTAATGTATTTTTTATTTCTCTACCCTTATTCTATACTTTCAGGATTTTATAAAAATTGCAGAATATTTCAGGGGTACACATGTTTTGGTTACATTGTTTGTTTTGTATATTTCAGGTCAAAGTTATAAATGTTCCTTTCACCCAGACCGGCTATTTTTTATTGCAGTTGTCGTTGTTGTTTAGCAGACCCAGGCTGCGTTTGAACCTGCCAACCTGAGTATATGTGGCCAGCACCCTACTCACTGAGCTACGGGCACCGCAGTAGTTGTAGCTATTTTTAAACTTCTTGTATATATATTGTGAATACATGTTATACCCTATAATACTAATAGTATTAGTACTAATAGTGGTTATAAATTTTCTAGGCATTTTTCTTATTAGTAATCAATACTGAAGCATAATCTGGTATGGGGAAATAGGGTATCATTAAAACGTTAATAAAATTGAATTAAGAGTTTTAATTTCGGGTGGCGCCTGTGGCTCAGTGAGTAGGGTGCTGGCCCCATATATCGAGGGTGGCGGGTTCAAACCCAGCCCCGGCTGAACTGCAACCAAAAAATAGCTGGGCGTTGTGGCAGGTGCCTGTAGTCCCAGCTGCTCAGGAGGCTGAGGCAGGAGAATCGCGGAAGCCCAAGAGCTAGAGGTTGCTGTGAGCCCTGTGACATCATGGCACTCTACCGAGGGCGGTAAAGTGAGACTCTGTCTCTACAAAAGTAAACAAAAAGTTTTAATTTCTACCTACAACCTAAATTACTATTTTAGTTCTAGCTAGCTCTAGAAACCTAAGTGGAAATTTAGCAAGTCTTTTTCTTCTACCCAGGTAAACTAGATTTTTATCAAGACAGAGACCCTACAAGAGTCTCAATAAGCCGAGAACAAACTTTTCTTGGGAGCCCACTAGCCTATAATCCATTTGGTTGCCTTCAATCACATGCCCAGGAGAATGTCAATGGTGGTGACTATAACGAACCAGGTAAGAGATAAATTGAAAGTGGAATTCTTGTACACAAGAGTATGTAGACAGAAGATACTTATTGTAATGTTATTTGTAATAGTGAACAATGGTAAATAATCTCAGTGACTATTAGTAATGTAATCATTATGGGATACCCATACTACGTTGTTCTCTATGCAATTGTTAAAAGAAATAAGGGGGCAAATTTTGTGTTCATGCAGAGAAAAGTATCTGGTATCTGGAATGGTAATCACAAGAGTATTGGTGTAGATCTACCTTTGTTGAAGACTACATTTAATTTTCTGTGTTACATGTTCACATATTATAGTTTTTTTAGACACAAATAGTTGAATGCGGAAGTGAAGTTTATTTAGAAAATAAATAATTTACTTTTAAGTTGTTCATTAAATAAACACTGTTAGGAAGTATATGAGCTCATGAATTTTATATAGTTGGCAGCCTCTACAAATTTTGTGTAAGCCTATTTGTAACAGTCCACATTTAATTAAATGCTGCTAAATATTATCTTTAAATTTCTTTTTTCTTTCTTTTAAAGACTAGGTCTTACACTGAGTGTAGTGGCTCACGCCTGTAATCCTAGTACTCTGGGAGCCAGAGGTGGGTGGATTGCTTGAGCTCACGAGTTTGAGACCAGCCTGAGCAAAAGCGAGACCCCATTTCTACTAAAAATAGAAAAACTGAGGCACAAGGATTGCTTGAGCCTAAGAGTTGGAGGCTGCTGTGAGCTATGACAATGCCATGGCACTTTATCCAGGGCGACAACTTGAGACTCTGTCTCCAAAAATAAAAAATAAGAATAAAGACAAAGTCTTGGTATGTTGCTCAGGCTAGTCTGGAACTCCTGGCCTCAAGTTATCTTCCAGCTTAAGCCTCCTAAAGCATTAGGATTATAGGCATGAGCCACCATGCCCAGCTTCTTTTTTTTTTTTTTCTTCTCGTTAGCCATGCCTTTATTTTTATTAACGTGTCTTTGTTTATAGGGCACTGTTATATACAATAGGTATTTTTGATTAGTATGAGTGTACGTATGATTAGGTTACATTGTTTGTGTTTGTGGGGTAAAGTATTAGGTGGGAACTTACCAAACCCCCTCCACTCTTCCCCCTCCATGCCAAACCTCTTAATGCTGTCTATGGGCATTCTCAATTACCTGCTTCGTGTTTATTTTTTAAATATTTGGAAGGTAAAGAGAATTATAAAGAGCAATCTTTAAAAATCACTTAATTCTCCCACCAAAGATAGCCAATATTGATTTTTTTTTTTTTTGCTTTAGATTAGAATTTATGCATCTATACTAGAACTCCATTGTTTGCCACCTCCTTAAGTTGACCTAATTTTCATAGACCAGACACACACCACATGTACGTTTCCGTACAGTAGGCCTAGTTCCTGATGTTGACTGCCTCCACATGTTGACCAGTTTGTTACAGACTCTTGGGTGGACAGAGGTTCTACTTTTTTGTGTTTAATATAACATAGTGACCATACTATTTTATTAGTTGTAAGGCTTCTTTTTTTTTTTTTTTTTTTTTGTAGAGACAGAGTCTCACTTTCTGGCCCTTGGTAGAGCCGTGGCCTCACACAGCTCACAGCAACCTCCAACTCCTGGGCTTAAGCGATTCTCTTGCCTCAGCCTCCCGAGTAGCTGGGACTACAGGCACCCGCCACAATGCCCAGCTAAGTTGTAAGGCTTCTTTTAAGATGCTACCTTTCTAACCAGATTTCATTTTAGCTGTTGCAGACACTTAGATAGTTGATATACTGGTTGTATTTGTAGTTTGATAGAATGAGAGATGAGAGAGACCTATTCTCTTGGGGAGTTTTATTTTAAAAATTGACTTGTCTGGGAGACTGAACCAGGAGGATTGCTTAAGGCCAGGAGTTCAAGACCAGCCTCAGCAACATAGCAAGACCTCAGATCTTAAAAAAAAAAAAAAAAACATTAGCCAGGTATGGTGACATGTGTTCCTGTATTCCCCAGATCCTTTGGAGCCTGAGACAGGAGGATCACTTGAGCCCAGGAGTTTGAGGTTGTAGTGAGCTACTTTGATAGCACTGCACTCTAGCCCGGCTAATAGGGTGAGACTCTGTCTCCAAAAAACAAAAATGTCCAATGTCTCCTTCTAAAATTGTATATTGAGGCTGAGGCGGGTGGATTGCTTGAGCTCAGGAGTTTGAGATCAGCCTGAGCAAGAGTGAGACTGACCTTGTCTCTATTAAAAATAGAAGAAAAAAAAAAAACAGCTGGGCACTGTGGCAGATGCCCGTAATTGCAACCACTTGAGAGGCGAAAGCAAGAGAATCACCTGAACCCAGGAGTTTGAGGTTGCTTTGAGCTATGATGCCACAGTAATCTAGTCTGGGGCAACAGCATGAGACTCAAGTCTCAAAAAAAAAAATTAAAAATAGAATAAAATGTAAAATAATAGATTGAAATAACTGTAAAAGATATAATTCCTAATGAATTCTAATTTTTGAAATTATTTCACAAAGATATACTTTTAAATAAACTAGAACATAGTAAAAAAAAAGTTTAAATAGTATTCCATGATATATATAAAATATTTTTTAATTTTTTTAATAAAAACGATTTGCTATTAGCTTTGTTTTTATTGCTAACCATTTTATAGATATTATTTTATGAATAAATATCTAACACGGATATATAGATAGATGTGTACTTGTGTGTTTATATTTGTGTACTGGGTTGCCATTTTAAAAACATTTCTTTCACAAACATTTAAGAAACCCACTTATTATGTGCCTGATATCTTTTAACAATATGGCTATAATGAAGCAGAATATTTATATTTAGTGGAGCAATTTAAATTTTATTTGGTTCAGAGCCACAGACTACCATATGCTTTGGCCAGTTTTCTCACAAATGTTGGCTATTTGAAATAAGAAAAAAAAAATCAACTCAAAATGCCTGAGTTGGCCAGGAGCTGTGGCTCAAACCTGTAATCTTAGCACACTGGGAGTTCAAGGCAGGTGGATCACTAGAACTAACGAGTTCAAGACCAGCCTGAGCAAGAGTGAGACCCGGTCTCTAGTGAAAATAAAAAACTGAGGCAAGAGGATCACTTGAGCTCAAGAGTTTGAGATTGCCGTGGGCTGTGATGCCACGGCACTGTACCCAAGGGTGACAGAGTGAGACTCTCAAAAAAATGCCTGAGTTATTAATGTGAGTCAGAAGTATAATATTTATGTTATAATGTGTCAAATATAATTTGGAATAATTCATAATCAAAGCAGTCTGTGTTAATTGTGAACCTAGAAAGCGCTGACATAGACTAAGTAAAGATTACTGCTGTGTGCTCGCTTCAGCAGCCCATGTGCTGAGACTGGAACAGGGCAGAGATGAGTGTGGCCCCTGCGTGATGTGTTGCATATTTAAAAAATAAAATTACTCCTTGTGCTACTATTCATGAACCTCCACTGATTACACTTTGGTGTCTTCCTTATTGTCTCTTTTATATCTATTTTCCTCATCTTTGGGATGATACTGTATTTATGATTGAATAGTCTTGCTTCTCCACTTAAAATAATGACAAGAGCATTTCCCATCACATTGGCACTACTCTAGCTTTTAGACCTAATATTCAAATATTTTTAAGGCATTTTATTCTTAAAATAACAATAGTCACAAATTACCATTAAAAAGTATATTGTGCTGACTGGTAAATGTTTTTTAGAAATAACAAAGTGAAGTTTTGGGCAGCACCTGTGGCTCAAGGAGTAGGGGGCTGGTCCCATATGCCAGAGGTGGTGGGTTCAAACCCAGCCCCGGCCAAAAAAAAAAAACAAAGTGAAGTTTTTTTTTGGTCTAAAATAAAGCAACTCTAAGAAGCAAGAGAGGAAAACAAATTGTAAGAAAGCAAGGGATGGTGCCTTCTGGTGCTAAGAATTTGATTCGTCTGATCCAAACCTTTTTTCCCTCCACTTTGAATCCCCAAATCTGTTTTCAGTCCAGGTGCAGCAGTCCGTTGAGAATCATGCAGTATTAAGTCATGCCGTTGAGAAGGAAGGGTGCACGCATCCGGGTCCCACTGTAAAGCCAGATAACGAGGTCGGTAATGATGTTTACTAAACATTTAGAGCTACTTCGCTTCATATTCTCTTTGTTAGAAGTTATGAAGTACTAAAGGCTGTGTTCTCTGAGATCTGCTCTTAGTGAAGTGGATCAGTGATGAAAATAGCCAAATCTGAGCATCAGAAGACATTCCAGTCTCCCTGATGCATGATCTCCACAGTTCTGAGAAGCAAAACTATACACTGAACAATAAGGGCTTTTGTCTTGGGGGGGGTCAGGGGTGTGTGTGTTCGTAAAAATGACAGTCGGTAACCGAGTGTTTCGCTGATTGATGAATGAGACTGGACGTGTGTATATTTGTGTATTTATGTGTGTGTGTGTGGGAAATGCTAGTCATATCTGAGCAATGATGAAAAGGTTTCTGCTGCTGATCTTTATAACTATGAAGGTTTCTACACTTGAACTGAGCTCAGAATTGGCAGCTGCTTTGGTTGAAAGTTTGGGATTTTTCTAGATATTCCTTCCTACAACATGGTCTAATATTCTCCTTAATTTTTAGGCTAAAACACAAGAGATTTCTCATGAACCATTATCTTCAGTAACTGTTTCTACTGGGAGCTTTTTAAGTAATGAAAACTTAGATTTGAGCCTTACAGATGCAGGTAATGATGTAAAATGTTTGTAAATAAATTGGAAGACCGGCACCAATTGTGTTGCGATACAGTGGAGAGTAGAGGCATTGCTATTTCTCACTACATTGTGAGGGGAGAGACTGTTTCTCTAAATCTCAAAAGTAAAATATTCATACTTGGTAAAATATTGGACAGTATAGTTTTCTAAACATGACTGGAAGTAACAAGGATGCTCTATCTCCAACAATACTTTGGAAAAGAATTTGCTAATGTCACATTTTCCCATTCAGTGGAAAGCTATCTGAGCAAATTTCTTAGTTGCATTTTTTTTGTCTTAGCAACATATATATTGCCATGCCTCTCTACCAAATTATGTCTCCAAGGAAGTACCTAGCTATTAAAAGGAATACAGTGTTGATGACAATTAAATATTCTCATTAAACTCAATTTTCAGGTTCATTTGCAGAGCACATGGATGACAGGGAACAAGAATCTACCACCAAAAAAGAAGAGGAAACATGTATTTTAAATTCTGTAGTTCCTTCCATACAAGTTATTTATCAATGGCAAAACTCTTCAGACAATCATAAATCTCTTTTGCCTTCAGTGGAAGAGTTCACATCTGGTCACGAACACTCTCAGCAGATCACTGACAAGTACAGAAATGAAGCAGATTTGATACCTGCAAAAACAGACCTGCGGGGTAAACTTATTTTATTTATTTATTATTATTTTTATTTATTTATTTTTTTTTTTTGAGACAGTCTCACTTTTTTACCCTCGGTAGAGTGCTATGGCGTCACACAGCTCACAGCAACCTCCAACTCCTGGGCTTAGGCGATTCTCTTGCCTCAGCCTCCCGAGTAACTGGGACTACAGGTGCCCACCACAATGTCTGGCTATTTTTTTTGTTGTTGTTGTTGCAGTTTGGCTGGGGCCGGGTTTGAACCCACCACCCTCTGTATATGGGGCCGGCGCCCTACCCACTGAGCCACAGGTGCTGCCCAGTAAACTTATTTTAAAGGAATACTTTTATATAAATAGTGTTTAACTTTTCACTTTTCATTCTTTTTAATTTGAAGTAGTGATTCTTTGAGCTTCATGTTTTTATGGTCTTCTGCAGCACAGTTATACCATACAAAATATTCAGGGCAGTTAGTGAGAGAGGGCATCTGGAACCAATTACACTTGACTCAAGAACGTGGAGATTATCTTCCAAACATTCTTTACTATTGCAAAATTTGCTATTACAGCTGACACAGCCTTGCCAGTATTGAAAGTAAGAGCTCAGAAATCAGATCTGGATTCAAGTCATAGTTTGACCATTTCTTAGCTGTAAAATCGTAGGCAAGTTATTCTTTCATCTTCCATAAAGGAGGGATGTTGGAAATTAAGTGAGATGGTATACATAAAGTAAATATCTAGTGTAGGAGACCAGATGATTCAAGGGAGGGAGAAGCCAGAGTGAAGCTTTGAATGCTCTATAAGAAACACCTGTGATATAGCATCTCGCTAACACCACGGTGATAAGGGCATTGGGAAGGGACCCGGCTCTCCTTAACACGAGAGCACAAGTATCAGGACTTGACAGTCTCCACTAAACAGCCACAGGTGTGGTTAGTCCGGATCCGTTCATTCTCTCACGGACTCGCTCACTCTGACTCTTTTGCTGCTCCTGCTCAGAGGGCACCTGCTCGGCACCCTTCTATGAAGACTGCTAAGATTCACTTTCCTACTAAAACTGTTTCTCTCCTTCGAGGACTGTGTCTCTCTCTCTCTCTCTCTCTCACTCCTGCTAAGACGATGCACCTAAGGGAAGTTGACTCCGAGCAAGGTAGCACAGCGGTCCTCGTCCGGACAATTGGATAGGCCAGGGCCAGAGACCTGGCCAGTCACAGGCTCTGACAGTCTAGTTCACAGTAACACTAGATACAGTGGGCTTTTCTTTTTTCTTCTTTAATCTTTCAACAAAGCAATGATGATGTGGCCTGTGGCTCTTAACAGGCCCATAAAGCTTTGGAGCTGGCAGAAATGGAAATTTCTATTTGTTCTTTTGGTCACTAAGAGGATCCATAATTTTTTTGGCTTTCGAAAATAATTATGATAGGACTTAATTTGAAAGTATCAGCCAGTCACGGAGGGGGGGAAATGGTAGCAGTTTTGTTGCATTGGCATTAAGTAAAGATAAGCTTTTACGGCTGTTTTTAATACTTTTCAGGAGTTAAATTTTTAAAATGTATCTTTTTCTCTCTCAAAATTCCAATAGTTGACCTTGACTTTCCAGAATTGGAACACATTTTTCCAAATTTGCATCGTCAGCTATTTAAACCCTTAGAGCCACATCCAGATTTTGACTTATCATCATCCTCCTCTGGGATTTCTCAAGACAACAGAGACTTGTACCAGGTATACTAACGTAGATTCATTACAGTGAATATCCACGAAGAGTTTCAAATCTTCAGTTAAAACTATGGTTCTTAACCTTATTAAAATCATGCGGAAAGCTTTTAAAGAATTGGCCAGACTACACTCCAGCCCAATTAAAACAGAATCTGTGATAGTGCTCAGATACTTTGAAATTCTTTTAAAGAATTCTAAGGTAGAACCAAAATTGAAAACAGCTGCATTTTGATTTTTTTTGTCCTGTCGATCTTAGTCTCCAGCTAGTAGGTATGATTCTGTTTAGAGCAGCGGTTCTCAAACTTCCTAGTGCCGCAGCCCTTTAATACAGTTCCTGTGGCTCTCCACCCACAGGTTGAGAACCGCTGCCATAAAGACTTGAGAATGTTTAACTGTGTAACATAATTTAAATTGGTAAATATGATTCTGCAAAAATTATTCTCTTCCTATTCAGTAAAGGAGCTGAAGGGCAAACCTTCAGCTAAAAAAATTGTCTCATCATATTCTATGCTCTACCTGATTAATTTATGATTTTTTTTTTCCTGAGACAGTCTCACTCTGTGCCCTGTCTAGAATGCCCTGGCATCATAGCTCACAGCAACTTCAAACTCTTGGGCTCAAGCAACCCTCTTGCCTTAGCCTCCCAAGTCCCTGGGACTATAGGCACCTGCCCTAATGCCTATTTTTGTTTGTTTGCTTTTAGAGATGGGGTCTTGGCTCTTGGTCACGCTGGTCTTAAACTCCTGAGCTCAAGCAATCCACCTGCCTCAGACTCTCAGAGTGCTAGGATTATAGGTGTGAGCCTCTGTGCCTGGCTGTTTTTTGTTTTTTTTTTTTTTTTCTTTTGAGTAAGGATCTAAGTTTGTTGCCGAGGTTAGGGTGCAGTGCCATCAGCATAGCTCACAGAAGCCTCAAACTCCAGATCTCAAGTCTCCCAAGTAGTGGGGACTATAGGTACGCACCACCACAGCCTGCTAATTTTTAAATTTTTTTGGAGACGGGTAGACAGGTGTTTTGCTATGTTGCTAAGGCTTGTCTCCAGCCTCCACCTCCCAAAGTGCTAGGATTATAAGTGAGGCCACTGTGTCTGGACCACCGTTTGTTTTCTAACCTTTTTGAAAAGTCTCTTACATATTGACTGTAAAAGAAGTATTGGATTTGAATAAGCAAACTATTAACTGTGATAGTAAGGTGATAGATTAAGGAAGGAAAATTTCAAAGGAATATTCTGATTATTGATTCAATCGGTAATATGTAATGAATGTTTCAGCCTTTCCCTGTTGTCGTCTGTCAGAGCTCAGATTCCTTGGAAAGCCACCAGGCTCCTGTATCATCCAACAACACAGTTTCTTTCACAGCATTGAGGAGGACCAGCCTGCATTCTTCCTTCAACACAAGGCTGAATCAGCAACTGGACACTAACTTGGCTCATACTGCAGCTCAGAGTTTTGCTCCAGAAAATATTATTGAGGGTATGTGTGACTAAGTTAGAAAAAGTTAAAGAAAACCTGGTACTTTGTTTATGGTTTCCTTAGAAATTATGTCTGGCATTTCTTGGTTTGTCCTCACCCCTGTCCCTGGTGTTACAAGTTTTCTTTCTTTAATTATGTATTTATTTAAATAACAGAAGTACTATGTGTATTTTTTACAGTACTGAACTTAATAAAAAGCAAAAGCGTTGCCTCTTATTCCAAAGCTTCCCTACCTGAAACCTTGCAGTTAATAGTTTAAGTATCCTTCTAGAACTTTTTGTACAAATTATGTATATTCACATATACATAAATATATGAGATATATATGCATGTCTCATCCAGAATCTTTTCTGGTTTTTAAATCTATATGTGGTTCTGTTATGGGGAAAAACATCCTTGTTGTCTTACAGCCATACTATCTCTATTAAATATTAGAAAAGGAGAACATACATAGTGTTAGCTGTAGAGTTATTTAAAAATCACTGTGACCCGGCCTGATGCTCATAGCACAGTGGTCACGGCACCCACCACACACACACAGGCTGGCCGGTTTGATCCCAACCGGGGCCACCTAAACAATGACAACTGTAACAAAAAATAACCAGGCTCGGCTCGGCACCTGTGGCTCAAGCGGCTAAGGTACCAGCCACATACACCCGAGCTGGCGGGTTTGAATCTAGCCCGGGCCCGCCAAACAACAATGATGGCTACAACCAAGAAATAGCTGGGCGTTGTGGCGGGCACCTGGAGTCCAAGCTACTTGGGAGGTGGAGCATAAGACTCGCTTTAGCCCAGGAGTTGGAGGTTGCTGTGAGCTGTAATGCATGGCACTCTACCCAGGGCGACAGCTTGAGGCTCTGTCTCAAAAAAAAAAAAAAATAGGGCGGCACCTGTGGCTCAGTCGGTAGGGTGCCGGCCCCATATACCGAGGGTAGCAGGTTCAAACCCGGCTCCTGCCGAACTGCAACAACAACAACAAAAAAATAGCCGGGTGTTGTGGCGGGCACCTGTAGTCCCAGCTACTTGGGAGGCTGAGGCAGGAGAATAGCTTAAGCCCAGGAGTTGGAGGTGGCTGTGAGCTATGTGATGCCATGGCACTCTACCTAGGGCCATAAAGTGACTCTGTCTCTACAAAAAAAATAAATAAATAAAAAATAACCAGGCTCTGTGGCAGCCGCCTGTAGTCCCAGCTACTTGGGAGGGTCCTGCAGGAGAATCACTTAAGCCCAAGGTTTGAGGTTGCTGTGAGCTGTGACATCACAGCACTCTATCCAGGGTGACAGTGAGACTGGTCTCAAAAAAAAAAAAAAAAATCATGACCACCCTTACCTTCATATTGTTTATATCACCTTTCACTCATAAAATTATAAGTAGTAATCTATTTTAGCAACTATTAAAGGCCATGTCAGTATTCTAGTTTTACAACATACAGTAATGATTAACTGATTTCTTAAACTTCTTAATGCAGGATCTGAACAATCTTATCAACAGCTTCTGCCAGAATTTTCTTCACAGGAGGGGAGCGAACATGCTGATCTACCAAGTATATTTAGCATTGAAGCAAGAGATTCATTCCAAAGCACAGAAAATCAGAACTATTCCTCTGAGGAACATACTGAGATATTACTAAATAAGAATAAAAGCATTCACTTCCAGCTCTCTGTAGGACACGTGAGAAGTTCAGTCTGCAATTCATCTGATGAGGCGAACATCAATGTATTTGGTCAGGTAAACACTCAACGTAGCGCTCCAGGGGGTTCTACCTCTAGTGAGTGCGCATCAAAACAACTAGAAAGCAGACAAGAAACACTGCGCCTTGAAGGACTACCAGAAAGAGGGGTTGTTACCGTGTTACAAAGTCAAGGACTCATTGAGAGTGATAAAAACAAAGCCTGTGGAGTTTTAGACATAAATCCACACGTAGACAAAATTGACTGTCAAGTATGTATAACAACAGTGGAGATGGGAATTTCAAATTCAGCTCAAACTGAAACTCCAAAATTCATACAAAATCTTTCTCAACTAGGACAATCAGAGCTTTCTGGAAATTCTGGATCATTTTCATTACAGAACTCTATTCCAGTCTGGGTAAGTAAAATCTGTGTTGTATACATAGAATTTATGTTCCTTGTCACAAGAAACACAACTACTTATAGTATGCCTAAGATAATCAAGCTTGTGGTTGAACATCATTTTTACCCCCTAATATTATGTACAGTCTTACCCTTCCATAAATACGTAAGATTTGAAAGTGTGGGCTACACCTGCACTACAGATGTGTTTTATGCATATATACGTATGTCTCATCCAGAATCTTTTCTGGTTTTTATATGTGGTTCTGTTATGGGGAAAAACATCCTTGTTTTACAGCCATACTATCTCTTATTAGATGTTAGAAAAGGAGAACATACATAGTGTTAGCTGTAGAGTTATTTAAAAATCACTGTGACTGGGCTGCTTGTGTTTTTATGGCTTTAAATTCTTAGTGTTTAAAATACTTCCCTTATGAAAAATGTCGGAGGTAGCAGTGGTCAACATTTGCTCACAACCCAGTAGCTGCCCACTTCTCCTGTTAGGTAGGATGTGCTCTCCAGGTCTGCACAGCCCTTCATCCTCACCTCCTGTTAGCTGCCTACCCCTGCCAAGTTTGTAATTCTTGTAGTACATTCAGTTACACTTTTCCCCAATCCTACATCCTCAAAGTCCTCTCCGCTAATTCTATAAGTAAATGTTGGCGGGGGGTTGGGGGGTGGGTCTCAAGGGGAATCTAACTTATTTAGTTTTTCTTTCCATAATTTTCACATTTATACAAAATGTGTATTAAAAATGTATATAAAGTGAACATTTTGTGCACATTTCAAAGTTGTAAGGCTTATTTTTTTGACATGATTTCTCTTTTAATTGCACTGAAAAGGAAACAGAATCTGGCCGTGGTATAATGGAAGAACCAGAACTTACTTTAGTGAGCACCAGTGACATCAGTATTGCTGAGACGGATTTTGCAAACTTAACACTAGAAGAGAAGAGAGAGAGGGAGGCAGAAAGTTTTCAGGTACATTTCATACCTCTTACTCATACATTTATTGACAGCACCAATCTATAACTGAAGACTGTTTTCTCTACTTTTGCTTCTACAGGGCATCTTTTCTTTTATTAGAACTGTTTGCAAACTTTCCCAATTGAATGCAAATGCAGTAAGCTACATGTGCTCAGCAGAGAAACTGACAGGAAAAGCCCTTCAAAACCACCTCACAGCAGTTCTGCCATATTATAGTTCTAAATAGGAATATTTGTTGTATTTTATTTTTTTGTAGAGACAGAGTCTCACTTTACCGCCTTCAGTAGAGTGCCATGATGTCACAGGACTCACAGCAACCTCCAGCTCTTGGGCTTCAGCAATTCTCCTGCCTCAGCCTCCCAAGCAGCTGGGACTACAGGCGCCCGCCACAACGCCCATCTATTTTTTGGTTGCAGTTCATTCGGGGCTGGGTTTGAACCCACCACCCTCCGTATATGGGGCCGGCGCCCTACTCACTGAGCCACAGGCATCACCCTATCATTAAGTCTTGAGTTAAAGTTCATGCCTTGCAATTATGAGACAAAAGAAGTATCCTAAAAGTTGGGTAAGGAAATCCAAACCGGATTTTGAAACTTTCAGTCAAGAAAAATAACACAGAGCCTGGCATGGTGGCTCACACCTGTAATCCTAGCACTCTGGGAGGCCGAGGTGAGTGGATTGCCTGAGCTCAGGAGTTGGAGACCAGCCTGAGCAAAAAGCAAGATCACATTTCTAGTAGTAGAACAAAAACTGAGGCAGGATTGCTTGAGCCCAGGAGTCAGTGGTTGCTGTGAGCTTGAGACTGTCTCAAAAAAAAAAAGAAAAAAAATGACACACGTTGATTCACACCTACCTGGTTAATTTCAATTCTTGAGAGTCACTAGAGGGGATTAGGCTATGGATTTAACTCTGAAATTAGGACTCTGCAAGATATCCTAAAACTTGACAGTCTTTCCACCACACTGTGTTGCAGAGAAAACCTGAAGGCAGGCTGGGCCTGGTAGCTCATGCCTGGAATCCCACACTCTGGGAGGCTGTAGTGGAAAGATCGCTCAAGTTGTTGCATTGTGGTGGGTGCCAGCTACTACACAATCTCATACAACCTTTTTTGTAGAACTCATGCCTACCTCCTAACACTGTGGCAGGACTTTTTTTTTTTGCCAAGTTAGAAGGTAATTTATACCTAAGGAGACCCCAAGATATGGAACTGGTAATTTTTTTTGCAAAGATAATGAAGTGATAACATGAATTTTAAGGGAAAGGATAAGGTAGCATGGGTCAATGGTTAGGAATTATTTTGTGGCGCTGCTGGTCAGATGTACATCTAAGAGGCAAGCTCACGTGACTCTTAGGAGGAACATGAATTGAGAGCACCCAGCATCACAACCATACCCACAAGAAACGTGTTACAATGTTACCTGCAAATGGGCATTGTTTAATGGGCCAAATACCTCGTGGTTGCAACAATATAGTTAACAGAAACTAAACAAATTCTTTAGGATTCCTTTAAGTTAGCTCCTTCCTTCCCTAAAGACTTAGCAAAAACTAGAAAACTCATGTGTGACTTTCTTGCCATTAGGTGAGTGAATTTCTGCCTCTTGCATCAAACACAAATGCCTCAGATTATTCAGCTGTGTCAGAGCTTTCAGTGGAGAAGCCCAGGGTGTCTACAGGTATGCCTGAGTATGCTGACATGACTGGAGTGCAGGATCCAGTGGGAGCTGCTTGCTAACTTTAAGCCCCCACAACTGTAAAACGATGAAGTAGAAATTTTACTGAAGTATTTTTTTCTCCCACAGAGACTCTCCCAGAGTTTACATCAGGGAGTTTACAAGAAGCATTTGTAAAGAGAAAAAAATCATTTATGGAAAGATCCTACCAGAGGCAGAAAGAAATACGGAATAAAATTTATATCTCTGATTCTCAAATCAAACTAGTTCAGGACAAACCAACTATAGGTGTGTGCAATCTTAACAAATTGACCTTCAACTTACCTCCTGAGTAGCTAACTAAGGCTTTGAGAACTCCTCTGAGTAATTTCAGTTCATTATACATACATGGGTTTGTTTTTTTTTCCCCTTTCATTTATCTAATCACTTGTTTCTCAGGCTCATCTGTGACTCGCCTGAAGGGTGAGAATAAAGATGGAGCCTCAGTTTCTGAAGACAGAAAGACCATCATGCAACAGAGGGCACTAAGGTAGGGCTGAAGGGTTGATGTATTTTTTCGTAAGCCATTTTCCTGCAGTATGTCTTTAATTCCATATAAATTTCCTAGACTATACAATCAATTTACTGAAGTGAGACAAAAGGAAGAGAAATCAAAGCAAGCAGCAGCTTATGCCCAAAATAGAGTAAGGGCAAGAGAATTTCATAAGGTGAGCAGGATGGGCAGGGAGGGGGCCCCAGTTTCTCAAGCTGAAGGTATACAATTGAAACTGCTACATTTTTATTCCTTCCACAGAAAACACTAGAGAAACTTCGAGCAAAAAATACATGCTGACTTTCTACAAATGGTGTAAAAGTTGTTTTTTTTATTATGGCAGTAGGAGAAATTAATAAATTTTTATTCGAGGAATTTCACATGTGATTCTCCTTCTGCTGTCCATCTCAATGGCTGGAGTCACCGAAGATTTACCTTCAAGACAGCCCTGAAAAAGAAACTGCTTAGACTGAGACATTTACATTCCCTCATCACCAATCATTAATTACTACATCATGATTTTGAGTGGTTAAGTCTTGTACCTCTCCTCAGGAAAACACAGCACTATTTAGTGTTACAGCATCCTGCAGAGAACTTCAATATATGGTCACAGCGTTAAGAGCTCTTGGTTTCACAGCTCCATGAGCCCTCTTTGAAATGACCAATGTTTTTTCTAACGTGTACCTACCTTTTTAATGAACAGATCCTCAATCCACATTTGTCCTGTTAGCCCTACATAATAACAAAAGTTTATATCTCCAAAGATGATCATATAAAACAAGACTCCCTTAGCTCCACAAACCACCTATTTATTAGCTGTCCTGAACAGTTAGCAAGAGATCCAGGCATGCACTGTTTGTCAGGAACAATCACAGTTGCTTGCTTTGTATTTCCACTTGGACAGTGTCACATGCAGGCAACGGAGGGAAAACCAGTCTAATAAAGGGTTAATACAATGTCCCCAGTAGGTTGAGTGCTACCAAAGTAGCAGATAGAAAACCTAGTGGAAGTTTTTTTATGGTCATGTCCACAGCAATTGAGAAACTGCATTCTAAAAGCCTTGGTAATGACCATTAGACCCTTGAGCAAATAATTTTTACTTTACCAAAAGTTGCTTGCCATTATTATTTTCATTTTCAAATTCTTTGATGAAAACTTAAAATTCCCCACCTGTGAAAAAAGTTTAAAGTCTCATTTACTATTATTAAAAACAGATATCCATTTTAAATTTGCTTAGGTTTCAACTATCTACAACTTTTTCAAGGCAATTTAAACATTTTATTAAGGCTGAATGATGCTGCTTCCATTTGTATAGAAATTTGCTCTGATCACAAACACGTGGCAGCTATTTTGAAACGTGCTAATTGTTCTCAATATGGACGATGTTCAGAAAGGCTCTTTTTCATTCAGCCCATTCAGAGCAGTTGAACATTTTGCCCATCATCATAACATCACATAACCTTGATGACCAATGTGAATGTGCACTGACATAGTAAAATCTAGTCGTAGTAAACTAACTACCAGATTTGACTGCAACTGTATTATTAGATGTAGGCAGTCCCTGAGTGACACTGCGATGCCAGTGTAAGCAAATCTCCTATACTGCCATAAAAACAGTCTATACAACTTAGTATTTAACGCCTGTCTATATTATACTTTTTAGAGTATGCTCCCCCCTTTTAAGTATGAAAACATTAAACTGTAGAAAAGTCTCAGGCAGGTATTTCATGATATTTCAAGGCTGTCCTAAAAGATCAGGACAAAAGTTATCCTGAAAGGTAACTGTGTGTTCCTGTGGAGGTGTAGGACAGTGACAGAGCTGATCCTGACCCATGAAGCATCCCTGTCATTAAGCAACATGATTGTACTGTACTTTGTTCTTAACATTTGTCTGACACATAATTTCCACTCATCAGCTGTGCAGAATGTCACAGGTCTCATTGTCACCACAGTAATACATGTACTGTGACGGAAGCATAACCTGTGTCTCAATGTAGCCACATTAACAATGTTTGAACACTATTGTCAACAGTGCCCACTCTCATCTAGAATGAGGCTTTAGGGAAGTTCCTGTCAAGTTTATAATACACTGGGGGCTCGGCGCCTGTAGCTAAGTGAGTAGGGCGCCAGCCTACTCACATATCAAAGGTGGCAGGTTCAGCAACAGTAGCAACTGCAACCAAAAAATAGCTGGGTGTTGTGGTGGGCGTCTGTATTCTCAGCTACTTGGCAAGCTGAGGCAAGAGAATTACCCAGGAGTCTGAGGTTGCTGTGACACCACAGCGCTCTACCCAGGGTGACATAGTGTGACTCAGGAAGCAAAAAAAAGACAAAACAAAACGCACCGTGAATGTGTGTTAGCTGTTAGCAGCTGTTAGTTGACAGTGCTACCAATAAGGGGAAGCAAGCAGCTAGAAAGGAAAAATACAAAACTGTACTTTTTAAGAGTAGATCGATCTGCCTGGTTTTCAGTTTGACACCCTAGGGGGAAAAAAAGAATTTGTTACTACTAGAGACTATATCAAACTAAGCAATGTGAATGAACTAGAAACACTGTATCAATAGAAATACCAGGTTTAACAAGCACAAAGCCAAGAAAACCAACGATGCCAAATACTGAATTACTATGGCACTGACCTTTGAACACGCCAGCAGGAGTTCGCTGCTGGGTGCAGATACCACGCAGTGCAACTGTGAGACCTGCTGAACCAACACGGTGGGCGTGCACAGTGGGGTCAACTGTGCAGCCTTCTATCATTTCTCGTTATACAAAAACATACATGTGACAAATATTTTGCCAAGATCTTTTCTATCTAAAACTGAAGATTCCTGGGCGGCGCCTGTGGCTCAGTCGGTAAGGCGCCGGCCCCACATACTGAGGGAGGCGGGTTCAAACCCGGCCCCGGCCAAACTGCAACCAAAAAAATAGCCGGGCATTGTGGCGGGCACCTGTAGTCCCAGCTACTCGGGAGGCTGAGGCAAGAGAATCGCTTAAGCCCAGGAGTTGGAGGTTGCTGTGAGCTGTGTGAGGCCACGGCACTCTATCGAGGGCCATAAAGTGAGACTGTCTCTACAAAAAAAAAAAAAAAAATCGAAGACTCCTAGTTATACCCATATTTTGATGCTATACTCAGCTCATGTTTCTTCTAACTTTTGAGTCCTTGGCAAATTAATACAAATTATTTCACTTACCTCTTGGAAAAACGAATGAATTCAAACCATTGGTTCCTACAAAGAAGGTACCAGTATTTAGAAGGCTGCCTTAAGTATTTCCAATTGTTATAGAAACTCAAGCCCAAAACTAAGTTTAACATCCAGATTTCTATGTATTATAGACACATCCAGCTCTTGTCAGAATTAAGCTTTAGTTCATGTCTGTATCATTCAGCAGTTGAACAGTTAAATTCATCATTTGAACTGTAACTCTCTATTCCTCAAAGATCACGCTGTCACCGATTAAAACTTACCTAAAGCCATCACACTCAAGAACAATACAGATTAGTGGGTTATGACAACACCTAAGGTAAAAACAAATTAATTAGTCTTTCACACTTTTACTAATTGTCTTGTAGTTCTTTCCACAGACCTAACAAATAGTCCTGTGAGTAAAGCAAAACCACAGTGTTACTCTATGAGGCGTTTCCAACGATGTGTGGCTACAGAAAAAGCCCCATCGGGATAGACCTCAACCACTTATTATATGCCCAAACTTTCGGGAAAAATCTTTCACTTAAATTTTTTTCATTTAAATTCATTCATTATACAGTATAACCTCCGTAGTTGACCGCTTCTCTGCACTGACCACATCCTTAAGATGACCTAATCTTCATAGACAAGACAAGTAACACAGGTATGCATCAGTACAGCAGGCCAGTTACAGCCCATTGAGTGGTCAATTTATAGAGGTCAGGTACTTGTTTTTAATATAAGGGAATTTTAGCATTTACTTAACATATTATGGTAGAAGGAATTTTATGTAATAATTATGTCAGCTAGATTGCTGACTCCTGCCTAAAGTGAACAAGGAGAAACACACTGCTAGCTCTTTGTTGGCAAAATATGCTCTTGTCCTAAGTTCAACAAATAGATTACCATATTCCAGTGTCAGGCTATTATTTTGCATACTGTATCGTTACTGCTTTCTGGAATAACTTTTTTTGTGTGAGACAAGAGTCTCAAGCTGTTGCACCTGGCTAGCGTGCCGTGTCGTCACTGCTCACAGCAACCTCCAACTCTTGGGCTTAAGAGAGTCTCTTGCCCCAGCCTCCCGAAGTAGCTGGGACTACAGGCGCCCACCACAACACATAGCTATTTTTTGGTTGTCGTTGTCATCGTTTGGCGGGCCTGGGCTGGATTCAAACCTGCCAGCTCTGGTCTATGTGACTGGCACCCTAGCCGCTTGAGCTACAGGTACCAAGCCTGAAGTAACTTTTAATGTGTAACACATAAAATATTTTTTAAGTTTATATAAAAAGAGAATTAGTACTACACATGGGTATGCACATCCGTGTGTATTTGCCTCAAACATGCCTCAAAACAGGCATGTTCTAAACTGCAAACTATGACATTAGCAAAAATTGCCAGGTGCTCCAGAATGTTAAGAAACCGCAAAAATAGTAATGAATGAAAAATTCCTACCATAGGGCGGTGCCTGTGGCTCAGCGGGTAGGGCACCGGTCCCATATGCCGGAGGTGGCGGGTTCAAACCCAGCCCCGGACAAATTAAAAAAAAAAAAAAAGAAAGAAAAATTCCTACCATATTAATCAATACAAAAAAATTTCATGATCACATGGTAAGGATTTTCACCAAGCTGCTTAGCCAGTGTGCTATAAGTAAAAACGTGTAAAGTACTGTAAGTACTTTAGAAGAACAAAAGGAAAAATAAATACAAATTGTAGTGTTTCTTAAATACTGCTTTTCCCTATTAAATTCAGATTTTTGCAAATACTGTGTTAATTGAATTCTTTCCTCAAAATTAAACTATATATAAGTATTATATCCTTAATTATTTAACATCAAGTGTAAAACAGAATCATCTGTTATAAGTTGTAATTATATTACATGGACATCACTAAGGATAAAGCAGATTTATTATAAACTCTGCCATTCAAATTTATGAGATCTGTGACTTCTGTAGTCAAATATTTCTTTGACTGTACTACTAAATCTTTTGCCTCAGGTTATCATCAATTCAACACATTACATACCTCAAATGGGAAAACCAGGGTTCAGATTATTGCTATAGACTAATGTATGAATTTGGGATTCTAATGCTTCCAAGCAAACTGAAGGTGCCACCACAGCACTACAAAAACCTATGAGGATTAACTTTCAGACATAAATGTCACAATTGGAATTCTGTAGAGATTGGATCTGGCTAAGTTACCCAGGCTAGTCTCAAATTCTCAGTGTGACGTGATCCACCATAGGGACCAGACAGAAGGAAGCCACATATCAAATGTAATCTAAAAACTTTAAGACATACCTTCAACTCCAGACAGCATGTTCAAGATAAAGGCCTTTAAGGAAAAACAAACAATTTTGGTATGCCTACTTGAAATCAGAATATAAATTACTATAGCTGATATTTCTCTTATGTCCTACCGTATTTTTTTTCTCATTCAGAGTCAGGGTCTTGCTGTCACCCACCCTAGTGTACAATCACAGATCACTGTAACAACCCTGAAATTCCTGGGCTCAGGCAATTCTCTGCCTCTGTGTAGCAAGCACAAGCACATGCCACCACACTCAAGATTTCTAATTTTTTATGGAGACAAGTATATGGCTACATCACCCAGGTTAGTATCTTTCCACCTAGACCTCTCCTGAGTGCTGGGATTAAAGGCATAAGCCATGGTGCCTTGCCAAACCCCATCACTTTAAACTATCTCAGGGAACATAATATTCCTTCTTACATGTATCAAAACTCATACTTAGCAATGAGTTCTGGGTTGCAAAAGAGGATTTTATTTTTGCACCTGTCTTTAAGTCTTTGTCCACAGTTAGACAAAAACAAACACAAGTGCTGTCATAAATGCAGTGTGTATAGCACAGTAGTCTACAGTGGTTATTATCAAAATAACGTGGTAGTTAAAAATAGCATTTGCAACTATTCTAGATATTTGGATAAGAGAAAATTAAGTTCTCATTCCAATACTAAACATCCAACAAGTCCTAACATTTCAGGTACCTTCAAGTGTTTGATTGTTGATTTTATCTAAGATTTTTCTCTTCAAAACTAGCATCTCTGCACTTGTTTCAGTGCTCAAATGACACCTGAAAAGTTACTCAGAAAACAAGCACTGGCAAAAACATTTGGATGTTCTGTTTATTATTCTTAAGTGATCATTCTCAGCACCGCCTACATATTTTCCTGGTGTTTTGTAATTTTTTATTAATAATTCTTATTCCTTGCAAGTCTCACAAACATCACAGGTTGTTTTTAAATTTTTTGGGTTTTGTAATGTTCTTCATAAATAATTTCTTCACCACAGGGCCAGTTTCTATGGAAAGCCACTTCACCGTATTGTTTACCTTCTGGGACACTCATGTTCCCGTCTCCTTTTCAGGCCCTGGTGTCCTCTGTCCACTGCTTCTGGCCCTGGTAGCTCTCTTTTTAGACAAAGCAGCTTCTTTAGTACCATTATTTTGTTCTAAATAGACATTGATCTTCCTTGGGAAATCAGAACTTATTATGAAACTATCATCTGCCTGCATTAAAAAAAAACAAAAAAAAAAAACTATTAAACAATTAGAGTGGTTTAGTAATTACAGTTAGCTCAAATAACCTAGAGACTAACGTCATTGAAACGTTAAAAATCTAAATTAACGTGTATTTTCTCATTTGAAATCCTACTCATACCACATATTAAAATTTTATTTAGTATTGAAAAGCCCATGTTCTCATTAAAGTGTCCAAAAAGTTAGTATTTTTATTCTTACATTTTCTGCTTTAGTTATTGAGACTTCAAAAATTAAATGGAGTATAAGTCAAAAGGAACTATACAATTCCTCTGTACTAACTCCTGTATTCCCACAATGAAACAGGGAAAAAAACGAGTCACTTACTCCCAACTTGATATCACATTCACCATGTTCACCATGCGCTGCATCCTCATCCTCTGCTCTGCAACATTAAAACGTGTCACTTAGATGACAGAACCTTCTACAATCTAATTAACTGCACACTCTGCTGTGACATCAACCCAGCTGGCACTAGTCAAGGTAAACAGAAGATGATACAGAAGCCTCACGTCTTTGTTTGTTAATGATCCCAACTGCCCTCTATTCTGTGTTATACAGAGCAGTGAGCAGTTAACATTAAAACTTAGTGAAAATCTATGACCAGGGGTGGTGCCTATGGCTCAGGGAGTAGGGCACTGGCCCCATGTACCGAGGGTGGTGAGTTCAAACCCAGCACCAGCCAAACTGCAACAGAAACATAGCCGGGTGTTGTGGCGGGCGCCTGTAGTCCCAGCTACTCAGGAGGCTGAGGCAAGAGAATCGCCTAAGCCCAGGAGCTGGAGGTTGCTGTGAGTTGTGTGATGCCACCACACTCAGGTGACAAAGTGAGACTGTCTCTACCAAAAAAAAAAAAAAAAATCTATGACCAAAGTAATTTAACATGACTCATGATTCAACTTACGCTGACTCTTCAATAGGAGAAATGGATCCATCATCATCCAAATACTTGTACCTACGACTATCAAAATCTTCCTTTTCTAAATCTTCACCAGCATCCATTTGGTTCAAAGATTCTTTAAGATAGTGCTCATACTTCAGTTTTTCAATGTAGTTGAAAAATCCTCTTGCAACAGCTTGCTATGTTAAAAACACCATATTTTGTCATAGCCTCGCAAAATTAATTTTCCATAATTCAGCAAATGTCTGTCTTCAAGAATACAAATAAGCCCCCTCCTAAAGAATGAATTACCTATCCTGATATCACTATTCTGTATCTGCGGACAACTCCTGACACAGAAAAAGTTCACATGGCAGCTACCATCTTACCAAGGATGTTACCAAGAAGCACAAATCTTGTGTACTAGAATTATTAGAAGCAAAATTTCTTATGTTTATTATAATCACCTTAAACTTAAGACATTAATAAGTATTAATCCTCTTAAACTACAGGTTCTGGTAAGGGATCATAAATTAGCAATACATTCACTCGGCTCGACGCCTGTGGCTCAAGCAGCTAAGGCGCCAGCCAAATACACCTGAGCTGGAGGGTTCGAATCCAGCCTGGGCTCGCCAAACAACAATGGCTGTAACCAAAAAATAGCTGGGTGTTGTGGCGGGCACCTATAGTCCCAGCTACTTGGGAGGCGGAGGCAGGAGAATCGCCTGAGCCCAGGAGTTGGAGGTTGCTGTGAGCTGTGATGCCACAGCACTCTACCCAGGGCCACAGCTTGAGGCTGTCTCAAAAAAAAAAAAAAAAACCGCATTCTACCCAGAAACTCAAATGAAATTTGACCTAAAGCATTGGGTAGCCTTTAGGCAGAAGTCAGTGTAGACAAGTCTTATCAAAATTGCAAACTATGTTTGTTTTTTAATCACAACCTGGAAAAAATTGATAGACCAGTTCTATAAATGGCAAAATATCATTTACGACATTTTAGCTATGAGCCTCCATATATATTATACGGACTCACCTCATACGTTAAAATTTTTCTCCAAGGTAATGGTTTTCCTTCATTCTCCGATTCCACAAATGGGAACCCAGGTCCTTTGTTAAATAGTTTCTTATCTGTTCGTGAACTTCTTGTATTTTTCCTTCCTTTTGGTCTTCCCCTTTTTCTTCCTGTTGGTTTATATTTCCTCTTTTTATGTTTACGCTTCCTATTCTTATATCTATCAAAAATAGCTTTTAAAGTCACTGGTTCTATAGATGAGTCACTTGATGAATCTCTTGCTTGAACACTTTCAGACAAAGGAACAAATTTTCTAATGGAGCTTCTTTGCCTCTGTTTAGGTGAGTAAGGAACACACTGTGTTGTAAATAAGCTGCTACCAGAAGAGTTATCACTAGAAAAATGGGAAAAATTAATGTCATCTTTTTGTCTTAATGAATACTCATTACTAATAATAATCCCAAATATCCATTTCTTCCAGGACTAACATAGGAAAACATGCCTGGATTTAAAAATTGTTTAAAGAAAAAAAAAAAAAAGGCTCAGTACCAAGCCAGTCATTGAGGCCTGACCACCCAATCTAAAATGGCCTATAATCTCATAACACTTATTTTTTTGAGACGCAGTCTCAAGCTGTTCACCCTGGGTGGAGTACTGATGGCATCATAGCTCACAGCAACCTCAAACCTTGGGCTCAAGTGATGTTCTTGCCTCAAGTTTTTCTATTTTTAGTAGAGATCTTGCTTTCTGCCCAGGGTGGTCTCCAACTCATGAGCTCAAGCGATCCGCCCACCTTGGCCCCCCAGAGTGCTAGGATTGCAGGCGTGCACCTGGCCTCTCATAACACTTACTTAAAAACTGACATTTTACTTTCAAGATTATAATCTCCACAAACGCCGTTTGCTTCCCTGATAAAAGGCTCTACTAAATAAAATCCACTAGACATAAATAGTACAATTTAGTCTGGATAAGTTATCAAACTGACCCAGATAATATACTATTTCCCTAAGCTAAGAATGTTTTCCACTATAATATACTCAGATTTTGAATTAAAAGCATATCGGCGGTGCCTGTGGCTCAGTGAGTAGGGTGCCAGCCCCATATGCTGAGGGTGGCGGGTTCAAACCCAGCCCTGGCCAAACTGCAACAAAAAAATAGCCGGGCGTTGTGGGGGGCACCTGTAGTCCCAGCTGCTCGGGAGGCTGAGGCAAGAGAATCGCGTAAGCCCAAGAGTTAGAGGTTGCTGTGAGCCGTGTGACGCCACGGCATTCTACCAGAGGGCGGTACAGTGAGACTCTGTCTCTACAAAAAAAAAAAAAAAAAGCACATTATCAATCTGTGTAACTACATGAACAGTGTAATCTGGTCTTCCTTCTTTACTGAATCCAGCAAATCAACCTGTACTGTCACCCAGTAGATGTAATTTACACTTTTCTGTAAATTCGAATATAGTATATATTATTGAATATACTAATTTCACCAGTAAAAATCCACTTACCTTTGATTTTCAATTTCCACAGATGAATCCAAGGTCACATTGCCAAGAGAATCCATTCCTGACTCACCCATCACTTGCTCTTTAATTTTTTATTTTCTGAAATTATGTAATTTGGTAAATGTGATATAGCCTCCCTATGTAAGCACATGTTGATACACACAGCTATTATTTACTAGAAAATTCAATTCAGTCAGACTATGCCACCCCATGTGGAGTTAGGCAAAACCCATTTATAAGGATTTTAAGCTTTCGTAGAACAGTCCACTTAAGAGCAATCTCTAACAAAAAAGAAACCCTACAAACTGCATTCACAGCTTCTCCTTCAGTTTTTACATTCTAAACCTATTCAATGCAATGACATTCCAGACAAGTACTCTGGTTTCCAACAAAAGCAAGCATTTTTTTTTTTTTTTTTTTTTTTTGAGACAGAGTCTCACTTTGTGGCATCATAGCTCACAGCAACCTCAAACTACTGGGCTTAAGGGATCCTCTTGCCTCAGCCTCCCAAGTGCCTGGGACCATAGGTGTCCACCACAACACTGAGTATTTTTAGAAATGGGGTCTCACTTAGGCAATCTACCCACCTGGACCTCCCAGAGTAGTAGGATTACAGGCCTGAGCCACCACGCCCAGCCCCAAAAGCAATCTTTTGAGAGCACATAAAAAAATGGTTTTATCGACAGCCACCGCCGCCAAGACCAACATGGCCGCTAGACTCGCCACCTTCCTCAAGGATGCTTGGGCCAATGAGCCAGTGCTGGTCAACTCCTTCACCGTTGGGGGCCTCGTTATAATTATGCAGATGCTCAGCCCCCACACCAAGTACTCTAGCATGATCAACAAGGCCACACCCTACAAGTACCCAGTGCCCGCCCGAGATGATGGGAACATGCCCCATGTGCCCAGCCATCCCCAGGACTCCCAGGGCTCAAGCTTGAACTGTGAGCATCTCCATCCACAGGGAAGAGGATCCCCTTCCCTCACGGCCCCCAATAAAAATGTGAAAACAGAACAAAAAAAAATGGTTTTAGCAATAACCACACATTGATGTATAATTATAATAATGTAAGAGGGTGGACAGAACGTTTGTGTGAAAATTTACTGTTAAACTATTATAAATTGCACATGAACTTTATGTCCACCCCGTATGATGGCTAAAATGCCATTTTCCAAAAAACAAAGGGAACTTCTCAGAAAAGCTTTTATACAGAAAATCACGAAAGAAATATGCCCTTTGCATACCAGGAAAATCTATCTCCATTTAATAGACAATTTAAAAACTCATGGTCCAGCCAGGCTCAGCGGTGGCTCATCACTGTAATCTTGGCACTCTGGGAGCCCAAGGCAGGAGGATCCCTTGACAGGAGTTTGAGACCAGCCTGAGCAAGAAGCAAGCCTGTCAGGCAGTGCCTGTGGATCAAGGAGTAGGGTGCTGGCCCCATACACCGGAGGTGGTGGGTTCAAACCTGGCCCCGGCCAAAAAACCACACACACACAAAAAAGAAGCATTCTGTCTCCACTAAACAGAAAAATTAGACATGCGTCCTGCTGGGTGCCTATAGTCCCAGCTACTTGGGAGGCTGAGGCAGGAGGATAGTTTGAGCTCAGGAGTTTCAGGTTGCCGTCAGCTAGGCTGACACCAGGGCACTTTAGGCGGGGGCAACAGAGTGAGAGTCTATCTTCACAACCCACAAAAACACAATGTTAGAGCTACCACCTCCATATTAACTCCCAGATTCATTTAAGTAACTTTAACTCCCTTCCTTGTCACATCTTTGCCATTACAGTTGCAAAAGCACAGTTCTGAATTCTCTACCTTTTCGATTAAAAACTAAAACTACAAAGATTCTTTGATCTCCATGGAAGAATATAGAGCAGTCAATAAAAAGAAAAAACTATCTCAGTATTTTATCTACTTTGGTCATTCTTTTTGTACTGTTTTTTTTTTTTTTTTTTCTATAGCCACACTTGCGAAATCGACATAGAATCCTGACAAATCCTAAGACAAATTAGCGAAAAGAAAACAGGTGACTGATATCTCAAATTTGCGAAATGCCCAATGGACCCACATTGTAATTTCCAGGGATAATGTCTTAATTAGCTTTCTTAAATGTCTAAGAAGTAAGTATCAATTGCTAAAAAACTGAATTGAACAATTTGGTCCAATGGCACTAATGGTTTAACGTTTTATTTATATACACACACACACGCACACTTCTTTTTTCTTTTTTTAAGACAATCTCACTGCGTCGCCCTCGGTAGAGTACCGTAGTGTCACAGCTCACGGCAACCTCCAACTCTTGGACTTAAGCGATTCTCTTGCATCAGCCTCCAGAGTAGCTGGGACTACAGGCGCCCGCCACAATGTCCGACTATTTTTGGTCGCAGTTATTGTTGTTTAGCAGGCCGGAGCTGGGTCCGAACTCGCCACCCTCGGTGTATGTGACTGGCGCCGTAACCACCGTGCTACGGGCGTCGAGCCACGTTGTTTTTTTTTATAAATAGATTAAAATAAAGCTGGCTCAAAAATCGCTTTTTAGGAACCAGTTTGGAAAGCATTCCTCCTGAGGGGCTGCTTCCTCGTCTGGGATTCCGTGGTGTCCAGGGGCCACGTGGCGGACAGCGGCACTAACAGGTGCAGACAGCGCAGCTAACGCGCACTGCGTGACCTTGGCCCAGGCTCTCCGGGCAGCACAGAACCACGCAGGCAAAAAGGAACCAACGATGGTGACCGCACTTATGAAGACTGACTCAGACAGCCTTCACTTGTCTAGAATACATTTTAGCACCTGCATCTCAGACACACGAACTACGCGTCTCTGCGGGCCTCAGTCTCGCAGGAGGCCCAGCGTTCCCGCCCGCAGCCGGCGCGGCCCGCCATGTTCTCCCCGCTCCCTGCGCAGACGGCTCGCCCCAGAGGCCGCCGCAGCCCGGGCCCAGCCGCGCGCCCGCTGCTCGCAACCAAAGCCTCGGCCCAGGATCCCCGACTGCCTCGGTGCAGGAGTTCCTGGAGGAGCGTACCGCCAACCTCCAATCCACCATGCCCCGAGACTCGCCTACCTCCTCCAACCGCGACGGAGAAAAGGACGAGCCGCCGCCACAACCCGCTACTAGTGGAGGTGAAATCTCGCGTTACAATTCAGCTCCCGGGAAGAAGGCCGGCGGTGGGCGGGGAAAGGACGCGGAAGTGGGGGGGCGCCATTTTGAGCACAGCCGGGCGGCGTGGCGAAGGGGGCGTGGCCTCGGGCCTTGCTTAAAAGGGGGCGGGGCCGGGGAGGCCGAGGTTGAGGTCCAGCTGTCCGCTTCCCGGGCCGCCTCGGTGAGTGGAACAGCCTCGAGCCTTTCGGCAACTGAATGAACTGAAAGTGTGCGGTTAATTGAGCCGAGTGGGTATGAACTGTAAGGAAACAGCCTCAAAGCTGGTTTGTTTCTGGTGTTCTCGCACTTGCTGAGCTGTCGCCTGGCTTTCTAAAGCCTGGCCTGGGGTGTGGGTGTGGGGGGGGGGGGTTGTGTTTTGCCATACTCTAGTTTTGCCTTCAAAAATCTGTTTTGAAATATTGAGGAATGCTCATACTTTGACCGTGAACTCCAGATGTGTAGCCTTTGTCCTGGATGCCGGTGTCACTGCACCGCACGCCCGCTGTCCTCCGACCTTTGGACTTGTTTTGGTGTTTTGGTTGCTCAGCCTTGAGCTCGGGGTCCGCCCCTAGGGGTGGGTTTCGCAGTCACCCGAGAAGCCGGCTGGAAGTTTCTTCTTCCAGTTTCCCCGCCCCCGCCCTCCCGTAAGTTCCCTGACCCATTACTGAGTTAAAACAATGTTAACTAGTTTATTTTTAACGGGGTTTTCCCCAAAAGTAATCTGAGAAAGGAATAAACTCATTTGGTATTTTTCCACTTTAAGACCTGTTATCATATGATAAACCAGCAAAGCTTTCTGGTTCGAACTTATAGATAGCAACATTTTAGGATTGGACAGGCCTTGCAGTAATCTGGTCTCTTTACCCAGTTTTGCTCCAATATAGAACAATTCCGAGGATGAAAAATTCCAGACCTGCTGGGCGCTGTGGCTCACGCCACTAATCCTAGCTCTCTGGGAGGCCAAGGCGGGTGGATTGCTTCAACTCAGAAGTTCAAGACCAGCGTGAGCAAGAGCAAGGTCCCGTCTCTAAAAACAGCCCGGAGTTGTGGCGGGCACCTAGTCCCACCTACTTGGGAGGATGAGGCAAGAGAATCGCTAGAGCTCAAGAGTTTGAGGTTGCTGTGAGCTATGATGCCATAGCACTCTACTTAAGGGGACTGAGACTGTCTCAAAAAAAGAAAAAAATCTGGTCCTGTAGGCCGCTCACTTCATCCACAGGATCTGTGCAATGACTGTAAGCTCCAGATCATAACCACTTCATAATATTCACTGCAATATTCAGGAACAGGCCCACCTGTGTAATTTGTGAAGCTCAGTGCAAAATGAAAATGCAAGGTCCTTTGTTCAAAAAGGTGGGAAAAGAGCCATGACAGGTACTAAAATAGATCTTTCGACTGTGGTAGCGCTTTCAACTAGTCATGGTGTTTTTTATTGGCATGAATTTTACCTTTTTCTTTACATTGCGCCTGACCAATTAATGAAATCGGAAGGGTGAGTATTGTTTGCCTCCCATCTGACCCAAGACTTTACATCTGGAGCCCCTCTGAGTTTATGGGAGAACCTTTTTTTGTGTGTGTGTGTGGGGGCAACGTGGCCTTTATTCCCACTCAGGAAAAATATGGAACGCTTCACGAATTTGCGTGTCATCCTTGCGCAGGGGCCATGCTAATCTTCTCTGTATCGTTCCAATTTTAGTATATGTGCTGCCGAAGCGAGCATGGGAGAACCTTTTTAACTCCTTTCTCCTATAACTTTAACTCCAAACTCTGCACCTGCGACACACACATTAAATACAGGCATACTCTACTGGCATACTGCCACGCATACTTCACATTTTAAACCAGTTATGCAAGCTGCAGCTTCTAAGATTTTGGACTTTGTTTCTGTTTTGGTGGGGACATAAAACAAGCAAAAATAACCCACATTTTTTACGGATTGTAATGGGTTAAAATTAAGATTATATTTGAACTTTAACTTGAGTCCTTATTCCTACTGTAAGCAAAAATATCTAAAGTGCTTTTTTATCCTCATTATAATTGAATGTGCTGTTCATTATGCAGATTTTGAATGTTCATAAATAAGTTACTACCTGCTGGTTGCCTGGTAAAGTATGTGATAAAATGTTAGCAATCAGCAAATGTGGGTGAAGAATATATAAGAATTATTTGTATGTAATATCTGTCAATCTGAAATTATTTCAAAGGAAGTTAAAATGCCTCATTCCTGAACAATTATAGACTATTCAAGTCAAAACTATAACGTAATTGAAGTATGCTTATATAGGATTTGGGCCTCATCTTCAGTAGTTATTTATATGTGGGAGATCAGATTATGCATATTAAATAATTAAAGAATAGAATCTGAGATGAGGAGGCTGAGCTGCATCCTTCCTTTCCCCACCCTGGTTCGTGGGCTGCTGTCAGAGCGTTCTCAGGTGAAGAGCTGGCGTTTGTGAAGAGTGATGGTTGCTGCCACAGAGTACTATTTTGAAATGCTGGAAGAAGAATTGGTTTGATCTGTGGTTGGATGGTCACCTGATCTATTATGATGACCAGACCTGTCAGAGTATCAGGACAAGGTCCACATGCCAGTGGACTGCATCCACGTCCTCATGGGGCACGAATGTCGGGGTACTCAGCCTCCAGAAGGGAAGTCTAAAGACTGTATGCTGCAGATTGTTTGCCAAGATGGGAAAACTGTCAGTCTTTGTGCAGAAAGTACAGATGATTGTTTGGCGTGGAAATTTGCACTCCAGGATTCCAGGACAAACACAGCGTATGTGGGCTCTACGGTCATGACTGATGAGACAGCTGTGGTTTCTTTCCCTCCTCCATACACGGTGTATGCCACACCAACACCTGAGCAGGCGTACGGCTATGGTCCATACGGTGGTACGTACCCACCAGAAACTCAAGTTGTCTATGCTGCAAATGGGCAAGTGTATGCTGTGCCCTACCAGTACCCATATGCAGGACTTTAGGTACAGCAGCCTACGAACCAAATCATCATCCATGAGCGGTATCAAGACGATGACAGTGATTTTGGCACTGGGCATGCTGGCTGGGGCGGCCACGGGCATGGCCTTAGGCTCCCTCTTCTGAGTCTTCTAGGGGCCTTGAGATCTGGATGTGCACAGCTTCTGATAACCCCATGTGCAGTGATAGGATCTGCAGGGCATTTCCGTTTGTGACACACGTTTTTAATCATAATTGTAATAGTTACTTTGAAAGTAGTGATGTCTTAATTGTATCTGATCCATATAAATATCTCAGAGGAGGGTTTGCACTATGCTATTTAGATGAACACAACTCCTTAGGGGCACGAGCTCATTCCTAATGCAACTCTTGGAATGCCTTATTTGAATATACCTATTTTGAAAGGCATTTTCTTTTTAGAGTTGAGTGTAGCAACTTTAGGAATAATTTATTTTTGTGTTGTGCCAGTAATATAGTGATGTGTAAGTAAATGAGTGATCATGGCAAGAAAACCTGCAGCTTCTGTTTAACTTCAAACCTTCAAGGCTCAGGCCGGAGCTGGGCTGGTTGGGTCCTGGGCAGCTTCCCTGAGGCAGTGATGTGAGAGCCCCAGACCCGCCCTCTGGATTCCACAAGCCCCATCCATTCAGGATGACAGGGGACAGCCCCGCTTTGGGAAAGGATGCTTCAGAAACCTGCCTAACCCTAGCTGCTTATTCTCACATTATTTTGGTAGGTCTTGGTAGTAGGATTTAGAAAACATCTCAAATAGGAATTGATTTGCACCTCAAAGTTTTAGGGCTTTATCCTTTAACACTTGACGAAGGCAGAAAAATAACAAGTGTATGGAGGTAGATTTGCTTTATTCAGAGACATGGTTTTGTGTCTGCTCTGGGTGTTTTTATTGCTGCCTAAGCCTACGTGGAGCCTATTTTTCTACTGGTTGTGAGAGTGATAGTAAAAGAATGTGAGGGAAATAGAAAGAGCGCCGTGGTTAGAACATTGCCTGTTTCTGGCCCTCTGGGGATTGTGCTGGGTGGAGGATGCTCTTCTGTTCCTCTGAGGACCTGTCCTGTGCCAGAGAGGGCCTGGTGACTGTCCACTGAGTGCTGGGACAGACCAGAGCTGGAAGACTCAGGCTGTACGGAAGTGGGGCCCGGGGATGTGAGAGACCTGCTCAGAGGACCACTGGGCTCGGCCAGGCCCCCAGCTTTGTTCTCATTCCCGACCCACGTGTGATAGAGAACCTTAGAACACTGAGTTTTGAGCCCCAAACATGTGAGTCTCTTGAAAACCCATAGTCTTGCCTTTCCGTCCAGTACTCTTATGTCCAGTGTAATGAAGTATGTATTTCACATATTCACACATTCCACGTCTCACAGCTCCTAGTGACTCCGTTTTCTGTCTTGCATTCTGTGAGCAGTCCCTTCTTGCAAGGGCAGGTTAGCACAGTGAGTGTCCCTGCCCCACATTTCCTGTGGTCCTTTTCCCCCTCAAATACACTCCAGGTTGCACAGACTGTTTTGTTTTCCCTGGCTGGTTGTGTGATACTGTCTCGTACACACACTGCCTAGTCAGCTCTGTCTCTGAGACACACTTACATACGTCTCCATGTTATACCAGATGCCAAACAAACTGAATAGTGACTGCTGGTCTGTATGGGTCTTGTTGCCAAGGGGGTGTCTGTTTCCACCAGGAGGGAAATGTGTGCTCTCCGGATAGAAGTAGTGTGTTACAACACTGGTGTCAGTGGTTCAAAATGCTGTTAATGAGGGTTTTACGTCCTGTGTGATGTGAGTGGCTTTTGTTCAGATTATAATCGTTGTCAAAGCTGTGTGCTTTACTTTCAAACCGTTCATAGTTTTTTTCTGATGTATCAAGTGCAATTTGAACTTGGAGTTACTGGGCAGGAATTATAGGAACCACACAGAATTCAGTTATTCCTGGATGCTCTTGAAGGAAAGAGCACCGGTATGCTTCTGTGGCTCCTTCTGGCTGAAGAGGGAGAGGTGTGGATGGAAGCCTGGGCACCTGTGTGTGTCCCAGTCCCCGTCCCCCATGGGGCCAGCCTCATGAGGCAGCCACGGAGGGGCCTGGGAATTCACTGAGTAGACTTGAGCTGGGTATGAGATGCATACTGGGGGTGATGGTGAGCTCAGATGGATTCCCTGCCAGAACTTCCATCGATGCCCACCTTCTCATCACCTCCGTTTCTTAGCCATGTCCTTTGTTAAGTGTGTGAGATGGAAGAATTGTGTTGAAGTTCGAGTAAGCATTTTCCTTCCACATGTACTTTTAAAGGATGATCCGTACCTGGGAGAAGTCAGCCATTGACATTGTACACATGCCGATCTGATTGTCCTTCTAATTTCTCGAGTTAACTTCAGGTTCTTGGATATTAAAGAGAAGAGTAAGACCTATTGTTGATGTCTCAGATCGTCATTCATGAACAGGGCCAGACGAGATCTATTTGAGTTCCTAGGACACAGGGTTGCCATCTGGATCATGAGAAGAAGGCCCTGCAGTTCGGACAAATGACCCAAGTTTATTTTTCACGTCGAGTGTTGGTCCTGTGTAATCTTTCTTTTTTTTTTTCCTTTAGTTTATATAGACATAAGTCATATGTTCCACTTCTCTTTCCAGAGTTGGTCTTTTTTGTGATTGCTTCCTGGTCTCTAGTATTGTCTACAGAATCTGTTCTCCCCTGTATATGCGAACTACACATTTATAACTGAAAATGTCAATACATTAAATGATTGTTAACCTTAAAAAAAAAAGAATAGGGGCAGCACCTGAGGCTCAAAGAGGCTCAAAGGGGTAGCACCGGCCCCATATGCTGGAGGTGGTGGGTTCAAAACCAGCCCCGGCCAAAAACTGCAAAAAAAAGAATAATAAAAGGTGGTATTTGATAAAGTGCTAAAGTAAATGTCAGAACCTAAATGTATGCAGTAGCATGTTTGCAGAGGATTGTGTTGTTGGACAGTATCACTAAAACTAGAAACCCAGTTTCTAAGAAACCTGTGAAAATTTTAAATTTAAAAAATTGGAGGCTCGGCGGCTGTGGCTGAAGCAGCTAAGGCGCCAGCCACATACACCTAAGCTGGCGGGTTTGAATCCAGCCCAGGCCCACCAAACAACAATGACGGCTGCAACCAAAAAAAAGCCGGGTGTTGTGGAGAGCACCTGTAGTCCCAGCTACTTGGAAGGCAGAGACAGGAGAATCGCTTGAGCCCAGGAGTTGGAGGTTGCTATGAGCTGTGATGCCACGGCACTCTACTCAGGGCGACAGCTTGAGGCTCTGTCTCAAAAAAAAAAAATAAAAAATTGGAAAAATGGCTCAGCGCCTATAGCTCAAGCGGCTAAGGCACCAGCCACATACACCAGAGCTGGCGGGTTCAAATCCAGCCTGGGCCTGCCAAACAACAATAACTCCAACCAAAAAATAGCCAGCTGTTGTGATGAGCACCTGTGGTCCCAGCTACTTGGGAGGCTGAGGCAAGAGAATCGCTTAAGCCAAGGAGTTGGAGGTTGCTGTGAGCTGTGACGCCACGGAACTGTACCCAGGGCGACAGCTTGAGAGTCTGTCTCAAAAATAAATAAATAAATACATAAATAAATTTGGAAAATTAAATAAATTATTTTGGAAGAATATTTTATCAAATGATGCTGAAAGAGCACCTTTCACTTGCTAATGAAACATGTTACAGCCAGAGACTATTCAGATTAATGAGACACTCTATTAATTTTTTTTTTTTTTTTTTTTTTGTAGAGACAGAGTCTCACTGTACCGCCCTCGGGTAGAGTGCCGTGGCAGTCACAGGGCTCACAGCAACCTCTAACTCCTGGGCTTACGCGATTCTCTTGCCTCAGCCTCCCGAGCAGCTGGGACTACAGGCGCCCGCCACAACGCCCGGCTATTTTTTTGTTGCAGTTTGGCCGGGGCTGGGCTTGAACCCGCCACCCTCGGCATATGGGGCCGGCGCCCTACTCACTGAGCCACAGGCGCCGCCCACACTATTAATTTTAATGAAAGAAAAATTGTAATGAGAACTCCAACAGTGCTCTTTGAAATGCCTGGAAGAGTTTTGTCTGTATTCCTTGTTGTGATTGGTGTAGAGTGGGATTCACCCACCCTCCTCAAATTACTTTTCTTTTTTCCCTCTGCCTTCCTTTTATTCACCTCCCTCTGCTCGCACACTTCATCAACTGCATGCTTGCGGGTAAGATACTAAACTCTGTGTATACCTACTTATTAAAAACATGCTAAGTACACTTTATAATATCAAATTATAATGGGTTAGATTATCAGAATAATGGAACGTTAAAGCTGTTTACCAAAAAAGTATCTTTATTTTTTAAATGAAAATAAAAGTTTGAATTTCAGAAGCTAATCATTCCATAGAAGTTTCCACTCCTATTAATAATTTAAATTTTTATCATTAAAGTAATAGTCGGGCCAGGCGCAGTGACTCACACCTGTAATCCTAGCACTCTGGGAGACTGAAGGGGTGGGGGTGGATTGCCTTGAGCTCATGGGTTCGAGACTAGCCTGAGCAAGAGCAAGAGCCTGTCTAAAATTAGCCAGGTGTTGTGGAGGGCGCCTGTAGTCCCAGCTACTTGGGAGGCTGAGACAAGAGAATCCCTTAAGCCCAAGAGTGTGAGGTTGTTACGAGCTATAACGTCATGGCACTCCACAGAGGGTGAAAAAGTGAGACTCAGTCTCCAAAAAAAAAAAGTATAACTTGTTTAATGTTTAACCTAAATGTCAAATATGGAATAGAAAACACAAATTATTAGAAATACTTGAGAGTCCTCTGCATACTGTTATTTAACAACCATTTAAACATTCTGCTTTAAGATCTGTATTCCTTATACCAACCCTTAAAAAATTCCATGTTGAACGCAGACATGAGTACAGAAAATAAATCCTATGTGCCTCCTTGGTTTGATGTTTCCTCTTGTCAATCTGTTTTAAATGTTAACCGTTTAAAGTATCAGTATTAAAAGAGGTCATTTGTCCATTTCTTAACTTGAGACTTAAGTGTTAGAAACAAGAAACCTAAATGCTAAACCAGGTTTAGTGGTAGGTCCTCAATGTCAGCCCTTAGAGGGCAGCGGTTCCAGACCACCTCAGCAGAATAGAGAAAGCTCATTAAAACAAACAAAAACCCAAAACCCAGAAAACAACTAAATGCCCTTTTGCCTTCCTTATGTGACTCTTAGCGTTCGCTTCCAGAGGAGCACCTGTTCATACTGAGATAACAGCAACTGAGAACTCCTGTGGTAATTAACCAAGAGTAACTTTATTTGTACAACCTCACTCCTGAAGAAGAAAATGGCTTTTGCTGAGTTTTCTTTTCATGTGCCAAGTCTGGAGGAGCTTGCTGGAGGTAAAAATAATAGCTTTTAATTTTTAAAAATTCCAAGAAAAATCTTTTTAAAGATTCCAAGATATGTCAATGTCTTGCTACTTACTTATATCGTATAAAAATACTTTTGATACAGAATTCATTTTCCACTTCAGTATCTGTTCTATATTATTTTTACTGAGAAAGTCTAAAATTCTTTCCCTCTAAAAAAACTAAACTCACCATTTGTAGATTCTTCATGATACCAATTTTACATGATAAAAAAGACCACTATAGTAATCTGATGTTTAAGTATGTGTGATTCCCAAAGAGTTGCATAATTTTGCTTTAACTTTTTATCAGTTACAATATTTTTAAAACATACCACCGACTGTTGTGTATTTAACATGTTCCCTATACACCCCTTTTCTCCTCTCTCCCTGTGCTGGTGAACTTCCCTAGATTTTTCTGTGTATATTTTTATGTATTTTATCTTGTTCAAATGAGAATTTAAGGCAGCTTCCCAAGGTAAATTAAAGGGAAGGAAGATGAATTTTTAAAAGGAAAACAAAAAGAGACATGAGGCTCAGCGCAAGCACAGTGGTTATGGCGCCAGCCACCAACACCCAGGGTGACCAAGCTTGGGCCAGCTAAACAACTACAGAAACAACAAAAAAAATAGCCAGACGTTGTGGCAGGTGCCTATAGTCTTAGCTACTTGGGAGGCTGAGGCAAGAGAATCGCTTAAGCCCAAGAGTTTGAGATTGCTGTGAGCTGTGATACTATGGCACTCTACTGAGGGTAACATAGTGAGACTCTGTCTCAACAACAACAAAAAACTAGAGACATGAAATGAAGCCAGGAGGCCAGGGGCAGTGGCTCATGTCTGTAATCCCAGCACTTTGGGAAGCAACAGATGGGAGGACCACTTCAGGCCAGGAGTTTGAGCCCAGTCTGGGCAACAGGTGAGACCCTTCCTCTATAAAAAAATTCATAAAAAACTAGCTGGGCGGCTTGGCACCTGTAGCTCAGTAGTTAGGGTGCCAGCCACATACACCAGAGCTGGCGGTTTCAAATCCAATCCGAGTCTGCCAAACAGCAGTGACAACTACAACCAAAAAAATAGCTGGGCATTGTGGTGGGCACCTGTAGTCCAGCCCGGGCCAGCTAAACAACTACAAAAACAACAAAAAAATAGCCAGACGTTGTGGCAGGCGCCTATAGTCCTAGCTACTTGGGAGGCTGAGGCAAGAGAATTGCTTAAGCCCAAGAGTTTGAGGTTGCTGTGAGCTGTGACATCCCAGCACTCTACTGAAGGTGACAAAGTGAGACTCTGTTTCAAAAAAATAAAACCTAGCTGGGCATCATGGCACATGCCTACAGTTCTAGTTACTCAGGAAGCTAAGGAAGCAGGATCACTTGAGCCCAGGAGATCGAGGCTGTAGTGAGCCTCAATTGTAATTGTAACACTCTACTTCAGCTTGGGCAACAGAGCAAAATCCTATCTCTAAAAAAGAATTATAATAAAAAATGATGCCAGGAATAGTACTAAGGCAAAGCTGTCAGACTGTTGACTTTTGGCAGCCTTTGGGGTCTCTTCTGGTATCTCTAGAACCTTCCCTTATTTTTCAGGTGTGTTATCCTGGTAGATGACCTGTCCTGCTAAGATCAAGGTTAAGAAATGTACGCATTTTTTGCTTTTGGCTTTCTTCTTACACCCTTCTTGGTTTGCCCTACATAAATGCTGGCTATTAAGCAATCTGTGTTGCTAGTATTCTTTGGCCTATATTTCTATTCTATCAGTCTGTCTTTCCTGATAAGATAGGACAGGTAGGAATATTTGGAGGGAGGGGACCTTTTTAGAACCTCTTTTCACTTCTGTGTTTCTGTTTCTCTTCTATGGTACAGTATCTATTCAGTACAAAATACAAGTTTTTTGGCTTAGAATTTATTTTTTACTTTTACTGAAAAGCTTATAGCAAGAACTTAGTCCATTTGTATTTGGTAAAAAATAGCTTTTGCTGTATTTCCACTATGAATCTTATATATTCATAAGCTTATAGTCATTTGTCTAGGTAGGGGGATTTTCTAATCAATATGCTTTTTATTCAAAATATCTGGTATGGAATGTTATATCTATATGGCCAGATTTAGGATGAATTTATGTTCTTAGAGAGTCTGATTCTAAAGACTAAACTAATGGCTGACACTACTATCAGAAAAAAAAATTTTTTTTTTTTTTTTTTTTTGAGAGAGAGCCTCAAGCAGTCGCCCTGGGTAGAGTGCTGAACCATCACAGCTCACAGCAACCTCCAACTCCTAGGTTTAAGCAATTCTCTTGCCTCAGCCTCCCTGGCTATTTTTTTTTTTTTTTTTGTAGTTGTCATTGTTGTTTGGCAGGCCCAGGCTGGATTCAAAACTGCCACCTCTGGTGTATGTGGCTGGCGCCTTAGCCAATTGAGCTACAGGTGCCGAGCCTACTATCAGAAATTTTGTAAGAACTTTTGATGCTTAAAAGTTATTCTTATGTCTGGGCAGCGCCTGTGGCTCAAAGGGGTAGGGCGCTGGTCCCATATGCCGGGTTCAAACCCAGCCCCGGCCAAAAACCACAAAAAAAAAAAAAAAACTTATTCTTATGTTTATAACTGAGTCTGTAGCACCTTGAATACAAATCATACCTTGTCTGATTTATTAACTGCGAGGTACCTATTCTTTTTACATTTTTTTGAGGTATAACATAACTATAGTAAAGTATACCAATATTTTTTATTTGTTTATTTGAGACAGTCTCACTGTGTCATCTTTGGTAGGGTACTGTGGCATCACAGCTCACAGCAACCTCACACTCTTGGGCTTAAGCAATTCTTTTGCCTCAGCCACACAAGTAGCTGGGACTACAGGTGCCCACCGCAATGCCCGGCTAAAGTACACTAATCTGAAGTGTACAGCTTGATAAATGTTAGCATCTAGTTACCATCCAGATCAAAATATAAAATATCTCCAACATCCCAGAAGGTTCCTTGGTGCACCTTCCCTGTCAATATCTGTACCTAAAGAGGTGACTACCATTCTGACTTCTGTCACTTAGATCACTTGCCTGTTTTGAAATACATAAAATGAAGCATATCGGATGTACTCTTTTGTATCTGGCTTCTTTTGCTCAACAATTTCTTTATTTTGGCTGGGCAGGTGGCTCATGTCTGTAATCCTAGCATTCTGGGAGGCTGAGGCATGTGGATTGGCTGAGATCACAGTTCGAGACCAGCCCGAGCAAGAGCAAGACCCTGTCTCTAAAACCATCTGGGGATTGTGGAGGCTCCTATTGTCCCAGCTACGCTACTTGGGAGGCTGAGGCAAGAGAATTGCTTGAGCCCAAGAGTTTGAGGTTGCTGTGAGCTATGACGCCATGGCACTCTACCAAGGGCCGCAAAGTAAAACTGTCTCAAAAAAAAAAAAAAAAAATTTTTTTTCATTGAAGTTCTTGTGTGTGATTGCTTTTTAAACAGTTTAATTGTTTACATTTCAGAATTTTTTTTTTTTTTTGAGACAGCTTCACTTTGGTGCCCTTGGTAGAGTGCCATGGTATCACAGCTCACAGCACCCTCAAACTCTTGGGTAAAGTGATTCTTTTGCCTCAACCTCTAGAGTAGCTGGGACTGTAGGCACCCACCACAATGCCTGGATGTTTTTAGAGATGGGGTCTCACTCTGGCTCAGGCTGGCCTTGAACTCCTGAGCTCAGGCAATATACCTGCCTTGGCCTCCCATATCAGTATGTTTTTGTAATCTCTCCCCCCAAAGGAAGATGGTCCCTACACAACTGGACAATGTGTTTAAAAAAATTAAAAAGAAGGGTGGCGCCTACAAGGAGTAGGGTGCCAGTCCCATATGCCGGAGGTGGCGGGTTCAAACCCGGCCCCGGCCAAAAACCACAAAAAAAAAAAAAAAAAATTAAAAAGAAGATGGTCTTTCCTTGAGTACAGTCTGCTTATCTTTATTGGTCTGTAATCACTGTAGATGAGTTATGTTTTGGCCTACTTATGATTTATTATGCCTAATATCTAATTATATTCCTATGTAAGACCTCAGCCCCTTTTTATCACTCAAGTTTAAATTGGGAGCATGATACACAGAGAAGTTGAGGAAAGATTTGACATGTGGCAGCCAAATTTTTACTTCATGTTAAATAACTTTTTTCTTTGTCTTTATTAGTTATGCAGAAAGGACTAAAAGATAACTTTGCAGATGTCCAGGTCTCTGTGGTTGATTGCCCTGACTTGACTAAGGAACCATTTACCTTTCCTGTAAAAGGTAAGTCAGTTTTTGCAATTAGCGTTTGTTTTTTTTTTTCATTTGTAATCTTTTTCTGAAACCAGAATTATTTTTAAGGGTCATTTTAAATTATCTACAAATAAAGGATACTGTCACAACTTTTAGGCTAAATTATACTTAATGTCTGTGCTTACCATTTTCTGATATTGGTCAAATTTCATTTTATACCCTGTGGGAAAAGATAGTGTTTTATGTACTTTTGTAAACTGCATAGGTTAATAGACATTGAATGGGCTAGAATTAGTCTGTACACAGTGACTCATGTTTGTAATCCTAGTACTTTGGGAGGCTGAAACAGGGGGAGTGTTTGAGGCCAGGAGTTTGAGACGAACCTGGGCAACATAGGGAGACCCTGTCTCAACAAAAAAGGAAAAAAAATAGCCAGGTGTGGTGGTACATGATGCCTGGTGGTCCCAGCTACTTGGGAAGCTGAGGCAGGAGGATCCTTTGAGCTCAGGCATTGGAGGTTGCAGTGAACCACATATGATGTTGCCACGGCATTCTAGCCCAGGCAACAGAGCGACACCCTGTCTCAAAAAATAAAATGAGATCGGGCGGCGCCTGTGGCTCAGTCGGTAGGGCGCCGGCCCCATATACTGAGGGTGGCGGGTTCAAACCCGGCCCCGGCCAAACTGCAACCAAAAAATAGCTGAGCGTTGTGGCGGGCGCCTGTAGTCCCAGCTACTCAGGAGGCTGAGGCAAGAGAATCGCTTAAACCCAGGAGTTGGAGGTTGCTGTGAGCTAAGTGAGGCCATGGCACTCTACCAAGGGCCATAAAGTGAGACTCTGTCTCTACAAAAAAAAAAATAAATAAATAAAATAAAATGAGATCCTAGCTTATCATTTTTTATCACAGAAAAGTTTTGTTAAGTATTCAAGTGACTTACAGAAACCTACTTTAATTAGTATGTTTTATTTAAGACCAAAAGGAATCTTAGAAGCCTTGTATTTATTTGAATCATCTATGAAATACTTATAACCCTTAACAAATTTGCCAAGTGATCAGTCACTGAAGTGAGAAGGAAGGGAAATTAACATGGGTCAGGCAAGAGGAGATGGTGTGGTTGTCAGCTCAGTCTGCTCCTGCAAAAGTGGGAACGAAGCCAAAAGAGGCAGCAGTGAGTGATAAATTGTCAGACAAAAAAGTGAAACCCACAGGGAAAACAGGCGGAAGTGGCTAACCAAGAAACTAAAGATTTACCTGCAAAAAATGGAAAAACTAAAACTGAGGAGTGTCCAGCCACTGATGAAGCAAGAGAGAAAGAAGCCAAGTCTGATTAACATCATACACCCAGTCTTTTCAGTGGTCCCTTTCTCCCTTATACAATCCAGAGGAATATTCTTTCTTTCTTTTTTTTTTTTTTGTAGAGACAGGGTCTCACTTTATGGCTCTCCGTAGAGTGCCATGGCCTCACACAGCTCACAGCAACCTCCAACTCCTGGGCTTAAGCGATTCTCTTGCCTCAGCCTCCCGAGTAGCTGGGACTACAGGCGCCCGCCACAACGCCCGGCTACTTTCTTTTTTTTTTTTTTTTCAATCAGAGTCTCACTTTGTCAGCCTGGGTAGAGTGCCATGGCGTCATAGCTCACAGCAACCTCAAACTCTTGTCTTCAAGCGATTCTCTTGCCTCAGCCTCCTGAGTAGCTGAGGCTATAGGCACCTGCCACAGTGCCAGGCTATTTTTAGAGATCTTCCTCTTGCTCAACTCCTGAGCTCACACAATCCACATCCCTCAGCCTCCTGGAGTGCTAGAATCATAGGCACTAGAGAGCGCCACTCCAGATGAGTATTTGTATCAACTATTTTGCAAATGCAGGTTTTTTAGTAGTAGAAACACTTTTGAGAGAATCCCACCTCATCCCTTTTTTCTTTTTTTTGGTACAAATCTTTATTTTAGCAGGTGAACGCATTCGCTGCTTGTTTATTTTTTGGTACAACCAGAAAATTGTGTGGGATGTTGAATTATGGGAGGCTTTGACCATCTTGGGTGTCAGCTTCACATTCCATGGGGAGGGGGTAGTTTTTATATCCTATGATGAGAAGGCTGCTAAATGGCAATATGGCACCCCAATGTTGTATTAATCTCTTGAACATTTAAATCATATCTACTTCCATGTTGGTCTTTAGTAGAATTGTTTCCTGAATTCTCCCTGTCAGAATTGTGTCCACTCTGTAACATCTTTAGTCCTTTATTTAGGCCCTGCCCACAGTGGCTCTCGCTCAAGCCTGTAAGTCCCCTGCTCCTGAAGCCAAGGCCGTGTATTGGCTGAGCTCAGGAGTTCCAGACCCAAGTCAAACAAAAGTGAAACCCTGTCTCTATTAAAATAGAAAAAAAACAAACAGCTAGGTGCTGTGGCTGGCGCCTGTAGTCCCCACTACTGAGGAGGCTGAGGCAAGAGGATCTCTTGAGCCCAAGGGTTTGAGGTTGCTGTGAGCTGTGAGCCAGCGCCATAAAATATGACTGTCTCAAAAAGGAGTATTGGAGGATGCAGTATATACGGTAATGAATTGTGACTTGGAAGGGGCCCATGTAACAGCTCATCAGCATTTGAAGATACTGGTACTTGATAAGCTCTTTAGGAAAAATTTAAGGTGGAAAGTCACTCGAATAACTATTTTTTAAAAATTATAATAGGGGGGTGGCGCTTGTGGCTCAGTGAGTAGGGCGCCGGCCCCATATACCGAGGGTCGCGGGTTCAAGCCCAGCCCCGGCCAAACTGCAACAAAAAAATAGCCGGGCGTTGTGGCGGGCGCCTGTAGTCCCAGCTGCTCGGGAGGCTGAGGCAGGAGAATCGCTTAAACCCAAGAGTTAGAGGTTGCTGTGAGCCGTGTGACGCCACAGCACTCTACCCGAGGGCGGTACAGTGAGACTCTGTCTCTACAAAAAAAAAAAAAAAAAAAAATTAAAAAAAAAATTACAATAGGGGAGGCCGAGGGTTTGAAAAGCGTAGGACAGAAGTGACCGTCGCATTTGCACTTTGGCGTCCGGACGAAGAGGCGCGTCGCTGTTGCCGGGAGCTCGCTGGGTGCGCCCGTGCCCTGGCCGCGACCCGGAGCCGGCCCGGCGGGGGACGGAGACGGGCGCTGAGCCGGTGCCGCGACCCGGAGCCGGCCCAGTGGGGGACAGAGACGGGCGCTGAGCCGGCGCCGCGACCCGGAGCCGGCCCGGCGGGGGACGGAGACGGGCGCTGAGCCGGCGCCGCGACCCGGAGCCGGCCCGGCGGGGGACGGAGACGGGCGCTGAGCCGGCGCCGCGACCCGGAGCCGGCCCGGCGGGGGACGGAGACGGGCGCTGAGCCGGCCCGGCGAGGGACGGAGACGGGCGCTGAGCCGGCCCGGCGAGGGACGGAGACGGGCGCTGAGCCGGCCCGGCGGGGGACGGAGACGGGCGCTGAGCCGGCCCGGCGAGGGACGGAGACGGGCGCTGAGCCGGCCCGGCGGGGGACGGAGACGGGCGCTGAGCCGGCCCGGCGGGGGACGGAGACGGGCGCTGAGCCGGCCCGGCGGGGGACGGAGACGGGCGCTGAGCCGGCCCGGCGGGGGACGGAGACGGGCGCTGAGCCGGCCCGGCGGGGGACGGAGACGGGCGCTGAGCCGGCCCGGCGGGGGACGGAGACGGGCGCTGAGCTGGCCCGGCGGGGGACGGAGACGGGCGCTGAGCCGGCGCCGCGACCCGGAGCCGGCCCGGCGGGGGACGGAGACGGGCGCTGAGCCGGCGCCGCGACCCGGAGCCGGCCCGGCGGGGGACGGAGACGGGCGCTGAGCCGGCGCCGCGACCCGGAGCCGGCCCGGCGGGGGACGGAGACGGGCGCTGAGCCGGCCCGGCGAGGGACGGAGACGGGCGCTGAGCTGGCCCGGCGGGGGACGGAGACGGGCGCTGAGCCGGCGCCGCGACCCGGAGCCGGCCCGGCGGGGGACGGAGACGGGCGCTGAGCCGGTGCCGCGACCCGGAGCCGGCCCGGTGGGGGACGGAGACGGGCGCTGAGCCGGCGCCGCGACCCGGAGCCGGCCCGGCGGGGGACGGAGACGGGTGCTGAGCCGGTGCCGCGACCCGGAGCCGGCCCAGTGGGGGACAGAGACGGGCGCTGAGCCGGCGCCGCGACCCGGAGCCGGCCCGGCGGGGGACGGAGACGGGCGCTGAGCCGGCACCGCGAGCCGCCCGCCTCCCAGCGACACGCAATGTGTTGACGCCACCTCCAGCCTCTGTGCTCCGGCCACACCAGGGCCACGGGCACCGTCGTATGTCCGCGGGGTCCGACCGAGGGGGTTGGGGGCGTTGGAGCCCCGGGGATCCCGTCTGAAGACTGGACCGGTCCTAGGAGCCCTCCCGACTGAAGAGGGCACCAGAGATGCGCCCGAGAGACGGTGACAGATGGGAAGGAAGAGCTCACTCGATGGCCCCAGCGAGCCCGCCCGACTGCCGGGGAGACTGGAGAAGCTGCCTGGTGGAGGTGCGAGGTCTTAAAAGACTAGCTTGGTGGCTTGGGGGCACGAAAGAGCCCTCTGAGTGGCCTGGACAGCCCTGTGGGACGACGAGTGACGCCCAGCCCTCCCCGTTGCTAGTGCAGGTCGTCGTCCTCCCCCTCCGGGGCTCAGTACACGCTGGCACGCCAGCAGGCCGGATGCTGTCCAGCCGAGAAGGCCCGGACAGGAGGCTGGACCTAGAGTCGGAGACACCCTTCTCTTGACCCCCTGTGAACATTCCCACCCCTGGCCTCTCATGGAGACTTCCCTCTCATCTATTAAACTCTGAGAAGAGCAGACTTTCTGCAGAAAAGGGTGGGGGACGTTGCCCTGATAAACAGGGAGAAGTTGTCATTAATGATGACAAGCCAGGCCCTTAAGGGAGGGGCCAGGGGTCTCTCACCCAGGCTCATTAAAGACCCCTCCTTGATGGTTCTGAGGGGAACCCTGACTTTTGTGCGCCTTCCTCCTCAGACTGTTGAATAAAGGGAATAAAATTAGGGGTGTGCTTAAAAGAAATCACAGTAAACGTAACTGAAGCTGCGGAGCGCGGGTCCGTGCAGCAGGAACGGACTGGGCTTTTCCATTGTCTGCATCTCGCTACAGGAGCCACATATTGAAGACAATGTCTGGAAGCTTCTACTTTGTCCTTGGCCACCATAATACAGTTTTTGAAGTGGTGTTTTTGCCAGCTGGGAAAGCAGAATCCAAAGACAACCACCGTCATCTAAACCAGCTCATAGCTCACGCTGCTCTCAACCTAGTAGATGAGAACATGTGGCTGTCTAACAACATGTATTTAAAGACTGTGCACAAGTTGGAGTGGTTTGTGTCGACATTTGTCCCTGCAGGGCATGTGAGATTTATTATGCTTCATGACATAAGGCAAGAAGATGGAATAAAGAACTTTACTGATGTCTATGATTTATATGTAAAGTTTGCAATGAATCCATTTTATGAACCCAATTCTATTCAATCAAGCGCATTTGACAGAAAAGTTAAGTTCTTTGGAAAGAAACACCTTTTAAACTGAATGCAGAAAAACATCTAAATAATGTTACAAAACTGGGGTAAACTCAGGAATGTGTACATTGTTAAGTAACTTCATTAAAAAGCCTGGAAAACTTTTTTCAAAAATCACAATAAATGGCATTCAATATGTGTATGTTAAGAATTGTGTACATGGGCAGCTCCTGTGGCTCAGTGGGTAGGGTGCTGGCCCCATATACCGAGGGTGAGGGGTTCGAACCCAGCCTGGCCAAACTGCAACAAAAAAAAATAGGCAGGCGTTGTGGCAGGTGCCTGTAGTCCTAGCTACTCTGTAGGCTGAGGCAAGAGAATCGCCTAAGCCCAGGAGTTGGAGGTTGCTGTGAGCCGTAACACCACAGCACTCTACCAACGGCGATAAAGTGAGACTATCTCTATAAAAAAAAAAAATTGTGTACAAATTGAAGTGGCTGTACTGATCCTCAGCACCACCAATAAGACCTCAGTTACAAAAGGAAAAAAGTAATCTGCATAGGAGTCCTGACTCTAATTCTGTCCTTGACACCTCCAGATTTCATTATCCAGAATAAGCCACTGAATGTCTCTGGGCCTCTGGTACATCAAAATAGAGGGATTGGAATTGAATATTCTTTTTTGCCCTTTCTAACTTAAACAGTCTTTAATTTTAAATAGACATGTAAATTATAGAAGGTTTATGAACTGTATGACAATTTCTCTTAGCATGTTGAAAGCATTTAGCGTAATACTTTTTCATTTCTTTATTTTAGTTTTATTTTGAGAAGAGGTCTGACTCTATAACTCAAGCAGGAATGCAGCTTCTCAAGCAATCCTGCCTTAGCTTTCCATGTAGCTGAGATTGCAGGTGCATGCCACTATGCCTGGCTAATTTTTTTTTTTTTTGTAGCAACAGGGTTTGACTACATGCCCATGCTCTCAGACTCTGGTCTGAAGTGATCTTTCTACCTTGGCCTCCCCAAACGTTAGGATTATAGGCACTTGGCTATAGAGTATTTTTTTTTTTTTTTTTTTTTTACGACAGAGTCTCACTATGTCGCCCGGGGTAGAGCGCTGTAGCATCACAGGTCACAGCAACCTCAAACTCCTGAGCTTAAGCAATTCTCCTGCCTTAGCCTCTCAAGCAGCTGGCACCCACCACAATACCCGGCTATTTTTTTGTTGCAGTTGTCATTGTTTGGCAGGCATCAGCTGGGTTCAAACCCTCCAGCCCTGGTGTATGTGGCCAGTGCACTAGTCACTGAGCTATAGGCGCCAAGCCCAGAATACTTTTTATTTTATTTATTTATTTTTATTGATATTTATTTATTTACTTTTGAGATAGAGTGTTGCTATGTCGCCCTCGGTAGAGTGCTGTGGTGTCACAGCTCACAGCAACCTCAAACGCTTGGGCTCAAGCAATTCTTTTGCCTCAGCCTCCCAAGTAGCTGGGACTATAGGTGCCTGCCAGAATGCCTGGGTATTTCTTTAATTTTTTTTTTTGTAGAGACAGAGTCTCACTTTACTGCCCTGGGTAGAGTGCCATGACATCACAGGACTCACAGCAACCTCCAGCTCTTGGGCTTCTGCGATTCTCCTGCCTCAGCCTCCAGAGCAGCTGCCGGGTATTTCTTTGTTGCAGTTGTTTAGCTGGCCCAGGCCGGTTTGAACGCACCACCCTCGGTGTATGTGGCTGGTAGGTGCTGAGCCCCGAATACTTTTTAAATAGCCATGCTTCCTTCGAATATGAGAGTACAGTGATACCTTGGAATCCAAACTTAATCTGTTCTAGAACCCCGTTTCATTTCCAAGACAGTTTTTCTCCTTTAAAATAATAGAAATGGATTAATCTATAACTGGGTCCTATAAACTCAAATTTTCAAAATGATTTTAACAGTGAATACACTGGATTTTAAGGTAAAATATTAGATAATATTTGAGTTAAAATGTAAATTAATAAAATTTAAAATAGAAAAACTTAAAAATATAAAGGCCTGTTTCATTGCAATTGAACCCTTGGTTCAAAACAGACCCCTTATTGTTCACAACTCCTTAAACTCTTTTACAAACTTTGCTGCTGCTTTGGAATTAGAACTGGTGCCTGTGCATAACAGAACACGGTGGATCCCAGTCCTTTTCTTAAAGTTCTTGAACCACTCTGTACTGGCTTTAAACTCCTCCTTTTGAGCACTAGTGTAAGGCATGCCTTTCACAGGATAATTTGTCATAAATTATCTTCTCAGAAATCACCAGCCAGCTGTTTTTCATTAATCCAAACTAAGAGTTTTTCCATCTCTTCCATGCTTTTCAATCTCCTACAGGTCAGCATAAGCCCTTTTGCCACACCAACTGCTTCGATAGCTTCTTTATTTTTCAAAATTGTACAGTCGATTTAGGCATTCTGAACATAGTAGTGACATCAGCCACACGTGTACCACTTTCATGCTTAGCGATAAGATCTTTCTTCAACTGTAGCTCTAAGAGCTTTCCTCTTTTATTTTCCTCACCTCACTTTTTAGGGCCATGGTGAATACACTTAGTTGGTTATTATATTAAAAAACACAAAACCAAGCACAAAAGCAGAAACAGTGAAAATCATATGAGATGCTTTCACTACAGCTTCCAACAATGAACTGAACGACAAAGCTCATGGGTGGCCCGAGCACTGGAGAAACATGTGCAAACATAGAACGTTCTGGGTGTTCAGGTTCCAAAGCAGCATTCAGATTTTGGGCAAAATTTGCTGAAATTTTTTGTTTTGAGTTGTGGGGCACATGGATTCTGGTGGCAATACTGTAATACATTCTCACTTCTAATTAAAATTAAATGAAAGTCAGAAAATATATAAGACTACAAGGAAGAAGAAAAAAATGGTTAACCTTAATTCTGTTATCAAAGGGTCAGACTTTGAAGAAGAGTTTGCTGGTCATTAATTTGTGAGTCTTCCAATTACAGTACTGGAAGCCAGATGTGTATGGACAATCTTTCATAAACATAGTGAGGCACTTTCTACATGGACTAGTCTTGCTAAGGTCGCCCATGACCTTGGTGTGTTTACTAGTATTTCATCTGTCTCTCTCTTTCATGCTATTTGACCACTGCTGCCTGACATTCCCTTCTTGGTTCTGTCTCTCCCTGGTTCACCTCTTCTTCCCTGGTGACTTCCCCTACCTCTTGCTCATTTTTCCTGGTTTCCCTTTTTTTTTCTGGTAGGCTTTTAAATATTGATGTTTTCCAGAATTCTTTCCTCAACCTTTTATATAAAATCTCTGGGCTTTTGCATCTATTCTTATCATCTCAGTTACTACCTGGATACAACAACTTTGAAATCTGTATATGTCACCAAGCTCTTTCGTAACTAAAAATCAGTATTTCTAGCTGCCTGTAGGACATCACCACCTACACATATATATGTAGGTGCTAAAAACAACTTGAGGTCAACATGTCTAAAATTTAACTCATTACTTTACTATAATTGCCTATTCTCTTGTCTCTCTTTTTTAAATTTCCTATTCTCCATCTTTATTGTCACCACTACTTATCTTTTCCCTAGACTATTGAAAGAGGCCCCTAATAGTTTCTCTGGACTTAAGCATCATTATCACTTATGAGAAAGTCTGAGGGCCGGGCAGAGTGGCTCATGCCTATAAAGGTAGCACTCTGGGAGGCTGACACAGGTGAATTGCCCGAGCTTAGGAATTCAAGACCAGGCTGGGCGTCGTGGCGGGCGCCTGTAGTCCCAGCTACGTGGAAGGCTGAGGCAAAAGAATCATTTAAGCCCAAGAGTTTGAGGTTGCTGTAAGCTGTGATGCTACGCTTCTCTACCCAGGTAACAAAGTAAGACTCTGTCTCAAAAAACAAACAATCAAAAAAAACTTATGAGAAAGTCTTATCCATGACTGTTGATCCCAGGAAAAATATTTTCAAAATCCCCAATTACTGATGGAAGTTATTAGAATTTTGTACATCTACCCTTTGCATAGTTAAAAAAAAGAGCAAGACCGTTGCTGCGCCGCCACCGCCCGAGTCCTGATCTGCAATCTTCTACGCTCCTGTAGCAGCATCCGCCGCCGCCACCCTGCGATCCTGGCTTTGCTTCCTTCTTCTCTTCCTGCTGAGCCACTTGCTTCCCAGCACTATGACCGTCGTCTCTGCCCCGCAGCGGGAGCCGCTCGTCCTGGCTGGCCGCCTTGCGCCGCTTGGCTTTTCCGCCCGCGGTTACGTCGGGGCCCTCCCGATGGTGACCACGGTTCCGCCGCCTATCCCCCGGATCCCGGATCCCCACTTCCTAGGGGGCGACGCGCCCTGTGTGACCCCACAGCCTCGCGCTCCAGCAGCTCTGCCCAACTGCAGCCTCGCCGCGGCGGGAGGCGCCCCCCGGGCCGCGCCGAAGAAGCGGCGGAAGAAGAAGGTGCGGACCAGTAGAGCGGGGCAGCTGCCCAGCCGCTTCCACCAGTATCGGCAGCACCGGCCGAGTCCGGAGAGTAGCCGGAGCCCGGCGACGGGCCACACCGGAACGCAGGCGGTCCCGGGCCAGGCTGCTGCCTCGGGCCCCGATCTGCAGCCGCAACCGAGACTGAGGCTGCGAGCACCGTGCCTGCGCCTCTGCGGGCCGCGGCGCCCGGCCAACCCCCGCTCCGCAAAGAGGTTTTAAAAACAAAGGTGGGAAAATCGGAGAAAATTGTCCTTCCCCACGGCCAGCTTGTTCATGGTATACACTTGTATGAACAACCAAAGATAAACAGACAGAAAAGCAAATACAACTTGCCACTAACCAAGATCACCTCTGCAAATAGAAGTGAAAATAACTTTTGGCAGGATTCTGTTTCACCTGATAGAATTCAGAAGCAGGAAAAAAAGCCTTTTAAAAATACTGAGGACATTAAAAATATGCATTTGAAGAAATCAGCATTTCTAACTGAAGTTAAGTCAAAAGGAAAATTATGCTGGGGCTAAGTTTAGTGATCCACCTTCTAGTGTTCTTCCAAAGCCACCTAGTCACTGGATGGGAAGCACTGTTGAAAATTCCAACCAAAACAAGGAGCTGATGGCAGTACACTTAAAAACGCTCCTAAAAGTTCAAACTTAGATAGGAGGTTTCACTATGTATGTAAAACAGGTTTTCCCAAATCCCTGGACTCCTTAAAAGAAAGTTGGTGACAGAGATGGAATTTTGCCTTGTTGCAACATACAAGTGCAAAAAAAGATACTGAGTTTTAAAAATTAAATGCAAACAGCTTGTATTATATTTTATATTTTGTAAATACTGTATACCATGTATTATGTGTATATTGTTCATACTTTGAGAGGTACATTATAGTTTTGTTATGAAAGTATGTATTTTGCCCTGCCCACATGGCAGGAGTTTTGTATATATACAATGGAGAAATTTTAAGTGTGTGCTAAAGCACATGGAAGACTGATATATTTGCACAAAGTATGGAATTTTTTTTTTTCAAGAAACAGCTGTCAAATCTCAAGGGTTAAGATTTAAATGTGAACAGTTTACTGATGCACTACTGAAGTTTATATCTGTGGCACAATCATTGTAAACATGGGGTTTATTTCTCTAAATTGATTTCTGCCTTCTAAACTGTAATTACTGGAAAATTCCTGTTCCCATTTTACCAAACTTAATTTCTGGTTTTTGGTATATATCCATTCAAATTTAAATGCCTTTAATTTTAATGCCAACAAAATTGGTTGTAATCAAATTTTAAAATAATAATAATTTGGCCCTCCCCTTTTAAAAAAAAAAAAAAGAGCAAGACTATGTAATAAGTCAGCATAAAATTGACAAGGCTGCTTTTTCTCAAAAGGTAAAGTGCCTTTTCTCAAATTGTATCTAGCTTTATCTGTGATGTTAATTAAAAATATAAGTAGAGGCTGGGTACAGTGGCTCCTGGCTGCAATCCTAGCACCTCAGGAAGCTAAGGCAGGAGGATTGCTTAAGATCAGGAGTTCAAAACCAGCCTGAACAAGAGCAAGATACTACCTCTAAGAAAAAATAGAAAACTTAGGCTTGGCACCCATAGCACAGTGCACTGAGGCTGGCCGGTTTGAGCCCAGCCCGGAGCCAGCTAAACAACAATGACAACTGCAACAAGAAAATAGCTGAGTGTTATGGAGGGTACCTGTAGTCCCGGCTATTTGGGAGGCTGAAGCAAGAGAATTGCTTAAACCCAAGAGTTGGAGGTTGCTGTGAGCTGTGACGATACATCACTCTACTGAGGGGGACATAGTGAAACTCCGTCTCAAAAAAAAAAGAATTTTGAAAAGAAGATTTCCCAGTATGGATCTAAGATCTTATATTCTAACAGAGAAAATACTTTATTATGTATTTGTTTCTTTTGAGACAGAGTCTCACTCTGTCACCCTCTGTAGAGTGCTGTCCTGTCATAGCTCACAGCAACCTCAAACTCTTGGCCTCAAACGATTCTTTTGCCTCAGCCTCCACAGTGCTGAGACTACAGCCACCTACCACAATGCCTGGCTATTTGGGCGAGGTCTCACTGTGGCTCAGGCTAGTCTCCAATCTCAGGCAATCCACCCACCTCAGCCTCCTAGAGTGCTAGGATTACATGTGTGAACCACGGCGCCAGGCCCAGAGAAAATATTTATTATTTATTGTTTTTTAGAGACAGAGTCTCACTTTGTTGCCCTAGGTAGAATGCTGTAACGTCGCAGCTCACAGCAACCTCCAGCTCTTGGGCTTAGGCGATTCTCTTGCCTCAGCCTCCCAAGTAGCTGGGACTACAGGCGCCCACCACAACACCCAACTATTTTTTGTTGCAGTTTAGCTGGGGCGGGTTTGAACCACCCACCCTCGGTATATGGAGCTGGCACCCTACTCACGGAGCCACAGGCACCGCCCAGAGAAAATATTTTAAATTAAAAAACAATTTTAGCGGGTGGCGCCTGTGGCTCAGTGAGTAGGGCGCCGGCCCCATATGCCGAGGGTGGCAGGTTCGGACCCAGCTCTGGCCAAACTGCAACAGAAAAATAGCCGGGCGTTGTGGCGGGCGCCTGTAGTCCCAGCTACTCGGGAGGCTGAGGCAAGAGAATCGTGTAGCCCAAGAGCTGGAGGTTGCTGTGAGCCGTGTGACACCACGGCACTCTACCCGAGGGCGGTACAGTGAGACTCCGTCTCTACAAAAAGAAAAAAAACAATTTTAGCCAGAAAAAGCCATCCTGAAACAGATTTTTAAAGGAATATGGTATTACAGACTGTAGAAACCTTACTCAATGCAAACTTTGGCCCTAATTCTAGCCCTTGCTCCATCATCAACTTAATATTGCCTTTGTGCTTCCAACATATCAACTCATGCCTGGTTCTGATACTAGAAACACAGGCAGTTCAAACAGGACAGAGGTACTAGCTGCTCATGTCCTCTAAGCCCTGCTATTGGTAAAACACTTGCTGAGAATAGAAAAATGAGTAAATTAACTCAATAAATTGAGTTAGTGTCTTCTGGCATTTTATTCTTAAATTAGATGTCTGCCTATTTTTAAGATGGCTTGTGTTTTTCTTTTTTTTAGGCATCTGTGGGAAAACTAGAATTGCAGAAGTAGGAGGTGTGCCATACTTATTGCCTCTTGTAAACCGAAAAAAAGTAAGTGTGCTTTTACTCTTCATATTCATACGAAGATCTGGAAGTTGGGTTCATCAGTGTGGTAAGGAAGTGCCCATAAACTCAGTAATAAAAAGTAAAGCAGGGGATTTATATAAATTATAATTTAAATAATATCTTTTCCTCTTCTATAGGTTTATGATGTGAATAAAATTGCGAAAGAAATCAAGCTTCCTGGAGCTTTTATTCTTGGAGCGGGGGCAGGTCCATTTCAGACTCTTGGGTTTAATTCTGAGGTCAGCATACATATATATATGTTTTTTTCCTTTGTTTTTCTTTTCTACCCTCCAAAAGCATATATGGTAATTTTATTTTTTTTAATATTTATTTATTTGTGTTTTATTAGCCAGGGCTGGGTTTGAACCCACCACCTCTGGCATATGGGACTGGCACCCTACCCCTTTGAGCCACAGGTGCCGCCCTATGGTAATTTTATTTTACGGGTTTGATATTTGGTTTGTCTTCTTCCTTTTACTGCCAAAAAACCTACTTTCTGAGTGTATGTTAAGTGGCTGACAGCACACCAGTCTACAGATTAGATCCTATTTGGTACCAATTTGGTTTATAGGGCATGCCTTAGTTGGTCCAACTGTAAGGGAGTACTGACCCCTAGTTTCACATTTTCTTATGGTATAGGTTCTGCCTTAGATAAATCCAGGGTCTCAGATATTCTGCTGAAGGCCCTGGATCATAAAAGATTTTTGTCTTTATACATCATAGGAGACCTACTTTCTCTATATATCTTTGCTTTTAGTATGAAGGTGGCTTTGAATCAGAAGATGAATGGAATATTTAGTGATCTAAATTTAATGATCTGGCCCTCTATCAGACCAAATACTATCAGAGTATTATGATGGTTATTTTTAAAGTTAATAGCTATAAGTAGCATATGCTATTCATATATACAATTACTATATTAAAATATCACCGTTTCTTCATATCTCACGAATAAAAGTGAACGATCTGTTCAGTCTGCCCATGCTCGCGCAGCCTCTTCAGATGTGAGCGTTAGTCTGTAGTAACACAAGTTCTTTGCAGATAGGTCTTTCCTCAGAACATTAGGGAAAAAAAGTTCTTTGCAGAAACATTGATATAATTTGCCTAGTGTTCAAGATAGAAAAAATGTTTAAACATTTTTTTAGGCTTTTGTACCTAAAATTAAGCATGTTTCATGTTTTCATATTAGCACTTGAAATGCGTGAAATGTCTTAAAGGGATGAAATATTTTGTAACGTTATTCAAAATATTCTCTTTGCACAGAGATGCTAAGATTGATTACTTCATTTTCTTTTCAGTTTATGCCAATTATGCAAACAGAAAGTGAACACAAACGTCCTATGAATGGAAGTTACTTTGCTCGTGTTAACCCTGCCGATGGAGGGTGCCTACTAGAGAAATACAGTGAGAAATACCGTGATTTTGGGTGTGCATTACTGGCTAATCTTTTTGCCAGTGAAGGCCAACCTGGCAAGGTGATTTTGTCCATAAAAATACAATATTCTCCAAATGTTCTCAGATAGCTACAATTTGGAACTTCTGTTGCCCCAATTATGGTTTTCCTTCAGAACTACCTAGGTAAAAATCTCTTTAAATGACTCACTTATGGCCTGGCACAGTGACTGACTCCTATAATCCCAGTGATTTGGGAGGCTGAGACAGGGGGATCACTCAAGGCCAGGAGTTGAGACCAACCTGGGCAACATAGCAAGACATCATATCTAAAAAAATGAAATAAATTAGCCAGGCATGGTGGCATATGCTACCGAGCCCCAACTACTCAGGAGGCTAAGGCAAGATGATCATTCAAGTTCTTGAGTTCCGTACTGCAGTGAGTTATGATCATGCCACTGCCCTCCAGCTTGGGCAACAGAACAAGACATTATCACTAATAAAAAGAAAAACAATTATAAACGATTCAGGGAATACTACAGGCAGAGCAAAAATCTTCTTTAAACTGAGGTTGGGGCTGGGCGCTGAGGCTCACGCCTATAATCCTAACACTCTGAGAGGCAGAGGTGGGTGCATTGCTTGAGCTCAAGTGTTCGAAACCAGCCTGAGCAAGAGCAGGACCTTGTCTCTAAAAAGAGCCAGCAAGAGCCTGGCATTGTGGCGGGCTCCTATCGTCCCAGCTATTCAGAAGGCTGAGGCGAGGGGAGTGCTTGAACCCAATAGTTTGAGGTTGCTGTGAGCTATGACGCTACCCACGGCAACAAAGTGAAACCCTGTCTCAAAAACAAACAAAAAAAAACCTAAGGTTAAAACTTAGTAAGCAGTATCTTTTTCTGAGTAACTAAAAGGCAACAATATTAATTTGGGGGATGAATTTGCCACTTAAATGAATCATGCAGCTAAAATAAATGCTTACTTATAGATAGTAAACAAGTAATTTGCTCATTTCTGACTGATCGTATATTGTTCTAGATAGAAATGATGGTAGCAAAAACGCAAAGCAAGACCAGGAGTGGTGGCTCACTTCATTTTAAGGGAAATGAAAAAATGTTATCATTTCCTCCTAATTCTCATTGATCAAAGATTGGTCCCTTTAAGCCAGGGAATTCTTAACCTTTTACCACCTTCACACATGTTAAAAAGCCTCTAAATCCTTGTCAGTATAATGGTAAGAAGAAAATAAAATAGAATGCAGGACTAACACTCATTATTAGGGTGAATTCTATGTAACTGATTACGTGTGTGCATACATATATATAATCAAGACTCACAGAGGATTGAGATACCTCAGCTCAGATCTGGGAGCTCTAAGCAAAGAAGAGAATATTTGCTTGATGTCATTAAATGATATGCTGTTTGACTTTGGTAGTTATTCACAGAAAATTTTGCAGCTGAGCTGATGATATACATATTTATATTCCCTGCAGGTCATTGAGGTTAAAGCAAAAAGAAGAACTGGACAACTTAATTTTGTGACTTGTATGAGACAGACTCTGGAGAAACATTATGGAGATAAACCTGTAGGGATGGGAGGTACTTTTGTAGTTGAGAAAGGAAAAGTGAAGTCTCACATTATGGTAAGCGCCTATGTGCGCCTGTGTGCCTGTATGTGGGGGTTTGTGTGCAAGTGCTGAAGATCTTAGGATGTTTACATATGTGTTGGGGATCTGACCTTTAAAGATACCATAACAAATCCTTTCACTTTAATTGTATTACTTTAACTGACAGACAATACAATACATCATATTGAAGATAATGTCTAGCTAGAATTCTTTTTTCATGTAAATGTATTAGAACTTTCTTGTCAGTGTGTTTAAGTTCAAGGTAAATTAAAGTGTGATTCTTAAAAACTGCTTATCATTTTCATTGCCAAAATCCCAAACTCTATATAGTAGACTTTGCCATTAAGGTGGTTGTGCTTTTGAGGAAAGAAAAGGTCACTGTAAAGATTATAATCTTGGACTGAGCATGGTGGCTTATGCCTGCAATCCTAACACTTTGGGAGGCCAAGGCTGGAGGATTGCTTGAGGCCCAGAATTTGAGGTTGCAGTGTGTGCTAATGAGCCACCTCACTGTAGCCTAGGTGATAGAGGGAGACCCTGTCTCAAAATAAACAAACAAAAAACATTTTAGTATTATGGGCTAAGTATATGTTTTTAGGACATTAAGGATAGAATATTTTATTAAGCTAGACCCAGGCCATTCAGTCTTTATAATTTTTGGTAGATGAATAAAGAAAAAAAGAATAAGGAATAAAAATGATTCTAACTTCCTTATTGTTTTATCACTAAAGCCACTGGAAATTATATTGCTTAGCCGGGTATTATGGCAGCCGCCTGTAGTCCCAGCCACTCAGGAGGCTATAGCAGGAAGATCACTTGAACCCAAGAGTTTGACGTTGCGGTGAGCTCGGCTAATGCCATGGCATTCTAGCCTAGGCAAGAGAGTGAGACCCTAGCTCCAAAAACAAACAAACAAAAACTTGTTTTAATGGTTTTCTTCTTTTTGTAATTGTTGTTGTTGAGACAGAGTCTCAAGCTGTTGCCCTGGGTAGAGGGCTGTGGAGTCACTGCTCACAGCAACCTCCAGCTCTTGGGCTTAAGCAATTCTCTTGCCTCAGCCTCCCAAGTAGCTGGGACTACAGGCGCCTGCCACAACACCATGCTATTTTTGTTGTTGTTGTTATTGCAGTTGTCATTGTTGTTTTAGCTGGCCCAAGCTGGGTTTGAACCCACCAGCCTGGGTATATGTGGCCAGTGCCCTACCCACTGAGCCACGGACACCGCCTATTTTTTTGTTTTTGAGACAGTCTCACTTTGTCACCCTTGGTAAATAGAGTTCTGTGGTGTCATGGCTCACATCAATCTCAAACTCTTTGGCTCAAGTGATCCTCTTGCTTCAGCCTCCCGAGTGGGTCAGACTATAGGCCCCTGCCACAATACCTGGCTATTTTTAGAGACCAGGCTTCCTTCTTGCTCAGGATGGTCTCAAACTCCTGAGCTCAAGCAACCTGTTTAGGCACTCTGGGAGGCTGAGGCAGGTGGATTGCTTGAGCTAAGACCAGCCTGAGCAAGAGGGAGACCCCATCTCTACTAAAAATAGAAAACTAGCTGAGTGTGGTGGCGCATGCCTGTTGTCCCAGTTACTCGGGAAGCTGAGGCAAGAGGATCTCTTGAGCCCAAGAGTTGGAGGTTGCTATGAGCTGTGATGACACCATGGCACTCTACCCAGGGCTGTTAACAGAGTGAGACTCTGTCTCAAAAAAGAAAAAGTTGTGGTAAAATACACATAACCTAAAATTTACCTTTTTAATGGTTTTTCAGTATACAACTCAGGCATTATTTATACTCTTGTTACTATTCAACCATCACCAGGTACATCTCCAGAACTTTTCTCTTCCTCCTATAAAACTGAAACTTTGTACCCATTCAATAGTAACCCTCATTTCCTCTTTTTTTCTTTCTTTTTTTTTTTTTTTTTTTGTAGAGACAGAGTCTCACTTTATGGCACTCGGTAGAGTGCCGTGGCCTCACACAGCTCACAGCAACCTCCAACTCCTGGGCTTAAGCGATTCTCCTGCCTCAGCCTCCCGAGTAGCTGGGACTACAGGTGCCCGCCACAACGCCCGGCTATTTTTTTTTGGTTGCAGTTTGGCCGGGGCCGGGTTTAGTTTTTGTCCAGGGCTGGGTTTGAACCCACCACCTTCGGCATATGGGGCCAGCGCCCTACCCCTTTGAGCCACATGCACTGCCTAACCCTCATTTCCTCTGCTCTGACAACCACGTTCTGCTTTCTATCTCTATAAATTTGACCACTCTAGATAACTCATACAAGTGGAATCACAGGGCATTTGCTGTTTTGTGACTGGTTTATTCCACATAGCATAATGTTGTCAAGGTCTGTCTATGTTGTAGAATATCAGAATTTCCTGTTTAAGACAGAATAATTTTCCTTTGCTTTTTTTTTTGAGACAGAGTCTCACTATGTCACCCTCGGTAGAGTGCCATAGCATCACAGCTCACAGCAACCTCAAACTCTTAGGCTTAAGCCATTCTCTTGCCTCAGCTTCCCAAGTACCTGGGACTACAGGCGCCTGCCACAACACCCGGCTATTTGTTTTTGTTGTTGTGGTTGTTATTGTAGTTGCCATTGTTGTTTAGCAGGGCAGGGCCAGGTTCGAACCTGCCAGCCTTGGTGTATGTGGCCGGCGCCCTAACCTCTGAGCTACGGGCACCGAGCTAATCATATTCCATCGTATGTATACACATTTTGTTTTTCCATTCATCCATCAATGAAAACTGGGTTGCTTCCACTTTTTTTTTCTTTTTTTAGGGTTGTGGGTAGAGAAGGGAGGGGAAAGCGGGAGAGAAGAAGAGGGAAGAAAAAGAGGTCTTCCATAGTTTGGTTATTGGAATGCTGCTGTGAACATGGATGTACAAGTATCTCTTCAAGACACTTCAGTTCTTTTGGGTATATACCCAGACATAGAATTTCTGGGTCATATGATAATTTTATGTTTAATTCTTTTAGAAACTACCATACCATTTTTCTATAGTGCTACACCATTTTACACTGTCCTCAAGCAATGCATTTTTCTACATCCTAGCCAACACTTTTTTTTTGACACAGTCTCACTATGTTGCCCTGGGTAGAGTGCCATGACGTCACAGCTCACAGCAACCTCCAGTTCTTGGGCTGAGGTGATTCTCTTCCCTCAGCCTCCTGAGTACAAGACTACAGGCGCCCGCCACAAGGCCCGGCTATTTTTTTTGTTGCAATTTGGCCGGGGCTGGGTCCGAACCCGCCACCGTCCGTATATGGGGCTGGTGCCCTACGCATTGAGCGACAGGCGCCACCTCTTTGTTTACTATTTTAATTAAGGTGTTTAAGTTTTAGGAGGTCTTTATATTCTGAGTATCAACCCCTTATCAGACAGATGACTTGCAAGTATTTTCTATTTGTCATTCGGTGCACACAAGTTTTAACTTTGATGTCCAGTTTATCTTTTTTTTGTTGACTGCACTTTTCAAGAAATCATGGCCAAATCCAATATCCTTAAACTATTACCCTAGGTATTCTTCTCTAGAGGTATTAGCTCTACCAATACTTAAGTCTTTGATGGATCCACACTGAGTTAATTTTTGTGTATGGTGTAAGATGGAGGGTCCCAGTTCACCTTTTTCATGCAAATGTACCACCATTTGCAGAAGACTGCCCTTTGCCCATTGAGTGGTATTGACAGTCTTGTTGAAAATCATTTGACTAGACAGGCACTGTGGCTTATGCCTATATTCCTAGCACTCTAGGAGGCTAAGGTGGGTGGATTGCTTGAGCTCAGGAGTTTGAGATTAGCCTGAGCAAAAGAATAGAAAAACGGAGGCAAAAGGATTGCTTGAGCCTGAGTTGGAGGTTGCTGGGAGCTATGACACCACGGCACTCTACCCAGGGCAACAGCTTGAAACTGTCTCAAAAAGAAAGAAAGAAAGAAAAAATCATTTGACTATATATGCAAGGATTTCTTTCTGGGCTTTTTTTCTTTACCAATGGTCTGATGTCTATCTTTACGCTAGTATTGCACTCTTTTGATGACTGTAGCTTTGTATTAAGTTTTGAAGTCAAGAAGGTAAACCACCTCGGTGCCCGCAGCACAGGTTACGGCCCCAGCCACATACAGAGGGTTGCAGGTTTGAACCCAGCCTGGGCCAGCTAATCAACTGCAACAAAAAAATAGCCAGGCATTGTGGTGGGCACCGTAGTCCCAGCTACTTGGGAAGTTGAGGCAAGAGAATCGCTTAAGCCCAAGAGTTGGAGGTTGCTGTGAGCTGTTATGCTACGGCACTCTACCAAGGGCAACATAGTGAGACTCTGTCTCAAAAAAAAAAAAAGTGTAAACCATATAATGTTCTTTTTTCAAAATCGTTGTGGCCAAAGTTCAAAAATAGTAGAATACAGAAAAAGGCTTAAAACTTTTAACTTGGCTTGGTGCCTGTGGCTCAAGTGGCTAAAGCGCCAGCCACATACACCTGAGCTGGCAGGTTCGAATCCAGCCCAGGCCTGCCAAATAACAATGATGGCTGCAACCAAAAAATAGCCGGGCGTTGTGGCGGGCGCCTGTAATCCCAGCTTCTTGGGAGGCGGAGGCAGGAGAATCGCTTGAGCCCAGGAGTTGGAGGTTGCTGTGATGTTATGGCACTCTACCCAGGGCAACAGCTTGAGGCTCTGTCTCAAAACAAAAACAAAAACAAAAAACAACTTTTAACTTAATGAAATTAGATGTGTTTTAAATTTTATTTCTCAATAATATTCAGTATGTTTACCTGTTTAACGATCTTGTATTGCAGCCAGCAGGGTTTTCTTCCTGCCCCTTGAACTCAGAGGAAGATGTGAATAAATGGCTTCATTTTTATGAGATGAAGGCTCCTTTAGTTTGTCTGCCAGTTTTTGTCTCCAGAGACCCAGTAAGTCTGTGTCTATATTTCATATTGCACTATATAGTACATGGTAATGCTTGATTTTTAGGATATTCTTTTAAAATTAAGTACTTTTTGTGTTGTGGTTATTGAAACACTAGGATAATCTCTAGAATTATCTTGAAAGGTAAGGGAGCGTGCAAGAGGGACTTTACCTAACAATTGCAATCAGTGTAACCTGGCTTATTGTACCCTCAATGAATCCCCAACAATAAAAAAAAAAAAAAAGAAAGGTAAGGGAGTGGATGGCTTACCATCCTGTGAGTTGGGAAGAGCAGATTTTTACCACTGGGAAAGTGAAGGCACAGAGACTTTAAATAAGTCTCCAAATCATTTTACTGAACAGTAGATGTGGCAGGGCATGGTGGTACACCCTTGTTGCCTTAGCTATTTGATAGCCTGAGGCAAAAGGATCACTTGACCCCCCAGGAATTTGAGACCATCCTGGGCAAGCAACCCAGTCTCAAAAAAAAAAAGTAAAACCACAATTAAATTCTGGACCTCTTTAATCTTATTTGGTGTTCATTATATTCTAATATTGCAGGACACTAGAAATATAGACCAATTCAAAGAAAATACATAGTGTCTACTAAAATCCTGATCGTATCTTTGGATCCAGTGATTATATATCTAGGACTTCATCCTTAAATATATATGCATAATTACATTAAAATGATTAGTTAAGGAGTTATTCATGACAGAGTTATTATAGTAGCCAAAGAATTGGAAATAATATGTCAGTTGGGAAGAGTTACGTACATACAATGTAAAATGCCATGTAGGCGTAAAAGAACGAGGAAGCATTTTTATGATCTGATATGTAAACATCTCCAAATACGTTGTTAAGTTAAAAACCCAAAACAACCTTTGTCCAGGCACTGTGGGTGGCTCATGCCTGCAATCCCAGTACTTGGGAAGGCTGAGGCAGGAGAATCACTAGGAATTGAAGACCAGCCTGAGCAACATAGGGAGACCCTGTCTCCACAGACACTTTGTAAAAAATTAGTGGGTTGTGGTGGTGTGTGCCTGTAGGTCTAGGTACAGAAGGATTACTCGAGGCCACAGTTTAAGGTTACAATGAAGTACGGTCAGACCACTGCACTCCAGCCTTTGCAACAGAGCAAGACCCTGTATTTAAAAAACAAAAACAAAATCCCACCCAAAAAACTCTATACAGAAAAGTATGTACAAAGTGCTTCAGTTTAAGTACGTATTTCTGGAAGCATATGCAAGAATGTACTGCTTACTCTGGTTGCCTGCAGGAGAGGAACTGACTGGTGAGAGCAGGAGATAGGAGGAACGATACATTTCATTATTGCCTTTTGCACCCTTTGAATTTGGAAAATGTGTATGTGCTAGCTATTTCATTTTTTATTTTTGAGCCAGAGTCTCACTTTGTCTTCCTGGGTAGAGTGTCATGGCATCACAGCTCACAGCAACCTCAAACTCCTGGGCTCAAGAAAGTTTGAGCCTCCTGATTTGCTAGGACAACAGGCATGCACCACCATGTCCAGCTAATTTTTTTCTTTTTTTGTAGAGACAGAGTCTCACTTTATGGCCCTCGGTAGAGTGCCGTGGCCTCACACAGCTCATAGCAACCTCCAACTCCTGGGCCTAAGCGATTCTCTTGCCTCAGCCTCCCGAGTAGCTGGGACTACAGGCGGCCGCCACAACGCCCGGCTATTTTTTTTTTTGGTTGCAGTTCAGCCGGGGCCGGGTTTGAACCCACCACCCTTGGTATATGGGGCCGGTGCCTTACCGACTGAGCCACAGGCACCGCCCCAGCTAATTTTTTTCTATTTTTAATAGAGACAGAGTCTCTTGCTCAGGCTGGTCTGGAACACCTGAGCTCAGGCAATCCACCTGCCTTGATCTCCCAGAGTGCTACAGGAATGAGCCACCGTGACTGGCCTCCTGTGCTAGCTATTTTGAAAATAAAAACTATTGGCTGGGCATGGTGGTTCACGCCTATAATCCTAGCACTCTAGGAGTCTGAGGTGGGAGGGCTGCTTGAGCTCAAGGAGTTCCACACCAGTCTGAGCAAAGCCAGACCCTGTCTCTACTAAAAACAGAAAAATTAGCTGAGCATAGTGTGGCATGAATATAGTCTCAGGTACTTGGGAGGCTGAGGCAAGAGGACTACTTGAGTCTGGGAGTTTGAAGTTGCCATGAACTACATACAGTGTTGCCACTGGAAACCACACTGGGCAACAGAGCAAGACCCTGTCTCAAAAAAAAAAATAAATGTAAGTAAAACTATTATAACATAAATAAAAAGTTCTTCCTCCGCCTAAAACAAATTATAATCAAAATAGTATTAGTACTAACAGATTGCGTGTTTGTTACCCTAGGGTTTTGATTTGCGACTGGAGCACACTCACTTTTTCAGTCATCATGGAGAAGGTGGACACTACCATTATGACACTACGCCAGATACAGTGGAGTATCTGGGATACTTCTTACCTGCAGAACTTCTGTATCGTATTGATCAACCAAAAGAGACCCACACAATTGGACGAGATTAAATCAGCCGATACACATTTAGAAAAAAATAATTATGGTTGATTAACCATATGGCTGATTAATCAATTCAAATGTAAAATCTAATAGAAATGATCTGACTTACTTAAACCTCACTTTTTTTGGCTTTCAAAATGAAGGGACTGTATTAATATTCTGTATTATTTTGTAGATCTGTCTGAAAGAGAATATTGGGAACAAAGAAACCTAACTGAAATGTTCTTTAATTTTTTTACATACATACCAATATCATTGTTTTTTTATTCTATATCAGGAAAATCGGTGTTATGTTTATATATATTAAATATAAACATGATCAGGAATCATGCGATTATTCTTACTATCTAAAAACTTATATTTGTATGACATTAAATTTTTTCAAATGAATCTCACAACTTTGAATTGGATATTTTTGAGTATTAGAAAAATGAAGTGTTTTTTTTTTTTTTTTTTTTTTAAATCAAGTGTTTAGACTCGTTTGGTGAGCTGTGATCAAGGCAACTGTGAACAAGACTCCATCTCATTCTTTTTAAGGAAAAAAAAAAACGGGCAGCGCCTGTGGCTCAGTGAGCAGGGCACCGGCCCCATATGCTGAGGGTGGCAGGTTCAAACCCAGCCCCGGCCAAACTGCAACAAAAAAATAGCTGGGCGTTGTGGCGGGCGCCTGTAGTCCCAGCTACCCGGGAGGCTGAGGCAAGAGAATCACGTAAGCCCAAGGGTTAGAGGTTGCTGTGAGCCGCGTGATAACATGGCACTCTACCAAGGGCAGTACAGTGAGACTCTGTCTCTACAAAAAAAGAAAAAAAAAAAAGAATGAAAGAAAGAAACGTGGATAGTTGTTGTGAATCTTTGTATTGGATTTTAAATATCCATTACAAAAAATATACTTTTTTCATGGAACAAAGTGCCAAGGGGTGCACTTCAGCCTTTGTGAAGTCAACCCATACTCAGAAGTTGGCAGTTTGCCTTTCACAGATTACCAACTAGTGGTTAGCCATGACTCTTCCGTTGTTTGGATTGCCATTCGGAAGCAGTTTGTACCTTGTTGGTTATTTACAAGAAGAAATGGGAAAAGCAGCACTACCAAATTACAAAATCGAAGTGAGCATACTTTAACTTATATCTGAAGTTTTCTCTAAACATGACCACTGTCCTTTGTGAAATATAAAATTACCGTAAAGGTTGAAATTTTCCTCAGTGTTCTTCTATAATTATCAGCCAGAGATCAACTCTAGTCTTATTAATGATTAATAAGATTAATAGCCAATCTTGCTATTGTGCAAGATTCAAGACTACTTTAGTCCTAAGCATTTCATCTCTAATATTTTTTGTTGTTCTACTTTGAATGTTAGCTATGTCTTGCAAGTATAAATTTCCTAAATATTATTCTGAAATAAGCACTATTTTGAAACAAAAAAATGGATAAAAATTTTCATGATTGGCTCGGTGCCCGTAGCACAGTGGTTACGGCGCCAGCCATGTACACTGAGGGTGACAAGTTCGAACCCAGCCCAGGCCAGCTAAACAACGACAACTGCAACGAAGAAATAGCCAGCCGTTGTGGTGGGCTCCTGTAGTCCCAGCTACTTGGGAGGCTGAGGCAAGAGAATTGCTTAAGGCCAAGAGTTGGAGGTTGCTGTGAGCTGTGATGCCATAGCACTCTACTGAGGGCAACAAAGTGAGACTGTCTCCACAAAAAAAAAAAAAATTTTTTTCATAATTGCTTACCAACTCAGGAATGGATTAACAAGCCGTGGTATATGTTTACAATGGAATACTATTCAGCCACTAAAAATTATGGAGACTTTACATCTTTTGTAGTAACCTGGGTGGAGCGGGAACATATTCTTCTCAGTAAAGCATCATAAGAATGGAGAAACAAAAATCCAGTATACTCAATTATAATATGAACTCAGGAGATAAACTAATACAAGGGGGTGGGGTGGGGGAATGAGGGATTGGGGAGAGGGGAGGAGGGTGGGAGATGGAGGGTCATGGTGTATGGCACACCTCTTGGGAGCAGGACACAAGTATAAAAGGGACTTTAACCAATGCAATCAGTGGGCAGCGCCTGTCGCTCAAAGGGGTAGGGCGCCGGCCCCATATGCCAGAGGTGGTGGGTTCTAACCCAGCCCTGGCCAAAAAATGCAATCAGTGTGACCTAATTCTTTGTACTCTCAATGAATCCCAAACAATAATAAAAAATACATATAAAAATTTCATGATATACTATGTCTCTTTTTAATATCTTACTTCCAGACAAAAATAATCTTTCATTAACAAATATGTACTGAATACCTATCTTGCCCTCTGGAATGTAAAGTCCAGAAATGTAGCAATAGTGCCTTTGACAGTACCTGGTCAGAGTAGGCATCAGATGATCATGCTAGGCATTTCACTAGATACTGGGGATCTATCAAGTACAGACAGTTCCCAAGTTACAAACATCCAACGTTATGTACAGCTTGCCCTTATGAATGGAGACTATTACAGGTAATAGGTAAATGTACCTGTTCCAACTTAGCTACAAATTCAACCTGCAGTACCTATCTTGTTTGTAACCTGGAGACTGACGAGAAAGACATAATATGTCAGGTGGTATTAAGTATTATGAAGAGAAATAAAGCAAGGACAGACTGTGAAGGAGAATGCCATTGCACTCCCCCAGGTTGGTTCAATGTCAAGACTAGGGGTCCTCAAACTTTTTAAACAGGGGGCCAATTCACTCCCTCAGACCGTTGGAGGGCCGGACTATAGTTTAAAAAAAAAAAAAACTGAACAAATTCCTATGCACACTGCATGTATCTTATTTTGAAGTAAAAAACAAAACAGGAACAAATACAATTCACACCACTTCATGTGGCCCGTGGGCCGCAGTTTGAGGACACCTGGGCAAGACTGATGAAGTTACATGCCAAGAAGGTAGGAAAGGGTTTTACAGACCAGGAAGCTTTCTGAGGAGAGTAGGACAGTCCTTAAACTCTCTTTAAACTACATTCTTGATTATCTCAGGTTGACATTCTGGAAACCACAAAGGTACCCAAAGTAAGCCTCCAGGTATCATACACAATCAAGGCCTGGGTAGAAAAGGCTTTTCATTCACTCAACCTCACTGGAGCTGATAGGGGCCTCTTTTGAGATTGCTCATTAGGTTCAAATCTTCCTAGTTTTGTTGTGAGATTCAGACTTTATTCAAGTGATCAGATTCCACATTTGATGGAGCTGGAATTGAAGCTCTGGTTTTAAGGTGGTTTTGTTTTGGGCAGTGCCTGTGGCTCAGTGAGTAGGGCACCAGCACCATATACCGAGGGTGTTGGGTTCAAACCCAGCCCCAGCCAAACTGCAACAACAAAAAAATAGCCGGGCCTTGTAGCAGGCACCTGTAGTCCCAGCTACTCCGGGAGGCTGAGGCAAGAGAATTGGCTAAGCTCAAGAGCTGGAGGTTGCTGTGAGTTGTGATGCTACAGCACTCTACAGAGGGTGACAAAATTGAGACTTTTCTCTAAAAAAAAAAAAAAAGTTTTGTTTTTGTTCTCTAGATTCTGCTATCTCAGAATTTGTGATTTTCACTTTTCTCTGACGTTAAGGGTTGGTTATTGAACTACTCATCAGAGTTTGTACAGCCTTTTCTCTCCTTTGAATTCTGGTCACTGAAGGAAATAGTTTCTCTCTTTGAAGAAAAGTGAACCATAGCTTAAGCAAAATTTGTAATTTTTATTAAAAACCTGGCTAAACTCTGAAGTTTGGTTCATTTGGCATATCTAAAGTCCCTTTTTGAGTGACAAAAACCAGAGAAAAGCTTTCTATGAGGATGAAGATAACTCCCCCAATAAGTTACACCACTCTCCTGGCCAAAAATCACCTTAGCCAGCTGTCTTTCCGAGCGTTTGAGCTCATTGCTTGTAACGTGGAACGTAGAAAGGGTTGCTATTTCTCAGTGCCTAAGTACTTACTTAAGTAAGTGAGAGGGCAGAAAGGACATCTGGAAGAGTAATTTTCATCAAGCAGCATGCCAGATCCAAAACACCTTTCTCTTTCTGTCTTTGGTCATTTACAAAAGAGACCCAAACTATAAGCAATCATTCATTTAAAGCCAAGTTGCTGTTCTTAACAAGTGCAACTCCAGCTGCACTGATGTAGAATAATGATGGTGCTACCCACCCCCCGTAAGTACCTAGAAAAACGGTCCTAACCAATAAAGATCCTCAAACTACAATGGCAAAAATGGGGTACCCTTGAAATACCTAAATTCATTTATTTATGTGCACAAGTAGAAAAAGCCAGCTCTAAGGTTACACAATATAATTGGGAGAGTTGCGTTCACGGGTACTGAGAGGCTCGGACACAGTTCTTTCCCTATTGGAAGAAAGAAAACAAAAGGCTCTCTGAAACCATTTCTGAATTCAAACCGCTGAAGCCGCTGCTCCTCCTCTCCCTGTTTTCCCCTCTGGAACTCCTGACCTCCAGCGATCCTCCCGCCTCGGCTCCCAAGTGCTGCTGTTTCAGGCGTAACCACCGCGCCGGTTTAACCCAGTAAATGTTTGAAATACAGAGAACAGACCCCCCCCAAGGTCACGGATTCCCCGCAGCCGCCGGCCACGCCTCCTAGAGGCCCGGAAGTACTTCCCAACCGGACCGCCCAGCTTTACCGGAAGTGCTCTCTGAAACCCGGGACTCCGCGCCTGCGCAGTTTTGACCCACGCGACTTGGGGGAGGGGCGGGGGTGTGTGCCCTGCAGTGCATCCTGGGAGGGCGGCTGGGCCGCGGGCTTTGTTTCCCGCTGTGGCGTTGCGTGAGATTTACCGACGGTCTTGAGGGGCGTCACGGTTCCGGGGTTCTGGGTCCCGGCTGCCGACGGGGATCCTCCAGCGGCCCGTCCACGCCGCCAGCATGTCCGGGGTGCGCGCCGTGCGCATCAGCATCGAATCGGCCTGCGAGAAGCAGGTCCAGGAGGTGGGCCTGGACGGCACCGAGACCTACCTGCAGCCGCTGTCCATGTCCCAGAACTTGGCGCGTCTGGCGCAGCGGATCGACTTCAGCCAGGGTTCCGGCTCCGAGGAGGAGGAGGCGTCCGGGCCCGAGGGCGACTCGCAGGACTGGGCGGGCGCTGGGTCCAGCGCGGACCAGGACGACGAGGAAGGTGAGGCCGGCGTCTGCTCCCCGAGTCCGCCGAGTCGTGTCCCTGTGTCTCTCCCGCGCTGGGTGGACACAGTGCTGGGAGCCCTTTGAAAATGTCAGCTTCGCGGAATAGTAGTATGCCCAGCGTCGTCTGTGTATTACATCCGAGCATGTGTATTATGCCCAGCGTCGTCCGTTTATTACATCCGAGCAGGTGTATTATGCCCAGCGTCGTCCGTTTATTACATCCGAGCAGGTTAGGGTATAACTCCTATTACTCCTTATCCTTCCGTGGGTCTTCTCGAGCATTTGAGACTGAAGTCTTTAAATAAATGCCTCTTCTTTTTTTTTTTTTAAGACAGTCCCACGGCTAGAGTGCCATGGCATCAGCCCAACTCACAGCAACCTCAAACTCCTGAGTTCCAGTGATCCTCCTGCCTCAGCCTTCCCAGTAGCTGGGGCTACAGGCGCCCGCCACAACTCCGGTCTAATTTTTTCTATTTTTTTAATTTAGTTTTTATTTATTTTTAATTTTTTCTGTTTTTAATAGAGATGGGTCTCCCTGTTGTTCAGGTTGGTCTCAAACTCCTGAGCTCACCTGTCTTGGCCTCCCACAGTACTAGGATTAAGGCATGAGCCATCGCGCCCGGCCAAATACACGCGTTTTTAATAAAGTGTATTGACTGTAGTCCACTCAGTAGTAAAGAGCCCTGTATTGGGGCTCTGCCATCTTACTAGCAGAGAGACTTTGGGAGAGTTACTTTGCTTCCTTGGGCAGTGTGGACGATGACAGCAGCACTACGGGAAATGGAGGTCTGTGTTGACTGGAGTACGAGGTGAAGTCTAACAGATAGGCAGAGGCCAGGTCATGCCGAGCCTGGTTGGCTAGGGGAGAAGCATTTGGCTTTTATGAAGACAGCCGAAAGCTTTTGGAGGGTGGATAGAGACAGGTGACCCTGCTAAAGGTTACTCTGTATGCCATGTAGTAAATGATTTCTAGGGGAAGCAAAACTGCGAGGGAGGAGGCTAATTAGGAGATAGTTAAAGAAACAATACCAGTGGGTTTTGGATTTTCATTATTGTCAGCGATTTAAGAGGGGAAAAAGTTACAATTCTTGATTTAGTTATGCAACAGACCCATTCTAAACGGGAAGGTAAGGATGTCATTTCAAGCCAATGGTGTTAGGACAATTAGGAGCCCATGCCAGGGCTGGATGGTAAATAGTACTTCAAACCTCACAAAAAATTATTTCCATGAGGATCAAATTACCAAGGGAAGAAAATAAAACAAAATGTTGGAAGAAATAAAGAATAATTGTATAACTTCAGCACCATTCTCTCCCTGCTTTTCTTCCCATTCCATCTTCCCTTCTCTCACTCCCTGCTCTCTGCTATCTTTTCTCTTTCTCCGCTCCGCCCCCCCTTCCCTATCTCTAAATAAAATAAACTTATACTTTTATTTTCTAAAAAAAAAAATTGCATAACTGCAGGAGTAGGAGAGACTTTCCTAAGATAGTAAATGCAGGTGTTATTAAAGACTTGGCTCAGTGCCTGTACCTCAGCAGCTAGGGCGCCAGCCACATACACCGGGACTGGCAGGTTCAAACCCAGCCTGGGCCTGCCAAACAACAATGACAACTACAGCAAGAAAATAGCCGGATGTTGTGGCGGGCACCTGTAGTCCCAGCCACTTGGGAGGCTGAGGCAAGAGAATCGCTTAAGCCCAAGAGTTTGAGGTTGCTGTGAGCTATGACGCCACCGCACTCTACTGAGGGTGACATAGTGAGACTCTGTCTCAAAAAAAAAAAATAAAGTTAGCATAAATTTTAAAAGATCTATGAGGACCTGTCTATAATGTCGTAATGATTTAACCTGTGGGAATTATGTATCTTGTATGTCATATTTGTTTTGCAAATGTAGAAATGCCAATTTAATATTAGAGATTGAAGAAGGGGTGGAGGGAATGGGCTAAAAGGTAGCAAGTTGAAGTAAAATCTATTATTTCTCCTTTTAGTATTGTTAAACCTCTAAATGAACTTTCTGTCATCTAGCCAATGTAACTTATACTTACTCTGTATTTCTTTATTTATCTTTTTAGGGCTGGTAAAATTTCAGCCTTCCCTTTGGCCTTGGGACTCAGTGAGGAACAATTTGAGAAGTGCCCTGACAGAGATGTGTGTTCTCTACGATGTGCTTAGTATTGTTAGGGATAAAAAATTTATGACTCTTGATCCCGTCTCTCAGGATGCACTTCCTCCAAAACAGGTATGTGTGAGCTTTAACTGAATAGGACTGTTTCATTTAGTCTCAGGACCATTTTTTGGCTATGTGGGTATTCTCTTTTTCTTTCTTGAAAAATTAAATCTAGATGAAGATTTCAAGACTAACTGGTCTAAAACAAAGCCATAAAACTGCATCTCCTTCATTAGTTTATTATCTGCCTGTGACCCTTGGAAGAGTTAAGTTTCATTAATAATGTAGTATTTTAAAGGTTACTAGATCTTAAATTCTCATAGCCCAGATTCCTAATCTATAATATTCTACACAAAAATGTAGCGATAAAATGGCTTAGGAGTTAGGTAGACCTGGATTCAAATCCTGCCTCTGCCCTCACTAGCCATGTGACCTTAAGCTAGTTATTTTCTCTCTCTCTCTCTTTTTTTTTTTTTTTTTTTTTTGAGACAGAGTCTCACTGTCGCCCTCCATAGAGTACTGTGGCATCACAGCTCACAGCAACCTCAAACTCTTTGGCTGAAGCAATTCTCTTGCCTCAGCCTCCCAAGTAGCTGGGACTATAGACATCCACCACAACACCTGGCTGTTTTTTTGTTGTTGTTATTGTAGCTGTCTTTATTGGTTGTCAGGCCATGGGACAGGTTCGAACCCGCCAGCCCTGGTGTTTGTGGCCGGCACCCTAACCACTGAGCTATAGGCACCGAGCCCAGTTATTTTCTCATAAGTCTCAGTTTCCTCCTCTAATCCCCCCTTCTTTTTTTTAGGGACTGGTTGGAAAAATTAGGCCAAATTATGGAGGATATTGAAAGCTGGGCAGAATTGTTGCTATTTGATAAAGAATATATTCAAAGTTTGAACATTTGAAGGTGATTGAAAGGCAGCAGAAGATAAATTGGTGGCTGCTTAAGAGATTTTTTTTTTTGAGACAGAGTCTAATTATGTCACCCTGGGTAGAGTGCTGTGGCGTCACAGCTCACAGCAACCTCCAACTCTTGGGCTTAAGCAATTCTTTTGCCTCAGCCTCCCAAGTAGTTGGGACCACAGGAGCCCACCACAATGCCCAACTCTTTTTTGGTTGTAGTTGTCATTGTTGTTTGGCAGGCCCAGGCTGGGTTTGAACCCACCAGGTCCAGCTCCAATATATGTGGCTGGTGCTCTAGCCACTAAGCTACAGGCACCGAGCCATTCTTAAGAGGTTTTTAAGGAGAACCAGCACCGAGTTAGTTATGGAGAAGAAGTCTCTATTGTTAGAACCCATTTGTAAATAAAATAGAATTACATAGTAATAGTTTTAAAATCTAGAAACATTGTGCTAGAAGACTTAATAGAGTTTATTAAATCTGTTTCCTTCCTTTAACAAAGAGAAAACTAAGACCCAGAGAGATTTGGGTCTTAGTATGTTAGAGTGCAGTCAAGACAGAGTTAGAGAGCCAAGACTAGAACACCAGCACCTTACTCTAGCCCCACTGCCTTTCCCCTTATTCTGTGCTTTTCCCACAAAAGAGTCTCCAGGAATTTTCTTTTCCTTTTTTTAAGACAGGGTCTCTCTATATCACCCTAGCACATAGTAGAGTGCTATGGTGTCACAGCTCACAGCAACCTCAAACTCTTAGGCTTAGCAATTCTTTTGCCTCAGCCTCCCAAGTAGCCAGGACTACAGGCGCCCACCACAATGCCCAGCTATTTTTTTGTTGCGGTTGTTGTCACTGTTTAGCAGGCCTGGCCGGTTCAAACCCACCAGTACTGGTGTTATATGGCTGTCACCCTAACCACTGAGCAATGGGTGCCGAGCCTCCAGGAATTTTGTTAATATCTTCAGGAACTTCTTTGAATTAGGTTCCCTAATATGATCAAAAGATTATTGTGATGTTTTTATGAAACTTCTTATGTGATTTTTGACTCTCGTATTGCCAGAAAACTTTCTTTTATTAAACTTGGCTTTCTGGAAGTGTATCTGCTTAAGAAATTCATACATAAATTGGTGGCGACTGGATATTTATATGAATATATGACACATAGATTTTGATTTCTGGTCAGGTTTCAAAAAATGATCATGTGAAACACATTTAATACTAATGCATGATTTCAATCTTAATTCCAAAAGCACTTTAATAGCTCATGGTGGTAATACAAGGTGATTTTACAGTTACACTCATTGGAGTGTAATTTATTAATCAAGTCAAATATTATGTGTCAGGCATTGTTCCTGGGTCTTTTGATAGAGTGGTTTCTGTTGTCACATAGGTTATATTCAAGCAGGGATTACAGACTTTAAGATAAGTATAGCAAAGGCTACCAAAGGGCGGCGTTTGTAGCTCAGTGAGTAGGGTGCCGGTCACATACCCCAAGGCAGGCAGGTAGGAACCCGGCCAGGGGCTGCTAAACAGCAATGACAACTGCAACAACAACAAAAACAGCCAGGTGTTGTGGCGGGCACCTGTAGTCCCAGCTACTGGGAGGCTAAGGTAAGAGAATCTCTTAAGCCCAAGAGTTGGAGGTTGCTGTGAGCTGTGACGCCATGGCACTCTTCCGAGGGCAATATAGTGAGACTCTGTCTAAAACAAAGGGGGGGTATCTGTATATGTGGGTGGGGGCAGGAATACATCAGGAGAGAACTGGCAGTGCGTAAGGGACCCCTTCCTACGCTGGGGAAAGTTGATGCAGTGATGAGTAATAGTGACTAGAGCCCGTGGTGCTGTTTCTAGTTTAATGTGAGTCTTTATGTGAGTTGACCAAAGAAAGAGGTTAAGGTTATTATTTTTAAAAAAGCATTAATCTGTGTACTTTCCCTCCTTTTTGTTTTTTTTTTTTCAATTTCTATGTATGTAGTATTCTCTTAAATAGACATAAAAAATATGTAATTTAACGTCACTTAAAAATAATACAGAACTGCAGTTTGGATTATTTTGGATAGAATCCTCAGACGTTGCAGTTGATATCTAAAAAGAAGTCACTTGCTGGAGCAGCACAGATCCTATTGAAGGGGGCGGAAAGACTGACTAAATCAGTTACTGAAAACCAAGAAAACAAGCTACAAAGAGACTTCAATTCTGAGCTTTTGCGATTAAGGCAACACTGGAAACTTAGAAAAGTTGGAGATAAAATTCTTGGAGATCTGAGCTACAGGAGTGCAGGTAAAGATAATTGTTAAAAACAATGGTTTTTGTGTTTAAGTATGTAGGGTTGATTGCGATGTAACACAGCCTTCTATAATACATTATTTCTTAACTGTCACATCTTGAAATTATAATTTTCTGTACAAATAAGACAGACCACTCTTATCATAGCCTTTTAATAAACGGCCTAGTTTCAATTTCAGAACTTTTTAGGTACATTTAATAAAAAGTTCAAAGATGGGGTTTTTGTGCTAACATCCTGCATGATAATTGGCATTTTAGTTAAAAATTAGACAGGACTGGACTCTTCAATCAAAGCCCTACGTGTAACCCTTAAAAAGGGGGCGTGAAAGGAGACAAGAAGGATTTCTATTCTTATTGTTTTGGTTTTTTTTTTGCCCAGTCTAGAGTGCCATGGTGTCAGCCTAGCTCTTAGCAACCTCAAACTGTTGCCCCGGCTAGAATGCTATGGTGTCAGCCCAACTCATAGAAACCTCAAACTCCTCGGTTCAAGCAAACCTCCTGCCTCAGCCTCCTGAGTAGTTGGGACACAGGTGTGTCAGGCATATGCCACCACACCAAGCTGATTTTTTCTGTTTTTAATAGAGACAGGGTCTTGCTCTTGCTCAGGCTGGTCTCAAACCCCTGAGCTCATGAGATCCTCCCATCTCAGCCTCCCTCAGTGCTAGAATTACAGGCATGAGCTACTATGTCCAGTCAGTTACATTGTTTTTTTTTTTTTTTTTTTTGTAGAGACAGAGTCTCACTGTATGGCCCTCGGGTAGAGTGCCGTGGCGTCACACGGCTCACAGCAACCTCTAACTCTTGGGCTTACGCGATTCTCTTGCCTCAGCCTCCCGAGCAGCTGAGACTACAGGCGCGCGCCACAACGCCCGGCTATTTTTCTGTTGCAGTTTGGCTGGGGCTGGGTCCGAACCCGCCACCCTCGGCATATGGGGCCGGCGCCGTACTCACTGTTTTTAATTGCAAGAGGATCTTGAATATCTTCCTTTATAATGCAACAGTTTCGTTTAATTACCTCTCAGATAATTCAATAGGCCAAAGCCACTTACACAAACTTTGGACTGTATAAAAATTTAGGAACTGATTGAGGAAAGGGTGTCATGTGCACTATTTTTCTTTTGTCTTTTATTGCTGGATTCAGAACACTTCACTTGCAACCCATTACAGAGACTGAACTCCAGAGGTATTTTATCCCTAAGGTTTAAATCTGAGGAATTTTTTTCTAAATGTATACTCATTTATATTAAAACTCCATTCGAATAAAACAATTTGGATGGCCTGTGGAGTTCATTTTGTATCAGTAGACTAAAGACATTTTTTAAGGGATTATAAATAACTTCTTTTTTTACTTTCTTTCCTTTCTTTGCTCACCATTTCTCACTGTTTCTCCCTAAACACATATGTTTTTAGTAGGAACGTGGATGTGAATTATTATGTACATAATAATACATGTTAAATTAACGTGTTAACTGTTTCTTACTTTCCTGTTTTTAATAATCCATTAGGATCTCTCTTTCTCCATCATGGTACATTTGAAGTAATAAAGAATACAGATATTGATCTGGATAAAAAGATACCTGAAGATTACTGTCCCCTTGACGTCCAAATTCCTAGTGATTTGGAGGGGTCTGCATATATTAAGGTATTAGTTGAAGTGTTTTTCCAGTTATTTCTTATTACAAGCCCTGAAGCTAATTTGCTAACTATTTTTTTAATGTTTTTATTTTCATATAGGTTTCAATTCAAAAACAGGCTCCAGACATAGGTGATCTTGGTACAGTTAACCTCTTCAAACGACCTTTGCCCAAAACTAAACCAGGTGTAGTTATGTTGCATCCTCTAACTTCTGGTCTTTTCCAAGCTTAACATTTATAAATAAATGAAGATAAATATAGGTAGGGAAAAAAAACAGAAAAAGAGGTATTTTGTTTTTTTTTTGGTTTTTTCTTCGCAAGTATACTCATTTCTTAATAGTTTTGAAATGTACCATTGCATCATGTACGTTAGGTGAGGTCCCCCAGATGCCCCCCCTCCTCCCTCGTCTCTTCTCTTCTACTTTCTGGACTATAGTTATGTTTTGCCATTCGTATGAGTATGTAGGTGATTATATATTGATTTGATAGTAGTATTGAGTACATTGGATACTTTTTTTCCCATTCTTAAGATACTTTACTGAGAAGAATATGTTCCAGCTTCATCCAGGGAAAAATAGGTATTTTGGAGTAAGAACCATTAGAAATATACTGCTAAAATTTGTTAATAAAGGATTAGTAAATAGCTGTGCTTTTTATTTTTTATTTATTTATTTATTTTTTTCAAGACAAAGTCTTGCTCTCTCCAGGAGTAGGGTGCAATGGTGTTATCATAGCTCACTTTAACCGCAAACCCTGGGCTCGGGCAATCCTGCCTCAGCTTCCTAAGTAGGTAGGACTACAGGCGTGTATCACCACACCTGGCTGATTATGCTGTATTTTTGTAGAGATAAGGTCTTCCTATATATTGCCCCAGCTGATCTTGAATTTCTGGCTCCAGTTTGGTCTTCCAAAGTGCTGGGATTACAGATTTGAGATAATAACTTGCTTGGCCCAATTTTTTTTTTTTGAGATAGAGTGTCACTATGTCGCCCTTGGTAGAGTGCCCTGGTGTCACAGCTCACAGCAACCTCAAACTCTTGGCCTTAAGTGATTCTCTTGCCTCAGCCTCCCAAGTAGCTGGGACTACAGGCACCTGCCACAGCGCCTGGCTATTTTTTGTTGTTGTTGTTGTTGTAGTTGTCATTGTTGTTTGGCAGGCCTGGGCCAGGCTCAAACCCACCAGCCCTGGTGTATATGGCTGGGGCCCTAGCCACTGAGCTGCAGGCGCTGAGCCCAATTTTTCTTTTTTTTTTTAAGATTGAACTTATTTACTACTTTTCTATGTATAAAAGAAATGTGATTTATATATTTTTTTAAAGAATATGGTCAGAACTTTTGTTGAATGTATCCAAATCACTGTTTGAGCTAGTTAATGTGTAATATATTAGATAATTAATACATATATCCCTTGTCTTTCAGGTTCCCCACATTGGCAGACAAAATTAGAAGCAGCACAGAATGTTCTCTTGTGTAAAGAAATTTTTGCACAGCTTTCTCGGGAAGCCGTTCAAATTAAATCACAGATCCCTCACATTGTGGTGAAAAACCAGATTATCTCTCAGCCCTTTCCAAGTAAGAGCAGCTAGCCCTTTTGAGACTTATCAACAGGACTGTGTAGTTTGGGGAACAGAAGAAAGAGGGTCATTATTTGGGTGTGTTGAAAGAATGCTAAGAGCAAAGAGGTAATGTGCTATCCATAATGGCAGCCAGGAAAGCGTGTAATGCAGCCTACCCTATTGATTCTATTCTGTGTTCTAATTAGCGTGATTCCTAGATTTTTAAAACAGTATACAGTAGAACTTCCGTAGTTAACCACTTTCCTACATTGACCACCTCCTTAAGTTGTCCTAATTTGCATAGACCAGGCATATACCATATGTACGTATCAGTACAGTAGGCCTCGTTCCTCTGTTAACCACTTCCATGTATTGACCAGTTTGTTACAGTCCCCAGAGTGGTCAACTGATGGAGATTCTACTGTTTATTAAAAATTTGCACTACTGTGGCTATTTAGCAATAGTTGCTTTGAAGTGAGGTGAGATCTTTCAGGGATTCTCTGCCTTATTTAAATGAGTTTAAAAATGTTTACTCAAAACATTTCTAAATTTGTAGAAATGGATTTTAATCATTATTCAGAAGAGTTACTCTCCTGAAGGTCAGTTTATAGTTAGCTGTATACTTGTTTGTACAGCTATAGTTAGTTGTACACTTGTTTGGTATCTGGTCTTACAGAGCAAAAGACACACACTCTTCCATGCTCCCATGTGAACCAGGATAGAATCTTGCCCTAGATCTTCTGAGATCTTACCAAGGAAACAGGCTTTATTTTATTTGTTTATTTTTTTGAGACAGAGTCTTACTCTATCGCCCTGGGTAGAGTGCCATGGTGTCACAGATCACAGCAACCTCAAACTCCTGGGCTTAGGCAATTCTCTCACCTCAGCCTCCCGAGCAGCTGGGACTACAGGCGCCCACCACAACGCCTGGCTATTTTTTTGTTGCAATTCAGCCGGGGCGGTGTTTGAACCTGCCACCCTCGGTATATGGGGCCGGTGCCCTAACCACTGAGCCACAGGCGCTGCCCAGAAACAGGCTTCAGTAGGGCAAGATTCTATCCTGGTTCACCTGGGAGCATGGAAGAGTGTGTGTCTTTTGCTCTGTAAGACCAGATACCAACTCTGTTATTTTAAAGCCAGGCAGAAACAATATATAGATTTTGTCCACCTGTTTTTAGCCATAGCTCAAGGTCAACAGCCATTATTATAGGTCAGCAGAATTTGAATAGTTAAAATACATGGTAGTTTATTATATTCATGAATAGAGTCATTTTGGTATAAAATATTAATCATGAGGTCTGATATTCATGTTCAGAAGTATCTTTTGAGAATGGACTATGATTGTGCTTTATGAAGACAGTTTGTAACCTTTCCATGTTTTAGGTTATTTGCATCTGTCCTCTTTTTATAAATAGGTTTCTCCTCTTTTTATAAATAGGTTTGCAGTTATCTATTTCTTTGTGCCATTCTTCAAATGATAAGAAATCACAAAAATCTGCTACTGAGAAGCAAAGTCCTGAAGACCACCTTTATGTCCTCGAGCATAATTTGCATCTACTGATTAGGGAGGTAATGGAATAAGTGTTTTCTTTGTATTGTTGTGAGCATATTCAGGGCAATGGATATACACAAACTTACCCCCCTGGTAATCCTTGGGGATGAGGGAGTGTATAAGGAAAAATGTGAAAATGTCTTGCCACAGTCTGTGAACTGAATAGTTACCTACTCTACTTACATAATAGGTTATTTACAAATGTGTTTCCACATTGCTTCTTCACCGTTTAGGCTAATTTCAAAAGAATCTCCTGAGAAACTTAATAGGTACATGTTACAGCTTCCCACACACTCCAAAATCTGGTTCAGTTGTGATGGTGCTAGAGTCAGTGTTTTTAAAAAGCTCCTGAGGGCGAATTGATAGGCCGCCAAGTTCAGGAACCTGTAATCCAGGGTATAATAGAATGACTATTTACTGATTGCATGTGTTCTGTTGATGAGATTCAATGAAGAATGTTATTTATATTTTAAAACTTTAAAAAATAACAATTATAGCTTGAGATCCTTGTGGTTCAAAAGCCGAACGATTGGGGGTTTTTATACTCAAGCCTCCCTCGAACAAGAACCTTGTTACTTGTGCACATTACTCATCTGATGTGAAAAAAGAACACATCACAGCTAATAAAGAGAACCCTTTTCTTTACAGACCTGTTATGCGTGACCTAGTAAATGTTAGCATTCATCTCTGCCAAGATCTTTAAAATCTGTTGCCTTCAGTGTTTCCAAGACGTGAGCTGTGTTTGGAATAAATATTGTGTAGTGTTTATTGTGTGGGTATTGGTTATTTAAATGGCTGTTTTTGTTAGTTTCATAAACAGACCTTGAGTTCTGTCATGATGCCTCATCCAGCAAGTGCACCTTTTGGCCACAAGAGAATGAGACTTTCAGGTCCTCAAGCCTTTGATAAAAATGAAATCAATTCATTACAGTCCAGTGAAGGACTTCTGGAAAAAATAATTAAACAAGCAAAGCATATTTTTCTGAGAAGTAGGTAAGGATGAACAAAGTTACTGTTTTTACTTTGAGATTGCAATTAATTTTCCTTTATTATTCCATGTATTTCTATTGATTAACTTTTTTCTCCAGGGAGAGGAAGGTGGCCACAGTGTAGGAGTTTATAGTCGTAGATTGGGTCCTGGCAAGTACGGGGAAGTCTTAGCTCTGATGCTGATCTAACCATGGATTTCTAACGTTGGCACTAAATTCTTCATGTGAAGAAACCCAGCCCTGAGATACTTATTTCTGAATTGATTTACGTTTCTTTTGAAGCTTTCTATATTTTTTGTTTTTGTACACCTTAGGGTTTGGAAGGCACTCTCCCATATGTTAACTTATTTAATCCTTGTTCTTTGGAGTAGGTAATATTAACTTCTTTTTTTTTTTTTTTGAGACAGGGTCTCACTTTGTCACCCGAAGTAGAGTACCGTGGGGTCATAGCTCACAGAAGCGTCAAACTCTTGAGCTCAAGTGATTCTCTTGCCTTATCCTCCTGAGTAACTGGAACTACAGGCACCCACCACAATGCCAGGGTATTTTTAGAGATGAGGTCTCACTCTTGCTCAGGCTGGTCTTGAACTCCTGAGTTCAAGTAATCCACCTGCCTCAGCCTCCGAGAATGCTAGGATTATAGGTGTGAGGTACCGCGCCTGGCCTTTATTAACCGAATTTTTACTGATGAGAAGATTGAGGTTTAGAGAAGTTTATATTATACAACTTGCTCAAAGTTACCTAGCTAAAAAAAGTAGTAAAACCAGGATTTACTTCCAGGTCTGTATAACTACAGCGCTTATTTTCTTTCTTTTATATTGTTTACAAAAGAGCTTGGCGTGATTGGGCAAAAATATATCTTTTTCAGTGCTAAAGGGTGTTGTGTTTATTATTGGAGTTTGATGAAAAGGTCTATTTTTACTTCATTCGTAATTGTACCTTGATAGTACATCAGAATTTCAATGTTGTCATTCAATAAATGATATTTTGTTTTAAATTTTCGGTGGCGCCTGTGGCTCAAAGGGGTAGGGCACCGGCCCCATATGCCGGAGGTGGCGGGTTCAAACCCAGCCCTGGCCAAAAAAAAAAAAAATAAATTTTCAATTTTCTCTTGTTAATATAGTCATGGTTTTATTAGCATGTTACTTTATTATTTTAGAAGGGAAATTTAGATCCTTCAATTTTTAGTAAAAGGAATTGAGAAGACAGAGAAGACAGGATGGTACAGTGAAAGGGCAGGGAACTTAGGATGAAGGATGTGTGTAACCTGCCACATCACTTGCTAGTAACTCTGGACAAGGCACTTAGTGTCTGTGGCCTCCGTTTAGTTATCCATCAGTTGTGGGTATAGGAGTCTGGTCCTAGGATCTTATTAAACAATGTATGCAATGAATCCCCAACAATAAAAAAAAAAAAAATGTATGCAGAAGTTTTTTACAAATAATAAAGTATATTAATATGGTGGGTTACTACTTTCTGTGTGTACATTTTTTCTATGTGTACATTTGAGTGTATTGCTTATCTTGGAAATTTCTGATTGACCATAGTAAATAGTCCCTGAAATAATGAGGGTTATAGAAATAGCTATCTTTAGAACCATTATAAATTTCAGAGTAGTAAGTATAGCCTTGGAAGCAGCAAAGCTTTAAAAAATGTTACTTTACCCCCTGGTTATTGAAATAATGTTCCAATATACAAGAAGTTTAATTTAAAAAAAAAAAAGACCCATCTGTATAGTACCATACGCAGTGAAATCAACTATTAACATGCTAATGAACAGAAAAATTAGCCAGGCGTGGTAGCTTGCACCTATTAGTCCCATATTTAGGGGGTGGGAGGATCACTTGAGCCCAGGTGTTTGAAGTTACTATGAGCTAGGTTGACACCATAGCACTCTAGCCTGGGCAACAGATTGAGACTCTGTCTCAATTAAACAAAAAATGCTAGACCGGGCGTGGTGGCCACGCCTGTAACCCTAACACTGTGGGAGGCCGAGGCAGGTGGATAGTTTGAGGTCTTATATTGTTCAGTTCAAGACCAGCGCAAGCAAAAAGCAAGACTCCATCTCTTCTAAAAAATGGAAAAATTGAGACAAGAGGATGGCTTGAGTCCAAGACTTGGAGGTTGCTGTGAGCTATGATGCGACAGCACTCTACCCCCGGGCAACAGCTTGAGACTCTGTCTTCAAAAAAAAAAAAAAAGGAGCTAACATTTTTCTGTATATGTGGGGTGGAGTGGGTTTTTTTTTTTTTTTAACAAATTATGTCCTCCTGAGTTTGTACCTCACTCAGGAGGACACCACAAAAAAATGAAAATGAAACAAAATTTTATATCCTGTTTTCACTTTGTATTATATTGTATTTTAATCTTTCATTAAGTGCTATTCAAAGAAATTAAATAGCTGTGTAATATTTTATTACATAAATATTTAATGAATTATTTCTCAGTGCTCTGTTGCTAGATTTTTTTCTTTTTAGATATTTTTATTTCTAATTTGTTGATACATGTAATGCTGAGCAGAACATAGTCACTCACAAATCTATTTGTTGTGGGAATTAGGAAGCACTGTCAGGGAAACAAGTCATGGAAAAAGAAGAGAAACTTGCTGGGCACGATGGATTGTGCCTATAATCCCAATACTTTGGGAGTCTGAGGCATAGGGGGTCACTTGAGTCTAGGAATTCAAGACTAGCCTAGGCAATTGAAGAATTGATGAATAAGAAGACTCCAGCCTCTACAAAAAGCAAATTAGCTAGTCACAGTAGCCTGTAGTCCTTACTACTCAGGAGGCTGAGGCAGGAAGATCACTTGAGCTTTACCTGAGGATCACTTGAGTTGAAGGCTGCAGCGAGCTATGATCTCACCTCTGCACTCGAGCCTGGGTGACAGAGTGAGACCCTATCTCTTAAAAATAAAAATTTAAAAAAAAAAAAAAAGAGAAGTTAAGAATGGATTGTAAGAAACCAGTACTGGAGGAGAAGCATGAAAGAGCAATTCCCAAGTCTGTTCATGTCAAAGTTCCTTGTCCCTATTGGCTATTCTCATTGTTTCCCATTTTCTCCAAACTTTTCTTTTCTTTTTGGGTAAGGTGCTAGAATCACTTAATTAGAACGTGAGGGCCTATGATGATATGGCTAATTGACATGATTCATGCTTTGGTTCTAAGCAGTGGCTGTTGACTAGTGTATGTAACATATAAAGGATAGATTACTGGCTTTGGAATTAAATTCCCAGGGTTTTGGTTCTGGAGTTAAACTGCCAGGTCTTATACCCCAGCTTACAGATATGTGATCTTGCGTAAGTTATTTAACACTATTAAGCTTCATTTTCCTCTTCTAAAAGTAGAGATAACAGTAGTGCCTACCTAATGCTGAAGGTTGTTAGTAAGATTAAATAGTTCAGGAAAGCATTTATTACAGTACTTGGTACCTAATGAACGTAATAAACACTAAGTGATTCTTATTTCTCATTTGTATTTATCATATTTTTCTTTCTTGAAGTATAAGGTTTTGATTATTGCCAAAAGCCTCTAGCTTCTCTTGAATATGATTGTAATTCCATTATGGTAATGGGTCTAGGTGTGGATATGTCCCAAGATTTTTCATTACAAGGGATTTGTTACAAGAGATGTTGACACTTATGATTGACTTATATCAGTTAGTACCCTAGAAATGTCCTTCTCACTTGTGTCCTGACCAGCTTTCCTGAGGTGGAAGAAGGCCGGCACCCTTAAAGGAGGATAAGCCCACCATGAGTTGAGATGAGCCAGGGGAGTGTGATGAGAGTATGTTGGAATGTGAGGCTGAGAACCACAGCAGCACAGTGGGAAAGAGGTTCTCAGAAGCACCTCTTCCTTTTTTCTAAAATACATTTTTTTGCCGGACACGGTGGCTCATGCCTATAGTCCCCAGCACTTGGGAGGCCGAGGTGGGTGGATTGCGTGAGCTAACAAGTTCAAGATCAGCCTGAGCCAGAGTGAGACCTCATTTCTAAGAATAGCCGGGCATTGTGGCGGGTGACTATAATCCCAGCCACTTGGGAGGCTGAGGCAAGAGAATCATTTAAGCCCAAGAATTTGAGTTTGCTGTGAGCTGTGACACTATGGTGCTCTATTGAGGGGGAAAACACGAGATTATCTCAAAAAATATATATATAGAGAGAGAGAGTGGTATTTTTAAAAAGTTATCCAATTTTCATGAAGTTGATGAGTAATTTTATAATCCTATGATTTTATATGATGAGTTTTTTAAAAGTTTAACTTCTTTTCTTTAAAAGAACTGCTGCGACCATTGACAGCTTAGCAAGTCGAATTGAGGACCCTCAGATACAGGCTCATTGGTCCAATATCAATGATGTTTACGAATCTAGTGTGAAAGTTTTAATCACATCACAAGGCTATGAACAGATATGCAAGTAAGTGTCAGAAATAAAAGTTATACACTTAATATGTTGCTTATTATGTATTGCTGTTTGCTAAGTTATATTAAGCTTTTGGTTTTTATTTGATAGGATGGCATTACATTCCTGTAAATTATATCAACTGTAGAGTGTTTGTAAGAATGTCTAAAATAGTCTCTAGTAGGTAAATGTTTATTTGAGCTATGGTGAAAAATGAACCCCAGCAAAAAAAACGTTAAAAAATAAATGAACCCCAGCAACGAGCAGAAAGCTACCTCACCTCAGTGTCCAGGTCCACTTCATTTCTGACCTAGTAGCCATGGCAAGTTTAGTGTGCTTGAAATAAGAAGGGCTATTTATATGAGGGCCTGTCTATACTGTCTGTGTCGTGCCTAAAACAGCTGCGTTTTAGCTCTCCTCTCACCTAGTATTGATCCTGGGTCTAACTCAGTTCATATTTATGCCCTTACAACCGAGTTATGGCTGTGTTCTGTGACGGATGCTAGGTTATTTTTGTCCCCAGCATTTATAGAGATGCAGCCTATTTGATTTGCAAATTGGCTGGTAGCCATTAGGGTGTTTGGGGCCACTGTTTGAGCCCCTTTCACATTTACCACCTGATGGCATACAGCTAAGGACCCTTCCTCAGTCTGAGAGTGCTGCTAGTAAACATTTGTCAGGGTCTGGGAGTACTTTTTATTTTGTAAGTATTGCTTTATTTCAAGGCCAGGCACCGTGCTCATGCCTGTAATCTTAGCACTCTTGAGAGACCAAGGCAGGTGGATTGCCTGAGCTCGAGTTCAAGACCAGCCTAGGCAACAGCGAGACCCCACCTCTAAAACTAGCCGGGCATTGTGGCAGCGCCTGTAGTCCTAGCTATTGGGGAGACTGAGGCAAGAGAATCACTTGAGCCCAAGAGTTTGAGGTTGTTGTGAGCTGTGATGTGACAGCACTCTGCTGAGGGTGACAAAGTGAGACTCTGTCTCAAAGAAAAAAAAAGTATTGCTTTATTTCAAACAGACCTAATTAGCCACAATAAGCAAAACAGACTGTGAAACACAAAATCACCATGCTTAGGAGCAGGGGCAGAAAATACATTTATAATGCTGTTTTTTCAATGTGGGTGTTTTAATTCCTTTTTTTAAATGAAAAATAGTAGATAAGTATGCAATTAAATATAAAAGAGTACATTATGGGCGGGAAATCTATCTTAAAACTTCCAGGGAATGATGATGGAATGAAGCTGAATTAGAGAGTTTTCTTCCCCTATACCTAAAGAAAATAATTTGGGTGATTGGGAGGGAAGTAGGTGTTGAATAGAGATGAGGTCATTGGCATGAGTTTTTAATGTTAAGTCTGAGTGATGGGATTTTAGGCTTTCATTATACTGTGGTCTGCTTCTGTTTGTGTTTATAATTTTACATAACAAAAAGAGAGTACAATGGAAAGAAAGAAAAACTTATCAACACTGAATTATTTATATATAGAACTAAGACCAAAACAAGTGGGATTATGGTTAAAGGTTAGTGATGATGTAACCTTGACAGAATCAGAAAGGGAGGAAGATAGAAGTCCATAAGAGAAGTCGCTTAAATCAGTTCAGATTCTTGCACAACTTTCTAGGAAAGTGTTTGCAGCATGTGTGTCATACCCGAACTCTAATTCTTGTGCACAGCTTTGTGTGCTGTTCTGAAACACTGACATATAACTCACATAATAGAATTCATCATTTTGGGGCCAGGCGCAGTGGCTCACGCCTATAATCCTAGCACTCTGTGAGGCCGAGGCAGGTGGATTGTCTGAGCTCAGTAATTCAAGACCAGCCTGAGAAGAGCAAGACCCTGTGTCTAAAAGATAGCCAGGCATCATCTCAGGCGCCTGTAGTTCCAGGTACCAGGGAGACTGAGGCAAAAGAATCGCTTTGAGCCCAAGAGTTTGAGGCTGGTACCCAACCGATCATTTTTGTTGGCACTCTGTCTGGGGTGACAAAGTGTGAGACTCAAAACAAAAACCAAATTCATCATTTTAAAGTGTACCAGATTAATTGGTTTTTAGTGTATTCCCATCTTCACTACCTAATTCCAGAACATTTTTTTATCTCAAAAAGAAACTCACTACGTATTATTAGTCAGATGTAATTTCTGTGGTTTTTTTCCCCTCAATATTTTTCTTAGTAGCTCAACAGGTTTCATGATCAGAACAAAATGGATCAGTCAGGAAAAACTGTATGCAGGAAATGCTTTACAGAGTAGGTCCTTCTTGTGTCAGCCGTTTTAACAGGGCTTAAAATAATATGTGATTATTCTGCAGTCTTCCAAGTTAAAATTATTCCTGTGGTGATAGGTCCAGAAATCCAGACACATGACGTGTAAATAAGTCATTGCTCGATGGCCATCTGTGGTGATTGTTTCTTGTTGACACAGACACAGATCTACCTCATTCTTTTTTACAGCTGTATCGTGTTCCATTTTATGTACCAGGAGTTTTAATCAATCTTAATCTACAAAAACTAGCATTTTTGTTGGGTGTCAGCAAAATAATTTGTCCATGTGCAAGTATTTCTATTTATAGGATAAAGTACTATAAGTGTAATTGCTGGGTCAAAAAATAAGGACATTTAAAATTTTAAATACTACTAAATTTTTCTTCAAAGTGGTTGCCACAGCTGTTTCCACCAGTAGTGAATGATAAGAATTCCTCTTCCTGGGCGGCACCTGTGGCTCAAGGAGTAGGGCACCGGTCCCATATGCCGGAGGTGGCAGGTTCAAACCCAGCCCTGGCCAAAAAAAAATATATATATATATATAAAAAAAAAAAGAATTCCTCTTCCTTCAAACTTCATTTTTTAAAAAAAGATTTAAAAATTTTCAGCAGTTCTGTGTCTTTTGCTTCAAACCTTCTGAGTTTTTATGGGGTTTTTTGAAAAAATAACAAACTTTAATTCATCAAAATTATAATTTTAGTTGGGCACAGTGGTGCACAGCTGCTCAGGAGGCTGAGGATTGCTTGTGCCCAGGAGCTTGAGGCTGCTGTGAGTTACAATCTCGTAGCTCCTGTAGTCCAGCCTGAGCAAGATAGCGAGATTCTCTCTATATTTTTTAAAATAATTATAATTTTATAATAGACAATTAGCAAAACAACTTAGTTCCAGATATTTACTATAAAACAAAGTTATAAGAAATATCAAATGTGGAAAGAGGAAAGATAAAATGCTATTTTTTTCTGCATTTGTTTATGCAGATTATTTGACTTGGGAGAATTTTGAGTTTCTTAAACACATACACTAAAATTTTACAAGTTGTCTTGGAAGGGTGCAGTGATATGTGTGTTATTTATTGGCTATTTTATGAGTTTCTGTATTTGACCTAAGCCAAGAGTGTACATATTCTATATTGTGTATTAATAGAGCGTGCATTATGAAGAGAAGGTAAAACGTTAACAAAAGGTTTTCCTTTTCTGTATGAGAATTTGACCTTTGATTAACTCTGGCTCTATCCCTTGGAAACCTGATAAGGAAAGATGTTATGTACATTACTAAGCAGCATTGCTTATCTCTGATTGGCAAATTGCATCTGGACTGGGAGCAATTTTAAGTAATTGGTGGGGATGCCTTTGAACTTCCCTGGATGGAGCAACTTTTAAAACTGGGCATATCTTGTGGATACCCTGGAAACCATGTCTTTGGGGTTGCTAGAAGAGCTATGGCTCCTATGGGGAAGGAGGTTTCTCTGCTGAGTGAGAGCAGGTCCCACACATGCCAAGCAGAGACCTCATCTTGCTGCTGGCCCTCCCGGCAGGCTGTGGTCCATCTGGGTCTCTGTGCTACTGTGCGGTGAGTTTGATTATGCAGTTGGACCTAGAAGACCCCTTTTCTTCCACATAGATATTTAAGTGTTGTTTTCTTTTTCTTTGATGTTAAGGTTGAATGTTTGTGGCATTGTATAAGATAATTTTGAGCATTTCTAATTTTTCGTCTATGTGTCTATAAAGGTCCATTCAGCTGCAATTGAACATTGGAGTCGAGCAGATCCGGGTTGTACACAGAGATGGAAGAGTAATTACACTCTCTCATCAGGAACAGGAGCTGCAGGATTTTCTTCTGTCTCAGGTAATAGTTCTGGGCTGTAAATCTAAAGCCCCGTTCTCTATCTGCTTAAAAAACAAATTGGTTGGCTGGGAGTGGTAGCTCATGGCCTGTAATCCTAGCACTCTGGGAGGCCGAGGCAGGCGGATTGCCTGATCTCAGGAGTTTGAGACCAGCCTTGAGCTAGAGTGAGATCCTGTTCTAAAAAATAGCAGGGCATTGTGGCAGGCACCTGTAGTCCCAGCTACCAGGGAGGCTGAGGCAAGAGAATCGCGTTAAGCCCAAGAGTTTGAGATTGCTGTGAACTAGGACGCCACGGCACTCTACTGAGGATGACAAAGTGAGACTTTGTCTCAAAAAAAAAAAATTTGTTGCTGGGCATGGTGGCTCATGCCTGTAATCCTAGCACTCTGGAAGGCAGATTGGCTGAACTCAGGAGTTCAAGACCAGCCTGAACAAGGTGAGACTTCATCTCTAAAAATGGAAAAACTGAGGAAAGAGGATCACTTGAGCCCAGGAGTTTGAGGTTGCTGTGAGCTATGACGCCGCAGCATTCTATCAAGGACAGCAAAGTGAGACTATCTCAAAAACAAACAAACCAAATTCTTACAAAGTAGTTAAAATGCAGTAAATTATATAAGAGGAAAACCATGTTTTTCTGCCATCTTATTTAGTTTCTAATGCCCATTTTGCAACCACTTAGTTAATTGAAAATGTAGATAAGAGATCTTAGATTTGTTTTCACTTAGTTTGTGTTTGAGAATAAAGACCAATACTGACCCTACCAAGTTTTTTGTTTGTTTATATTTGCCAAGGTTTACAACATCTCTAGGACCACAGGAGGATGGAAGAGGTTTTTCTGTTGTGTTTTTTTGTTTGTTTGTTTGTTTGTTTTGTTTTGAGACAGAGTCTCACTCTGTTGCCCAAGCTACAGTGCTGTGGTGAAACTCTTGGGTTCAAGTGATCCTCTTGTCTCAGTCTCCCAAGCAGCTGGGACTACGGGTGGCTGCCATAATACCTGGCTGATTTTTATTTCTTTATTTTTTTTCCAGTTTTTGGCCGGGGCCGGGTTTGAACTCGCCACCTCTGGTATATGGGGCCGGTGCTCTACTCCTTTGAGCCACAGGCGCCACCCAATACCTGGCTGATTTTTGTATTTTTAGTAGAGATGGGGTCTTACTTTTTCTCAGGCTGGTCTTGAACTCCTGAGCTCAAGCAGTGCCCCCTCCTTAGCCTCCCAGAGTGCTGGGATTATAGGCGTGAGCTGTTGCACTGGCCAGAGAGTGGAATTGTATTCACTCAGGAAACCAGAGCAGTGGTGCCCAGTGGGTGGAGCGCTGCCACATACACCAAGGCTGGTGGGTTTGAACCCGGCCTGGGCCAGCTAAAACAACGACAAACAACAACAACAACAGAAACAGCCGGGCGTTATGGCAGGCACCTATAGTCCCAGCTGCTTGGGAGGCTGAGGCAAGAGAATGGCTTAAGCCCAAGAGTTTGAGGTTTCTGTGAGCTGTGACGCTATGGCACTCTACCAAGCGTGACATAGTGAGACTGTCTCAGAAAAAGAAAACTAGAGAAAGAGTGCTCAGATCTAAAACTATAATGAACATTATCCGAAACAAGTAGAATATTTTAATCTTAAGCTGTCAGATTAAAATAAAATATTAAGGGCCAGATAGAAAGTAATGGGCTCTTCTGCAGATTTGCCTTGTGATACCAAATTTCTAGACCTTTCTTATCTAACAGTATTTTTTCTACCATCTTCATTGAATCGTAATGATGCACTAAAATACTAAATTATGCAGTCATTGCTATAAAATGCTAATGTAAGATACTTTTTAAAAAAATAATGTGAGATATTTTTCACATAAAATTAAAAAAATACTAACACTCTCCATCCCAGAAGAAATAATTAAATATATTAATCTGATCCTTTGGTGTCAAGTAAATAAAATGTATTTGTAAGGTACAGCAGCTCTTGGCTGATTATATCCAAAATGGTTTTTGTCACCTTAAGCACCACACAAAAATACATTAGAACTCTATTGGTTAGCTCCAGAATCAATGGGAAGTCTAGAGAACAAGGTTTGCACGCGAGTAGGGATCTTCAAAGGAAGCTCAACGATGAGAACCTCAGCCAGGGGAACGGCACTCTTGTTATCCTGGCACCGTGCCTTCACCACTGGTGGCAGAATGCATTCTGATGTCCCTGTGGATCAGTCAGGGTCTTAACAAGCAGCAGGTGGCACACTCAGAAGGATAATTGCAAGAGAGCCTGTTTAATAAACATTAAAGATCTGTTTACCTAAGTTTAAGAGTAGAGGACAGCCACCAGGGGGAGTATGGTGACCCACCGCTACTAGTGGCCAGCTAACCAGGCCACAGGGGCTTGCTTAGTAGCCACCAGTCCTTAGCCAAGGTTCAGGGGAGGGACAGGTTATAGGAACCCTAAAGGGGAAAGTAATGTGGAACTGGCCACCTTGAGAAGACAGCAGCCTTTTATCAGCATAGGCAACCTCACAGGGAGGGTGCCAGGAGAACGAATGCCTGACCTCACTCTCTTGCCTTCCCTCTGGCTGTCCTAGTGGACACCTCCTTCTGCCTGAACCCAGCCTAAAGCCAAAGGATACAGAGGACGTTAATGAGACCATAGGGTTCAGCATCCCAGAGCAGCGAGCAGGGTAGAGAGTGGACTTGCAGAGGCAAATGAAAGACAGCAGCACGTTTGCCACTGTTAGCATTGCTCACATTCAGTGATCCGGGCAGGAGTCTCCAGCTGACCCAAGGTTAGTTAGTGTGCCAGTGCTCAAGTTGCCAGTAGGCAGAGGAACCAGGGTCAGGCAATTAAGTTTCTGCAGTGGGAGATGGAGCCCTGCCCCCGAGTAGTCACACACAGGGGGATTTCTCAGATGTGAGGTAGGGCTGCTGTGTTAGTCAGTGAAAATCCTGACTTGGTGATCATGATGTCAAGTCACTGCAGATATATGCTGCTTGTCAGTGAAATTTCCCTTTTCATTCACAGATGTCACAGCATCAGGTACATGCAGTCCAGCAGTTAGCCAAGGTCATGGGCTGGCAGGTGCTGAGCTTCAGCAATCACATGGGACTTGGACCCATAGAGAGCATTGGCAATGCTTCCGCCATCACTGTGGCCTCCCCGAGTGGTGACTATGCTATTTCAGGTACTTTCTGCTGCTTTCAGTGGGGAGGGAACTTTGGGACTTTGCCTTTAACATTTAGCTTTAATAAATAAATATAGATGGCTTGGCGCAGTGGCTCACACCTGTAATCCCATCACTCTGGGAGGCTGAGGTGGGCAGATCACCTGAGCTCAGGAGTTTCAGACCAGCCTGAGCCAGAGCGAGACCCCCATCTCTAAAAATAGCTGGGCGTTGTGGTGGGCACCTGTAGCTACTTGGAGTAGCTACCTATAGCTACTTGTGGTGGGTACTGTAGCTACTTGGGAGGCTGAGGCAAGAGAATCACTTGAGCCCAAGAGTTGGAGGTTGTGGTGAGCTATGACATCACAGCACTTTACTGAGGGTGACAAAGTGAGACTCTATCTCCAAAATAAATAAATAAATATAGATAAGAAGAATTTATCTGTGCAATAAGTGAGTTAATGTTTTTATTTTACTGTTCTTGTTTTGGACCTTTTTTTGTTTTTTTGTTTTTTTTTTGAGACAAAGTCTTAAGCTGTTGCCCTTGACAAGGTGTGGGTGCCATGGCATCATAGCTCACAACAACCCCTAACTCTTCGGCTCAAGCAATCCTCTTACCTTGGTTTTTCTGTTTTTACTAGAGACAGGGTCTTGCTTTTTGCTTAGGCTGGTCTCAAACTAGTGAGCTCAAGCTTTCCACCCACCTCAGCCTGCCAGAGTGCTAGGATTACAGGCGTGAGTCACTGTGCCCGACCTATTTAATTTTTTTTGAGACAGTCTCAGTCAGTTGCCCTGGGATTGAGTGCTGTGGTGTCCTCATAACTCAAAGCAACTTTGAACTCTTAGGCTCAGATGGTTCTCTTCTTGCCTCACGTAGTCCCAAGTATTCCCAGGTAGTCCCAGATAGCTGGGACTGCAGGTGCCCACACACCTGGCTAGGTTTTCTATTTGTAGAGACAGCCTCATTTTGCTCAAGCTGCTCTTGAACTCCTGAATTCCTGAGCTCAGGTAGGAGTTCCACCACCTCAGACTCCCAGAGTGTTAGGAGTACAGGCGTGAGCCACTGCACCAGCCTGATGTTTTTATACCGAGCATTTATCTAATCATCACCATTAATCAGAGCAACAGATTATTACTTCTTTTCCCAGTAGTTATAAAAAATGTTTAGCTTGATAGCCTGCTTTCCCAGGAGATAGTCTGAAAAAGTGTCATCAGGATTGTTATTCCTACCATTCCAAACCTTTAATTTTAAATGTACTGCTACAAATATGGAAAGAATAAGGTCCGGTTCAAGTAGTAAAAGGATAGAACAGAGAGGAGAGAGTGATGTTTTATTAAGCACCTACTATAAGTGGGCACTTTAACAGGTACTGGCACATACATTATCTAGCTTAAACTTACATTTGGAATGTTTACAGAATTCTTTTCTACTGTCTGCTCTAAATACTTTTTAAAAATACAGTATGAGTCATTTAAGGACGGGGTTACCCTGAGAAATGTGGCTTTGGGCTATTTCAGTGTTGTAGGATTTATCCTTGTTATTTTCTACTTTGGAAAATGAGTGTATTGCTGTTTTCTCCACAGTTCGTAATGGACCTGAAAGTGGCAGCAAGGTTATGGTTCAGTTTCCCCGTAACCAGTGTAAAGACCTTCCAAAAAGTGATGTTTTACAAGATAGTAAATGGAGTCATCTTCGTGGACCATTCAAAGAAGTTCAGTGGAATAAAATGGAAGGTCGAAACTTTGTTTATAAAATGGAGCTGCTTATGTCTGCACTTAGCCCTTGTCTGCTATGATTTTTTTCCAGAACAGTTTCCACATTTTTTTCTAGAGAAGTTTGCAGAAACTTGGACTTGAAATGTATGCTGATCAACTACAAGCACAAGGAAGCAATAACCTCCAAAGGTGTATTGTTTTTAAAAAATAATAATTGGCAAATGTTTACTCAGCATTTTGAAACCTTTCACTTTGTAAGTGACAAGTGCTTTGAAATGCAGAAGTATGTACAGTTTTAGGATACACAGTATGGGGAGATGTAAAATAATACATTTTTTATTTGGTTGAATAAATGTTACTAATTTAAGGGTTTGAATTTGCTTTTTAAAATATTCTTTCTTTGCTGTTGACTTCACATAAGGTGTCGTCCTGTGTTAGCAAGTGAAGTATTTCTTTTTTTTTTTTTTTTTTTTTTTTGTAGAGACAGGGTCTCACTTTATGGCCCTCGGTAGAGTGCCGTGGCCTCACACAGCTCACAGCAACCTCCAACTCCTGGGCTTAAGCGATTCTCTTGCCTCAGCCTCCCAATTTTTTTTTTTTTTTTTTTTTTTAAACATGTCCTTTCTTTTATTTATTTATTTATTTATTTATTTATTTATTTTTTGTGGTTTTGGCCAGGGCTGGGTTTGAACCCACCACCTCCGGCACATGGGACCGGCGCCCTACTCCTTGAGCCACAGGCACCACTCCAAGTGAAGTATTTCTGCAGTTACTCTCTTTGAACTTCGATCTAACCTAAATAGATAATTTAAGAACTTCCCCAAAGGACAGCTGGAGGCATGAAAGAAGGCAGATTGTGGACGTGATGGTGGCTCCTGCCTGTAATCCTAGCTCTCTGGGAGGCCGAGACAGGTGGATTTCTTGAGCTCCAGAGTTCCAGACCAGCCTGAGCAAGAGTGAAAACCCCGTCTCTAAAAATAGCCGGGTGTTGTGGCAGGTGTCTGTAGTCCCAGCTACTTGGGAGGCTGAGACAAGAGAATCACTTGTACCCAAGAGTTTGAGGTTGTTGTAAGCTAATGATGACCATGGCATTCTACTCAGGACGACAGAGAGAAACTGTCTCAAAAAAAAAAAGACAGATGGTATCTTTAGGGCTTCCTCCAGTGTTTTTGTCTGTTCTCCTACTTGAGCTCCTTGCTTCACTTGAGACCCCTGGCCTTTTCCTGAGGTTCTCCATCCTCCATCCAGTGACCCTGGTTTGCTGTCTCCAACTAAAGTCTTTTCCATTAGCTATCTGAATTTTCTTTTCTTTTTTTTTTTTTTTATTTTCTTTTCTTTTTTTTTTTGGCTGGGGCTGGGTATGAACCTGCCACCTCCGGCATATGGGACCGGCGCCCTACTCCTTGAGCCACAGGCGCCGCCCAGCTATCTGAATTTTCAAAGAGAAAAAAAACTAATGGCTTAATGGATTACCTTTGCCAAGGGACGTGTTTCTTTTGTTGGAAATAACACCCCAGTCCTAAAGTGTGCCTGAAGAATTTCCATAAGTAAGAGATAGATTTAGGATTATGAGCCTTTTATTTATTTATTTATTTTTTTGTAGAGACAGAGTCTCACTTTATGGCCCTCGGTAGAGTGCCGTGACCTCACACAGCTCACAGCAACCTCCAACTCCTGGGCCCAAGCGATTCTCCTGCCTCAGCCTCCCGAGTAGGTGGGACTACAGGCGCCCGCCACAACGCCTGGCTATTTTTTGGTTGCAGTTTGGCCGGGGCCGGGTTTGAACCCGTCACCCTCTATATGGGGCCGGCGCCCTACCGACTGAGCCACAGGCGCCGCCCAGATTATGAGCCTTTTATTACCACAGAAAATAATATATAGGTAGATCTCCTTATTAGTAAACCTTTAAATGTTTAAAACAGATATTCTGCATTAAATAACTTACAAGATGACTGTGTGCCATGTATTAGCTTTTACCCCCCCCTTTTTTTTTGAGACAGAGTCTCCCTTTTTCACCCTCAGTAGAGTGCAGTGGCATCACAGCTCACAGCAGCCTCAAATTCTTGGGCTTAAGCAATTCTCTTGCCTCAACCTCCCAAGTAGCTGGGACTACAGGTGCCCGCCGCAACGCCCGGCTATATTTTTGTTGTAGTTGTCAGTGTTTAGCAGTCCCAGGCCAGGTTTGAACCTGCCAGCCCCCGTGTATGTGGCTGGTACCCTAACCACTGAGCTAGGGTCACTGAGCCTTTTACCCCCTTCTGATCAAGATACTGCATCTTTCTATCTATGAAAATGGAAAGAATTGGTATGAACCTGCAGTTAATTTAAAAGCTTTTAGTGCTTCAAAAATTATGGTCACCCACAAAATTCGCTTTGGCTAATAGGCTAATCTGTACAGTTATCGTCACATGAGAGATCTCGTATGCTGTTTTGAAAGCTCAGACTAGTAGAGTGAATCTCAAGCTTTCACTCGGTGATAGGTTTTGTTTTTTTAAATTTCTGTCCATTGTAAATTGTACTTCGGTAAACTGATGAAAACATACTCCTAGAAAAATGAGATTTGACAAGATAACTTCTTTTTATTTGATTATAATAGACATAAAATTGCTGTCAAAGATTTCTAAATGTTTTATTTTCTGTTTCCATGCTTATCTTTTTTTTTTTTTTTGAGACACAGTCTCACTATGTTGCCCTCGGTAGAATGCCGAGACGTCACAGCTCACAGCAATCTCCAACTCTTGGGCTTAAGCAATTCTCTTGCCTCAGCCTCCCAAGTAGCCGGGACTACTGGCACCCACCATGCCTGGCTGTTTTTTGGTTGCAGTTGTCATCGTTGTTTGGCAGGCCCAGGCTGGGTTTGGTGTATGTGTCCAGTGCCCTAACCAGTGAGCTATGGGCACCAAGCCATGTTTCCATACTTATCTTGTCATGAACCAGTAACAGTTTATGGGCAAAGACCACACTTTGAGTAGAATGGATGAGCATACAGGCATGGAAACTACCACCTATTCTTTTGAACCCCATCTGAGTGGAATAACTGAAGACTCACGAGGTTCGTAGGTCTTCTTTTCCCCATTCAGTTAAGTCACTGTTCCATGAATAGACTTTGCCCACTTAAAGAACAGTAGAGCTAAAACAAACCTAGGGTTTGTTGCTGTTTCAGCAACTCCTGGGTCTGTTTATGTACATTTTTCAGTTTAATGTTTCAATCTAAATTACCTGGAGTTGGAAGGATGTGCTATGGAACCTGGGCGGCAAGTCCCTGAAACCCAAGTAGTCCCTCAACAAGTTTTAAGAAGTTGGGGCCGGTTGCAGTGGCTCCTGCCTGTGACCCTCACTCTGGGAGGCTGAGGTGGGTGGATTGCTTGAGCTTAGGGGTTCTAGACCAACCTTGAGCAAAAGCGAGTCCTTGTCTCTACTAAAAATAGAAAAATTAACTGGGAATTGTAGATGCCTTTAGTCCCAGGTACTCAGGAGGCTGAGGTGAGAGGATCGCTTGAGCCCAAGAGTTTGAGGTTGCTGTGAGCTATGGCACTCAACCCAGAGCAACAGATTGAGATTGTCTCAAAAAAAAGTTGGCAAAAGAGCTCTGTTTGAATGTTGACTCTATGAGCTTGCTGTATGAACCTGTTGCCTTATACCAGTGGTTCTCAACCTTTCTAATGCGCAGTGTGTTTTCGTTGTTAAAAAGGGGTTAAAACCCACAGGTTGAGAACCCTGCCTTATACTTAAGTGAGGGTCAGAGTGCCGCCTCTGCTAACCTCAAGGTGGTTCAAAGATTCAATAACGTTTGTAATGGATGTTAAATTCTGAAGTGCTCTGTGTGCGAACATAAATCATATAGCAAGTACGATTCTGAATCAAGCCGATTAGAAGTTGAGAAAATGGTTAACCAGCCATGTTAAAAATGGTTAGCACTCAGGTGGCATCTGTGGCTCAGTGGGGAAGGGGCCGGCCCCATATACCGAGGGTGGAGGATTCAAACCTGGCCCCGGCCAAACTGCAAGAAAACAATAGCCAGGTGTTGTGGTGGGCACCTGTAGTCCCAGCTACTCGGGAGGCTGATGCAAGAGAATCACCTAAGCCCAGGACTTGGAGGTTGCTGTGAGCTGTGTGATGCCACGGCACTCTACTGAGGGTGATAAAGTGAGACTATCTCTACAAAAAAAAAAAAAAAAAAAAAAATGGTCAGCACCAGCTTTCTTTGTCATTAGGAGAAAGCATTGCAGAACATCAAATCCATATTTACAGATATTTTGTATATAGTGAAGACAACGACTGCTTTTGTGGGTATGAAGGTTTTGGTTTTTTGCGAGTGTGCTCCCTGCCTCTGCCTTTAATCTGTTCGGTTTCACTTCCCTCTTCTGTTTTTGGTGAAGGCTTAAGGACTTGGAGTTAAAATAGCTGTCCTGGGATCTCACTTCAGGATGGTAACTGTTTCCTAAAGCTTAATGATGTAAAGGCAGCTCACAGCTGGGAAGCCCTATCTCACTGACACAGCACCACAGTACAAGTACTGCTCCGAACTTGGTCACCATAACTTTGACTTTCCTTTAAAGTTTACTGTTTCATAATTGCAAGTTCACCTCTAGAAATTTATCCTGTAGAAATCCTTCACAGAGCACAGGTTAACAAAAGATCATGGGGTCAGGATTATCGAGGAGGTCTATAAAAGCAAAAAATTGAGACCAATCTCCATGTCTTTCTGAAAGATGATGTCGAAACAGAGGCTACAGTACAAGAGGAGCCCTGGGGGCAGGCGCTGGTGTTCACGTCTCTGAAAGCAGAGCTCAGGGGACCTGATTGTCTGGTTGCTCCCGCTTAGGTACCAGAAAAACTTGCCTGTTACCCTGTCTTCATTTTCCTACTTACTGAACATAAATGAGTTTGTGGCTATATAGAAACACGGTTGTCATAGAACAGACTATATTTGACTTGAAAACTTGACAGATGAGGCAGAAATTTGAGATACAAAGGTAAATACAATATGAAAAGCTTGCTGATGATTTAGCGAGTAGGCCGTGGAGAAGCCAGTGGCAGAATGACTCTCCCCCGACTCTATTCATGGCTTCTCTTTTACCTTTCTTTACAAGTGCTGAGCCCCTGGTACCCAAAGACAGTAAACAGAGGTCTCTGATCTGTGTTCAGTGTTGGAAGATGCCTACCAGGAGTCCCACGTTTACCCTCTGACACGTCATCGTGTTTCCTTGCCAGAATACTATGTGGTGAAAGATATCTCCGGTTGTCTCATGTTGATCAGGAATTCTAATTGGTACTGATGGACCGTTCACGAATAAAAACACTTCAGTTGGTAGGAAAAAATCCTTTCAAAATATGAGGTTCTCAAGGAAAAACTATTTTTAGGGACATAACTGCCTCAACAATCACTGGTTTGTTACATCAAAGGAATTTAGCTACTTGCATTGCATACGACCAAATCTAAAGCCAACATTTTAGATTTATTTTACATTGGCAGTATCCTCTTTCCCACCTTCAATACTAAATCTTCAATAAGCTTTACACGAAGTCCTCCAATATTATAAAACATTGACTCTGAGTCCCCTGAAAGAGTTAGAGATGCAGATAGAGTTGAATGTATTAGTTAACAAGAGGAGGTCATCTCGGTTGAAGGACTGGTCTGATGTACTAGAAAGTTTGCCCAAGCAAACAAACATTTGAAACAAAGGTAGTGTTGGGTTTTGTTTTTTTTTTTGGTGAACAAACTATCCATGCTATGGACTGCTTGTGCGGAGAAGGACAATGAAGTTTGGGAAATTATGCCTAAGAAACATTAAGGAAAAACAGGCAAAAAAAACAGGTAAAATGTATAATTGATCCCATTTGACTAAAAAGAAAATAAAATGTGTGTATTATGGCGTGTGTAGTGACGGTTGTGTTCATATATGCATAAGCAAGTCTGGAAGCATTCACACCAATTTAACTATAAGTCCCTCTGGAAAGTAGAGTGGAAGGAGAGAACTTTCTTTTATGTATAGACTTCAGTAACATGAATTTTAAAGGATTTATCACCTTTGTAATTAAACCAAACCCCAAACAACCACTTAATTTTTAAAAAACAGTGGAAGCAGTGTGCTCAGCATCTGTATTCCTCTCCAGGATTGAGAAAGCTGCTAGCTAGAATGGGTGGATTCCAGCGCGCAGAACGTACAATATGTACCTTTTTGGGTTCTTAGATCATAATCTCTGAAAGGACATTCTGTTGACAAAGCATATGTGTTCACTATGGCATCTTAATGCACTGCTGAGCCAGGTGGCACAAGTGTCACATCTGTGAACTAAAAATCCTAAGCCTCTTGCTAACCTAGACCCTTCTTGGCCAAGGAACCCCCGGAAAAAAAGCCTTAAAAACTGAGTTGCCAGCCATGCCTGGATGGGAGCTGTAAAGCACTATTACACCGGTGCATTTTCTCCTCATGACTCCTATACCTTGTTAAATAAGTATATTTAGCCTCCCTATTCAGTATAAAATCCTGTTTCCTTTTGTCCCTCTCTTGAAACGTGTTCCTGACTTATGGCCAGAGTAGTGTTTCCCACCTTGTCAGAATAGCCACTGCAAGTTGAGGCCCGTGTCCCAGAAATAAGCTCTCCTTTTAAAAAAAAAAAATGTATAAACCTTGTGGCTTTTAAAAATTAACACCTTGTTTCAGCCCTTCCTAGAAACAGAAAGGATTACTACATTACAATTAATATTCTGGAAGCACAAATTTCAAGTTAGTCATTTAGCAACAATAGGGAGGGACAGATGGTGCTAATGAGGTGATGGCTTTCTGTTGCTAAAGAACGTTTACTGTTAGAACCCATGTGGTCAGTTGCATTGTCATTTGAAACACGTGCCCAAGGTTGTCCCAAAGGTTGTGGTCGAGGTTGGAGAGTGTGGAGGATGTTGTGCTGGGCCCTGACTACAGACATCTAGAGCCTCTCAGCTCTTGGCAGGAGTGGGCTTACACACAAAGGACCAGGGCTTTTTTTCAGGTTTTATTTCATTCATTCTTTAAAACATTTTTCCTCCACAGTTGGAAATGTAACAGCTTAACGTTTATACTGCCCAATCTATGATTTATTTTCTCTTTTTGAAAAATAGACGAAAAACCTTAGGCTGTGGTGTCAAAAACTTTCCATAGGAATGTTGATGATGGGGGATGGTGTTTAAAAGTGCAAAGTGAACCCTTTTTTCAAAGAAATGGAAAGCTGAGGGAATAACCTTTCCTGTGATCTTGGAAGGAGCAATTTAATTTACATCTGAGTTTGCTCTGGAGGCTGCTCACTAAGTTTTCTCTTCCATCTCCTTTTGTTATGAAGATCACCAGCGCTGGGCAGCACCTGTGGCTCAGTTGGTAAGGCGCTGGCCCCATATACCGAGGGTGGTGGGTTCAAACCTGGCCCCGGCTGAACTGCAACAAAAAAATAGCCGGGCGCTGTGGTGGGCGCCTGTAGTCCCAGCTACTCGGGAGGCTGAGGCAGGAGAATTGCTTCAGCCCAGGAGTTGGAGGTTGCTGTGAGCTGTGTGAGGCCACGGCACTCTACCGAGGGCCATAAAGTGAGACTCTGTCTCTACAAAAAAAAAAATAAAGAAGAAGATCACCAGCCCTGACTTCTGACAAGCTGAAGAGCAGAGTTCTAAAAAGCAGGTAGTGTGAAAGAGGACGGACTTGTGGGTTTTCTGCGTGAAACGGGAGAAAAAACTAATTAGATAATCCTTGACTCCCTTTGTTTCTCAGGAGTTCCTCACGCTGTTTCTTCATGGCACTGGAAACTGTCCTGGCAGGGGCCCAGCTCCTCTGACTGCTGCCTACGGATAGAGTGTGTGTTTACAGGTGTGTCCAGGAGGTAGCCTGCCGGTGAGTGGCTTCTGTAAGACACATCGGTTATGTAGCCCACTGTCTCTCTTGCCTCCAAATCAAGTGTTGCCTTCGGAGCTATTCTCTGGATCACTGATAGTTTCTGCCTAAATATTCACAAGATCCCTTCCTGTAACTTTGGGTTCACTGGTTAGGGAGAGGCCTCCAACTTCTCCAAGCAACTCCTTTCCCTGTCACATGGGGAATAGAAAGGACATGAATGTTGGGACCGCACAGGAGGGAGAAGAGAAAGGAATGTTCTAACCGTTTTCACCTTTGTCTGGGTGAATCTGCCGCTGAGGACTGGGAGCACATCACAGTGGGGACGGTACCTTGGGTCTGTAAGTGAAGTGATTACTGAAGTGAGAGAAGAGAACGGGAAATGAACTCATGCCCGTGTGAAGAGCTTGCCAAATAGCAGCTGTGAAGGACAAACGTTCAGGTGAACATAGTGACCAACAACCTGGGAGACTAAGGGCCAAGCACAGCTTGGAGCCCCAATTTCTAATTTTTAGTACGTTCCAGTACAGCTTTCCAGATCCTTGAAGAACTCTTCAGGATGCTTACGTGGCTCAGAGAGCTCCATGCATACCGTGGGCCCGTCTTGGTCCCTTGACTGACACTGCAAGTGTCCTCAGCCCAGGCGGGAGGCAGCAAAGACCCGACTTGGGACATGAAGCATTGCTGACTGAGAGGGGCACATCTGAGGCTCAAGATCACTGATTTTCCAGCTTGTCAGGCTAGGGACTGCAGAGATGAGCTGCTGTTTTCCTCACACTGGCCTCAGTTTGGGCCATGGGAAGGAAATTCCAACTGATATTGGATATTCCTTGTAGCCAAAGCTGTTCCCTTGGGAGTATATTGAGCCCCTTTCCCTAAAGCTCCAAGCCATGGGGCCTCACGCCTGAGCAACTCACTACAGCACAGAGCGGCACCCCCCACCCCTGAGTCTCCTTCTGCCTCTCCTAAGGCAGGAGATTGTCTAAAAGCCTCTGGTTCCCCAGCAATAGGTTCTGCAGCAGTGTAGGTGACTAGGAGAAGGGGTTGACAGGCGCAGCAGTTTGCAGAGCAGATGGGCAGAGGCAGGGAGACCATGTTCCAGTGCTGGAGATGCCCTGGTCTCTGATGTGGGGACTTCTCCCACAGGCCATCCCCCAGCCAGAGCAAGTGTCACGAGCAGGCAGCCAGCACCTACACTGTGCACTGCCTATGGGTCAGCACAGCCCTGAAGCTGCAGCTGGGCAAAGCTCCTGTTTAAAGCTTCAGTCTCTCTTCTCCTTGCGCTTAGTGTGTGTTCTAGAAATGACTGTCCCATCCACAGTCTTCAACTCCATGCGGTCGGCTGTCCCATCAGCAGCTGCGGCAAGACCCTGGGAGGCCATGGCTCTCCCGGCCAGACCACTGGAGAATGGTTTCCTCTGGAGGTGAGGGTGCAGTTAGGCCCAGCCTTGGCTAACACTCAACATCTTGCAGTTCAATCTCCTCAGTTGTGCTTTCTGCAAAGCAAAGGACAAGTCAGTGAGTGGCGAACCAGCCGCATGGTGCTTCTTTATGAGAACAAGGTAACTCATGCCACCCCAGCCTCAAAACCATGCCTGGATTATCCCAGGGCCTGGGGAGCTACCTTTGAGTTTGTGTCTTCTCTTCCTCTGGAATTTATACGCACACTTATTACAAATCCACATGAGGCTGATTAATACCGCGGCCACAGCAGCGAGGAAAGCAAGGAAGACAGCTACGAAGTGCAGGTCTTCATAGAGGATCTCTGTGGGTGGGGGAGGGAAGATGAGAAAACATCTCTTATAATATTGCGCAGTTGGCCTCCTACACACTCCAAGGTCAGAGAGGTGTCCAGCCTAGGGCTGTCTTACCAGAGACGTGCAGCACAATGGTGCCAAACTGGCTGCCCCCCAGGCGCTCAGTCACAGTGACGATGTAGTACCCAGAATCCCTCACGCCCACGCTGAAGAGCTGGAGGGAGCCATTGTCGAAGGTGCAGACTCTGCCCTTGTGGCTTTGAGAGATGTTGGCCTGAGTCCCTGGCTGCCACACCACGATCTTCTGTGCATCCCAGTTGGACGTATAAGTCCATTCAATGGTGGGCACTCCATGACAGGAATATTCAACCGAAAGCAAGATGTCTTGTTCCACAGTGGCGTTGATGGTGGACTGGGGAATGTACAGGGACACTCCCTGACCTGCAGGATGAGATAGCACGTTAGGTGTTAGATAATGTGGGCACACGCACATGAATTTATATTGAAGTGAACTTATGGGAACAATTTATGAATGTTTCACAAATGTTTATTGAGTGCCTATTACATATGCCAGGCACTGTTCTAGGTTCCAGTGCCAAAGCCGTAGTAGTGAACAAGAAACAGGGGTCCTTGAGCTTATGTTCTATAAAGGAGGCATACAGAGGATAATTAAGCAAACAAGCTAAGTTTAGATAATGAAAAATGCTTAAAAGATAATAGAACAGGATAATAGTGGCTGGGGGTTAGGGTGGAGGTGCACATCACATCAGATCAGAAGGCTAGGGGAGACCTCACAGAGGGAAGGACGTTTGAGATGAAACCCGGAGCTCAAGGAGGAGGAGGGGAGGGAAGAAAGAGACAGGAAGGAATGCGAGGAGGAGGAGGCACCTCACAGCATTTCAGGTTCTGGGAACAGTAAATGCAAAACCCATTTGGTAGGAATGAGGAGAGGGACGGAAAGGTGTGAAGGCAGCCAGTGCGCTAGAACGCAGTGAGCCACGCGGAGGGTGAACGGAGGAAGCTGGAGAGCTGCCTGGAAGCCAAGTCAAGATGTCAGGTAGTCCCAGGGATGGGAAGCCATGGGAGGTCTCAGGCGAGAGCGTGGTATTCCCCATTAAGCTGAGAACATCGGCTGTGGGGAGTATGCTGGGGGCCAGGGGGGTGCCATGGTTTGAATGTGTCACCCGAAGTTCTTGTGGTGGAAACTTAATCCCCAATGCAACAATCACCTTTATGAGGTGATTAGCATAATGCCATCGTCACAGGAGTGGGTTCTTGTAAAAGGATGAGTTCAGCCCCTTCCCTCTCCTGAGCTCATGCAGGAGGCAGCAAGAAGGACCTCCCCAGATAAGTCTCCTCCAGCTTGGACTTCTCAGCCTCCAGAACCTCTCCACCACAAAAAAAAAAATTAGCCAGGCAGGAATGACGTGCACCTGTAATCCCAGCTACAGGAAGGCTGAGGCAAGAGGACTGCTTGAGCTCAGGAGTTTGAGGTTGCTGTGAGCTGCAACATCACTGCACTCTACTCTCTAGCTCTCAAGCTCTCAGGCAACAGAGCAAGACCCTGTCTCAAAAAAAAAAAAAAATGGCCAGGTACGGTGGCTCACACCTATAACCCTAAAACAATGGGAGGCCAAGGTGGGTGGACTGCCTATGCTCAGGAGTTTGAGATCAGCTCCTGATCTAAGAGTGAGACCCCATTTCTACTAAAAATAGAAAAAATTAGCTGGGTGTTGTGGTGGGCACCTGTAATCCCTAACCCTAACTCTAAACCCTAACCCTAACCCTAAGGAGCCAAGGAGGTTACTTGAGCCCAGGAGTTTGAGGTTGCTGTGAACCAGAGCACTCTAGCCTGGGGCAACAGAGTAAGACTCTGTATCAAAATTAAAAAAAAAAGTCAGTGCAGGAGGTAGACAAGAGACCACCTTGGAGATCAGCGAAAAGCTGTCTGATGTGGGATATGCATTCGGAAGCAGGGAGGACAGAAAAAGCTGATCAATTGGACAGGGCAAGTGAGGCAAAGGCGTACCAGGGATTTCTGAGGCGCATGTGTTTGAGCAGGTGAATAGTGGTGCCCTTGGCTGAGACTGTTTACATAGGTTGTCACACATGTACTGAGTGGGTCCCACGTGTGACCCCTGTGCTACCTGCTCTACATTCGTCATTTCAGGAAAGCCTCAGACTCCTTAAGGCTAAATAGCTTGTCCAAGTTCATTCTGCAGGGCTAAGACTCCTACAAGGCCTGCTGACTCTAACACTCACACATTTAACCTCTGTACTCAAAGTTGGTGGTGGGCAATGGAGGACCCAAGATGAGACAGATACCTCCCACATGGAGTGAAGTGGCCAGGGCTGGCTGGAGGCTGGAGATGGACTAGGGCAGGGGTTGAGCTTGGAGCCCGTCCCTTGGTTTCTACCTCCATTCTCTGTCTAGCCCCTTCACTCTTTGGCTGTCCAGTTCTCCACCAGCCCCTGCTGGGGGCTCTCGGTAGCCACACCTGTCACTTTTTCAGGACTTTCTCACTGTCCTCTCTCATCCCATATTTCTCTCTCCTAAGGTGACTGGAAATAATTCAGTAAATTTCATACTGAAAAAAATTGGGAATTAATAGTTTTTAAGAGTTATAGCTGCTGGCTCAGCGCCTTGTAGCACAGTGCTTATGGCACCAGCCACATGCACTGAGGCTGGCAGGTTCGAACCCAGCCTAGGATTGCTAAACAACAATGACAACCACAGTAAAAAAAAATAGCCAGCACTGTGGTGGGCGACTGTAGTCCCAGCTACTTGGGAGGCTGAGGCAAGAGAATCTCCTAGGCCCAGGAGTTGGAAGTTGCTGTGAGCTGTGATGCCACCGCACTCTAACAAGGGCGATAAAATGAGACTCTGTCTCTAAAAAATAAAAAGAGTTATAGCAAAGTAATAAATGCTTTTTTTCCGTCCAAACTTTGTATTTTTAATTATTATTTTTTTCTTTTTGGCATAATTAGTCCTGATCACCAGAAGGAAAACTGTATTTTTTAAAATGTTATAAGTTGGGCTGGGCATGGTGGTCATGCCTGTGATCCTAGCACTCTGGGAAGCTGAGGCAGGTGGGTTGCTTGAGCTCAGGGAGTTCAAGACCAGCCTGAGCAAGAGCAAGACTCTGTGTCTACTAAAAATAGAAAAACTAGTCAGATGTTGTGGTGGGAACCTACAGTTCCAGCTACTGGAGAGGCTGAGGGAAGAGGAGCATCTGGGCTCAAGAGATCGAGGTTGCTGTTAGCTTTGATGATGCCATGGCACTCAACCCAGGGCAACAGAGTGAGACTCTGTCTTACGCACAAAAAAATAAATAAAAATGTGAAAAGTTGGGTGGCGCCTGTGGCTCAAAGGAGTAGGGCACTGCCAGCCCCAATGCCAAAGGTGGTGAGTTCAAACCCAGCCCCGGCCAAAAACTGCAAAAAAAAAAAAAAGTGAAAAGTTGAAAGTCATGTATGATTAACATCTATATAACCTCTCCCAGATTCACCAGTTGTTAACATTTTACCACATTTGCTTTCTCTATATATATTTTTTTAACTACAAATTTTTTAGAAATTTTGCTGAACCGTTTGAACTTAAGTTGTAGACATCTTGACACTTCACCTAAGAACAAGCCATTCTCGTACATGACCACAATATACCCAAGAAAGTGAACATTGTTATAATAGTTCCGATATATAGTATATTCAAATTCCCCTAATTGTCCACAAAAATGACTTTTCTGACTGCTTTTCTGTTTTAATGCAGAATCCGATCAAGGATTGCTCACTGAATTTGGTTATCGTCTTTCAATTTTTTTTGGAGAGTCACACTCTGCTGTCCCAGGCTAAAGTACCATGGTGTCATAGCACACAGCAACCTCAAACTCCTGTGTTCAAGCAATCCTCGTGCCTCAGCTCCTGAGTAGCCAGGACTACAGGTGCCTGCCACAACACCTGGCTAATCTTTTCTATTTTTTGGTAGAGGTGGTGTCTCATTCTTGCTCAGGCTGGTCTATGAACGCCTGAGCTCAAGAGATGCTCCCACCCCTGCCTCCCAAAAAGCTAGGAGCCACTGTGCCTGGCCACCTCCTTCAATTTGGTAACATTTTCCAACCTTTTTTTGTGTGTGTGGCTTTGAGAACATTAACATTTTATGGAGTCCTGGTCTGTCGTCTTACAGCATGCCCCAGTCTGAATTGTTTAGAATAAACAATAATAAATACTAAATAATAAACAATAAATACAAATACTGCAGAGCTAACATTTTCTTTTTTTTTTTTTTTTTTTTTTTTTTTTGTGATTTTTGGCCGGGGCTGGGTTTGAACCCAGCCACCTCCGGCATATGGGACCGGCACCCTACTCCTTGAGCCACAGGTGCCGCCCAACATTTTCTTGTTGCATCACCCTAGGAGGCAAATAACGTGGGTTTGTCCCATTGTTGGGAAAGCTAAGTTTAATCACTTGGGTGATATTAATACACATATCTGACAAGGCTCTTTTTAGGAATAATACCTTTTCCCATGTCAGTGGTAACTCATCTGTGAGATGACACTTAGAGACCATGTGACCACCTTGTCACCCAGCAACTGTGCACACACAGACCTTCCCACCCACTGATGAGCCTCGCCTACACTAAATTGAGAATAACAGTTTTTCAATCTGATCATTCCTCCTAGATTTGTGGGCTGGCCTTCTTCTGTAAAGAAGAACTCTTTCTCTGTGCCCCTCCCACTCTTTTCTTCCCAATGTGTCTATAGACTCATGGATTCTTTTTTTAAGATGTCAAGCCTCATTATAATCATCATGATTTTTGCTGCCGAGTCATCCATATTTGGCCAGTGGGAGCCTGGTCGGGCCATTTATGAGTTCTTTGAATGGTCTTCGCTGTTTTTGAGCCTTCCCTTGAATTGACTGCATTTTAACGAGGGCCCTCGTGTTTTAGAGCCAAAGATTGGGAAATTTGGAGTTGGGGGAGATGGGTGAGACCATTCTGAACAGGTGGTCTTTTCGCATTCCATGTTCACATTATATGGGCTGGCCACTAGTCCTGCTCATGGGCCACCTTTGGGGATAGAAGCCCGAGACAAACAGTCTTGGTATCGTATTATCCACACATGGGAGCTTCATTTCAAAAATCACATTCTGTCCAAGGTGGAAAGCACTTACCTGGCCAACTTTCCGCCCAGTGTGGGAATTCAGAGAGTTCTCCATTCAGCTCTGCTTGGCCTCTTCCTGACAGGGATAGAGGGCTCTCTACTCACAGGGCACTCATTTCCCATTTGGAGGAGTTCTGTTTAGAAAGCTCCCTTCTATTCCAACAATATGAACTATAGAAGTTCCCTCCCAGCATGGGGAGCCCTTCAGACACCCAAGGACTATTCTCATGACTCCCTGGATCCCTCCTTCTCATTCAAGCCCTCAATGTGTGACACAGTTATCCTTCAACATAGAACAAAAAATACAGAGTTTAAGTTTACAGGAGTAAAGAAAGCCAAGGTCTAATTCTAGGTCGGCCCTTGGAGGGTAGAAATCACATGTCCCCTGAACCCAGCACAATGTCTGGCACATGGTGGTTGGTCAATAAATGTTTGTTGAGTAAATAACCAAATATTTATAGCAACAGGAAGCATGGTTTATTTCATACTAGGAGGGTTGCTGCTTCAGTGGCTTGAAAAATTAAGTACATCCAAAAGCCGACATAGGGAAGAGAACTATAGTTAGTTAACGCTGATGTGCCAGTCCGATGCACTTCACAGGCGTTCTCTCTCTCTTACTTTTTACATGAAAGTCAGTCACATGCCCACACAGCTAGTAAATAAAGGTAGGGTTTCAATGCAGCTCTGATTCCAAACCCTGTAGCCCTACTTCGTGACTATCTACCTATCTATCCATCCTCTTTCTGTGTTTCCCGATTTGTCTGACCTGAAGTATGAACGGTTGGAATAGCAATTACTGTAAAATTTGGAGAACTACATTTAGAATTAGTGACAAATCTGTATCATGGCCTCTGGGCATGTCAAGTACTTTTTTTTTTTTTTTTTTTAGAGACAGAGTCTTACTTTATCACCCTTAGTAGAGTGCTGTAGCGTCATATAGCTCACAGCAACCTCCAACTCCTGGGCTTAAGCGATTCTCTTGCCTCAGCCTCCGGAGTAGCTGGGACTACAGGCGCCGCCACAATGTCCGGCTATGTTTTTCTTGCAGTCTGACTGGGGCCGGGTTCGAACCTGCCACCCTCAGTATTTTGGGCCAGCGCCCTACCCACTGAGCCACAGGCACCGCCCCTCAAGTACATTTTGTTAACTGTGTTGGTCAAGGTCTTACTGACAAGATTAGTCTCCTGGAGACTATGAGCCCTTTTCATAGCCTTAGGGAGCTTCATTTTGAGCCTTTTAGTTACTTTGGCCCAAGAAACAGCAAAAATGAAAAACAAGGGTGGCGCCTGTGGCTCAGTGAGTAGGGCGCCGGCCCCATAGACCGAGGGTGGCGAGTGCGAACCCAGCCCTGGCCAAACTGCAACAAAAAATAGCTGAGTGTTGTGGTGGGTGCCTGTAGTCCCAGCTACTAGGTAGGCTGAGGCAAGAGAATCACCTAAGCCCAAGGGCTGGAGGTTGCTGTGAGCTGTGACGTCATATCACTCTACCTAGGGCAACAAAGTAAGACTGTCTCTAAAAATAAAAAAACAAGATTACTCTGGCTATTCAAGGTCTTTTGTGGGTCTAGCAAATTTTAGAATTGTTTTCTTTTCTTTTCCTTTTTTTTTGGATTTGTTCCCCTCCCCTGTCTTCACTTCTCTTCTCTTCAGCTTATACAGAGTCTCACTCTGTTGCCCCAGGTTAGAGTGCCATGGTGTCAGCCTACCTCACAGCAACTTCGAACTTTTGGGCTGAAGCAATCCTACTTCAGCTTCCCACGCAGCTGGCACTGCAGGTGCACACCACAATGCCTGGCTAGTTTTTTTCTATTTTTAGTAGAGATGGGGTCTTCCTTTTGCTCAAGCTGGTCTTGAACCCCTGAGCACAAGCAATCCTCCTGCCTTGGCCTCCCAAGAATGCTAGGATTACAGGTATAAGCTACCCTGGAATTGTTTTTTCAATTTCTGTGAAGGACACCATTGAAAACAAAGGTGATAAAACCACCAGTCAGCCAGTTTCTAGCTCTATCACCATTGAAATTTTGATAGTGATTGCACTGAATTTATAGATTACTTTGGATAACAGGACTATTTTAACAATATGAATTCTTCCCATCCATGAACATGAGATAACTTTCCACTCATTTGCATCTTCTTCAATTTCTTTTTTTTTGGCCGGAGCTGGGTTTCCACCTCTGGCATATGGGACCGGCGCCCTACTCCTTGAGCCACAGGTGCCGCCCCCTTCTTCAATTTCTTTTGTCAATGTCTTACAGTTTTCAGGGTATAGATCTCTCACCTCCCTGGTTAAATTTATTCCTAATTATGCAACTTTTTTTTTTTCTATTTTTTGCCTTCACAAAATTAAAAAGGCTTAAAATTTAATAACAATAACAATGTTTAAGATAAGGACTAGAAACAAAAACCTCGTAAAGAACAAACGAACATAAATACATTCAGAAAAGAAATCAGACGATTGCTGCATTGAAATATTAAGCAATAATAATAATAATGCAAAGAAAGTAACATTCACATTGTCAAATAAGAGTATATCTATTATAGAATGCTTTGACTCTGAGATTCAGTATGGAGTCATCAGTTAACTTATTATTATTTTTTTAAGTCTCAAAAAAATAGACAACTGATATTTATAAATAAAAGAAAAGATAATTTCAAAAAACAGATCATGCCAAATCTTATGGACAATAGAAAAAGAAGAAATACTTCAAAATCATTCTACTTGATCTGGGTACACGTGATATTAAAATTGGAGAAAATATATTATAAAGGGGAAATTACAAACATATTTCATTTATAAATGAGGATGCAATATCCTAAACAACATATTAACAAGCTGAATTAGAAATTAATGTTTAAGTAATGCACTTTGGTCAAAATTAAATCCAATTTATGTAAGAACTAGTCACTATTTTCTTTTCTTGTTTTTTTTTTTTTCTTCTTTTCCTTTCCCTTCCTCACTCCCTCCTTCTCTGTCTGGTCTTCCCTTCCCCCGTGCCCCACCGTGTCATTAATTGTCATTAATTGTCCTCATATCAAAATTGAGTACATGGGATTCATACTTCTCCATTCCTGTGATGCTTCCCTAAGAATAATGTGCTCCGGCGGCGCCTGTGGCTCAGTCGGTAGGGCGCCGGCCCCGTATGCCAAGGGTGGCCCAGCCCTGGCCAAACTGCAATCAAAAAATAGCCGGGCGTTGTGGCGGGCGCCTGTAGTCCCAGCTACTCGGGAGGCTGAGGCAAGAGAATCGCTTAAGCCCAGGAGTTGGAGGTTGCTGTGAGCTGTGTGAGGCCACGGCACTCTACCGAGGGCCATAAAGTGAGACTCTGTCTCTACAAAAAAAAAAAAAAAAAAGAATAATGTGCTCCACCTCCATCCAGGTTAGTACAGATGCTGCAAAATCTCCATTTCTCCTAAATGTCCTTCAACCCAGGAATGGGTTGTATATGTGTATACCATGGAATATTATTCAGCCATAAAAGAAATGCAACTTTTTTTGGGGGGGGGGACAGAGTCTCATAATGTCATCCTCGGTAGAGTGCCGCGCATCACAGCTCACAGCAACCTCCAACTCTTGGGCTTAAGCAATTCTCTTGCCTCAGCCTCCTGAGAAGCTGTGACTACAGGTGCCCACCACAATGCCCATCTATTTTTTGTTGCAGTTACCACTGCTGTTTTAGCTGGCTGGGGCCGGGTTTGAACCCGGCACCCTCGGTATATGGGGCCAGTGCCCTACCTACTGAGCCACAGATGCCACCCGTTATGCAACTTTTTTGATACTTTATAAATGGAATTGTTTTCTTAATTTATTTTTCAGATTTTTCATTGTTAACATATCAAAACATAACTGCTTTTTTTAACTTTTAAAAATTTCAATAAATTTTAGGTATACAAACATTTTTTTAAGCATGGATGAATTACATAGCAGTGAAGTTAGAGCTTTTAGTGTACCTATCACCCAAATAATATATGTTGTACTCAACTGGTAATTTTTGATGCCCCCACCCCCTGCTTATTCTCTCCCCTTTTGAATTACCAAAATCCATTATACGTAGGTTTAACTAGGGCTTGGGAACATAGGTATGGTATGAACATGTATACCCATGGCTTAGCTCCAACTTTGAAGTGAATACACACAGTATTTGTTTTTCCATTCCTGAGATACTTCACTTTGGATAATGACCTCCGGTTCCATCCAATTTGCTGTGAAAGACATTATTTCATTCTTTTTTACAGTTCAGTATTACATGGTATGTATATATATGCATATAGACCACATTTTATCTACTCATGGGCTTAAGTAGACACTTAAGTTGATTTCCTATCTTTGCAACTGTGAATTGTGCTGGGATAAACATATGAGAGCTGGTGTCTTTTTTTTCTTCTTTTTTTTTTTTTTTTTTTTTTTTTAATTTGGCCGGGGCTGGGTTTGAACCCGCCACCTCCGGCATATGGGACTGGCGCCCTACCCGCTGAGCCACAGGCGCCGCCCCAGAGAGCTGGTGTCTTTTTGATATAATGGTTTCTTTTCCTTTGAGTAGATACCCAGTATTGGGATTGCTAGATCAAATGGTAAGGTGTGTGTTCATTTTGTGCCCTGTAACTTTACTGGATTTATTAATTCTAACAATTTTTAGTAGAATTGTTAAGGTTTTCTATATATAAGATCCTGTTATCTGTAAATAGAGATAATTTGTTCTTCTTCCTTTCTGATTTGGATGTCTCTTATTTCCCTTTCTTGCCTAATTACTGTAAAACTTCCAGTACCATGGTAGAGCGGGCACCCTTCTCTTGTCCCTCTTGTAGAGGAAAAGCTTTCAAGTTTTCACCATTGAGTTTAATGACATTAGTGTGGGTTTTTCATACATAGGCTTTGTTTCAATGCATCGCTTCTATACCTAATTTGTTAATTGTTTATCACAAAAGGACGTTGAATTTCTCAAATGCTTTTTCTGCATCTGTTAATATGATTACTTCATGTTTTTCCTCATTCTGTTAATATGGTGTACCATGCTTATTAATTTGTATATGTTGAACTATTGTTGCATCCTAGGGATAAATCCCACTTGATTATGGCATATGATCCTTTTAATGAGCTGATGAATTCAATTGCCTAGTATTTTGGTGAGGATTTTTGCATCTGTGTTCATCAGGACTATTGGCCTGTAATGTTCTTTTTTTGTAGTGTTCTCATCTGGCTTTGACATCAGGGTAATGCTGGTCTGGCACAATGTGTTTGGAAGTGTTCCCAACTCTTTGATTTCCTGGAAGAGTTTGAGTAGGATTGGCATTAATTCTTTAAATGTTTGGTGGAATTCACTAGTTAAGTCATTTGGTCATGGGCTTTTTTTTTTTGTAAGGTTTTTGATACTGATTAAATCTTTCTCATTATTGGTCTGTTATGTTTTCTATTTCTTCATGATTCAGTCATGGCAGGCAGTTATGATTCTAGGAATTAATCTATTTCTCCTATGTTATCCAACTTGTTGGCATATAATTGTTCACAGTAGTGATGTAATTTGGATGTTTGGCCCCTCTAAATCTCATGTTGAAATTCTTTTTTTTTTTTTTTTGAGACAGAGATTCACTGTCACCCTTGGTAGAGTGCCATGGCGTCACAGCTCACAGCAACCTCAAGGTCTTGGGCTTAAGCGATTCTCTTGCCTCAGCCTCCCAAGTAGCTGGGGCTACAGGCGCCCACCACAACGCCTGGCTATTTTTTTTTTTTTTTTTTTTTTGCTGCAGTTGTCATTGTTTAGCTGGCCAGGGCTGGGCTTGAACCCACCAGCCTCGGTGCATGTGATTGGCACCATAACTACTGTGCTGCGAGCGTCAAGCCATGTTGAAATTCTGTCTTCAGTGTAGGAGGTGGGGTGAGTGGGAGGTGTTTGGGTCATGAGGGCAGAGGCCTCATGAATGGCTGGCTGCCCTCTCCACAATGATGAGTGAGTTCTCACTGTATTAGTTTACATGAGAGCTGGTTGTTTAAAGAAGCCTGACACCAGCTCCTCTCTTCATATGACACACCTGTTTCCCCTTCCCCTTATGCTTTGATTAAAAGCTCCCTCAAGCCCTTACTAAAAGCAGCTGCTGGCACCGTGCTTCTTGTATGGTCTGCAGAACTATGAGGCAAATAGACCACTTTTCTTTATAAATTAGCTAGCATCAGGTATTTCCTTTACAGCAATGCAAAATGGACTAACACAAGCAGCTCATTATACTTCTTTGTATTCTTTCGTACCCACTGTAATGTCATCTCCTCTATCATTTCTAATTTTGAATCTTTTCTCTCTTTTTTTAGTCTACTAAAAGTTTGCCTATGGGCGGCGCCTGTGGCTCAGTGAGTAGGGCGCCGGCCCCATATACCAAGGGTGGTGGGTTCAAACCCAGCCCCGGCCAACAAAAAATAGGCTGGCGTTGTGGTGGGCGCCTGTAGTCCCAGCTGGTTGGGAGGCTGAAGCAAGAGAACCTCTTAAGGTGGTGCCAGACCAGCATTACCCTGATGTCAAAGCCAGATGAGAACCAACCTCCGGGTGGTGGAGGTTGCTGTGAGCTGTGTGAGGCCACGGTACTCTACCAAGGGCCATAAAGTGAGACTCTGTCTCTACAAAAAAAAAAAAAAAAATCAAAAAGCCAACTCAGTTTCACTGACTTTTTCTATTCCTTTTGTAGCCTCTATTTCATTTATTTCTGATGCAATCTTTATGATTTCCTTTCTTCTGCTAACTTTGGGCTTAGTTTGTTCTTCTTTTTCTAGTTCCCTGAAGAGTAAACTTAGGTTGCTTCTTTGACATCTTTTCCTTATGTAGGCATATAGACCTTCTTCTTAGAACTGCTTTTCCTGAATCCCATAAATTTTGGTATGTTGTGTTTCCATTTTTGTTCAAGATTTTTTAAAATTTTCCTTTTCATTGCTTCTTTGTCCCATTAGTTATTCGGGAGTATGTTAGTTTCCACATATTTGAGAATTTTCCCATTTTCCTTCTGTTACTGACTTCTAGTTTCATATCATTGTGGTCAGAAAAGATACTTGATATGATTTAAACATTTTGGGGGGAAGACAAAGTCTCACTCTATTGCTCTAGATAGAGTGCCGTGGCGTCACAGCTCACAGCAACCTCAAACTCTTGGGCTTAAGAGATTCTCTTGCCTCAGCTTCCTTAGTAGCTGGGACTATAGGTGCCCTCCACCACGCCTGGCTAATTTTTCTATTTTTAGTAGAGATGGGGTCTCATTCTTGCTCAGGCCAGTCTCCAACTCCTGAGCTCAGGCAATTCACCTACGCTGGCCTCCCAGAGTGCTAGGATTACATGGATTACACGTCTGAGCCACCACACCTGTTTTACATCTTGAATTTGTTAAGACTTGAGAAAAACCTCCTCTTAATCAGATTAACCAAGCATTTAACTAGGTTTTAGGAACAAAGGTTTCTCTTCCTGTTAATCTACAACACGTAATTAGAAATAAATGTTTTATAGTAAAAATGGATAATTAACAGTTTCAGGGGGGTTTAAGGCAAACTTCTTGAGAACTGTTTAAAAAGTTGAAAGAATGAGTAACCAGCACTGTACCTTACACTAAAATGATTCCAGAACTTAGTGGCTCGGACAATATTCAAAACTGGTTCAAATGTTCTACTCAAGGAGGTTGGCTCAGTATATCAGATTTCAATTATAAAATACACACCAGGAAGCCATTAGCAAGCATGAGTTTTGTAGGGGCAAGAAAAGAAGTCTATGATGCTACTCAGTTAAAAATTAAGTTTAGGGCGGCGCCTGTGGCTCAAAGGAGTAGGGCACTGGCCATATATGCCGGAGGTGGTGGGTTCAAACCCAGTCCCGGCCAAAAACTGCCAAAAAAAATTAAGTTTATAGGCAGCACCTGTGGATAGGGCACTGGCCCCACATACCAAGGGTGGTGGGTTCAAGCCCAGTCCTGGCCAAACAGCAACAAAAAGTAGCTGGGCATTGTAGCGGGCACCTGTGGTCCCAGCTACTCAGGAGGCTGAGGCAAGAGAATCACCTAAGCCCAAGAGCTGGAGGTTGCTGTGAGCTGTGACTCCACGGTACTCTACCAAGGGCGACAAAGTGAGATTCTGTCTCTAAAAAAAAAAAAAAAAAATAGAGTTTATAAAACAGCATAATATGATCTCATTTATATTTGTGTAACCAAGTGCTGGTATGTACATGTTATATATGGCAAAATGTTAGCAGGCATTACCCCTCAGAGATTGGATGGCAAGAAAATGTTATTTTCCAAGTTATACATTTATATAATTTTGAATTTTTCAGTGATTTATTGAATAGATAATAAAAAATGTATTTAAAAAATATTTTTAAACACTCCTGATCTAACCAGCAATCTGGCCAGCAAAATTTAAAGCAAAGTTTAAAGTTTACTTTTGCATCTTCATTTGAATTCTATGTGAAAACAAAGAGGAACTAAATTTCTAACCATCTCTCAGATAGATAGGGATAGATAAAGCGATCTTCCCTTATAGAACAAGTCACAGAACTGAAGATTTTAGCAGGACAGAAGTCACTGGAACCTGAACCAAAGAGCTTCTTGGAAATGTAATTTCTTGGAGCTGGTAAGACCCTCTAGGAGCTAATAGGAAGGCTACTGAGAGAAACCCTCAAAGTACTAGCAGGTAAAGCTGATTCCTGAGCAATGGGCTGGAAAAAATAATCAGAATGGTTACCTATCCCTATTCTTACAAATAAATCACATAAATTGTGCTTTTTAGTTTTCAAAAAATTGATTATTTAAGAAAGGGGGCTAGGTGCAGTGGCTCATGCCTGTAATCCTAGCACTCTGGGAGGCCAAGGCAGGAGGATTGCTTGAGCTCAAGTATTTGAAACCAGCCTGAGTAAGCGTGAGACCCAGATCTCTACTAAAAATAGAAAAACTATCCAGGCATTGTGATACCTGTGATGCCTGTACTCTCAGGTATTCGGGAGGCTGAGGCAAGAGTGATGGAATCAAGGTACCTGCCCAGATAAACTTGCCCTGCCCAGGCAGGGTCACACGCATGTCCCTCTCAGGAAATAGGAATGCCACCAATCCTGGCGGCCCTAACTCTTTAAATCCCTGTCCACCATCGCCCACGTGTGGATTGCTCCCTGGTCAGGAATCTCACCCCACCTGCACTCCAGGTGGAATAAAGGCCACTTCAATCGCATGAATTGGATCTCCGTTTTCCTTTCGTCTCAAGTTTTGGAATGATTTTATCCTTGGGTCCAGAACCTTTCAAAGAGGAGCTCTTGAGCTCAAGGGTTGAGGTTGCTGTGAGCTATGATACCATGGCACTCTACCCAGGGTGAAAAAGTGAGACGTCTCAAAAAAAAGAAATACGGGGGATGGGGGAGGTGGTGCCTGTAGCTCAAGCAGCTAAGGTGCCAGCCACATATACCTGAGCTGGCAGGTTCAAATCCAGCCTGGGCCTGCCAAACAAATGTTGGCTGCAACCAAAAAATAGCCAGGCACTGTGGCAGGTGCCTGTAGTCCCAGCTACTTGGGAGGCTGAGGCAAGAGAATCGCTTAAGCCCAGGAGTTGGAGGTTGCTGTGAGCTGTGATGCCACGGCACTGTACCCAGGGTGACAGCTTGAGGCTCTGTCTCAAAAAAAAAAAAAAAAAGAGGGAGGGATATATTTCCTGAAATCACAACAAAGATCAATACTGTTCAGACAACAGTTAGAGTGGATAAGAATAACAACTAATGATGAAACAGATATATCACCAACATGGTCTCTGAGTTTAGGGAGTCATAGAGTTACACCATAATCAGGATAACTCATTTTCACCTAATTTAACTAGAAAACCACTAATCTAGCAAAAACAATCATCAGATGCAGCTGAGAGCTAGAAAATAAACTGTCATTGTCATCCTTATCAAGCCTTTAAGCAGCTACATATAAGTCATAAAGCCCAGCATTTAGGAGTTTGGGTTTTTGTTTTTGTTTTGAGACACGGTTTCATTTTTCTGGCCCAGGCTGGAATGCACCATCATAGCTTACTTGATCTGCAGCCTTGCACTCCGGGCCTCAAGCAATCCTCCCCTCTCAACTCCCCAAAGTGCTGAAATTATAGGGTGAGACACCACAACTAGCCAGGTTCAGGAGTTCAGTTCAGGAAACTATTGGAGTGGGCTGATGGAGTGATGAACTGCATTACAAACAAATTATTTCATGATGTAGTGAAGTGTAGCAGAGACGCATGGTGTGAGACCTGCTTGCTGGGAGAACTGGAGAAAGTCCTCAACTTAGGGGAGCCTGAGCTCTCCCAGGAACGAGAAGAGATGACACATTTAAGTCCCAGCCACAGGCCAGGCACTGAGAAAGGACACAGCACTAGGTGCTTGTCCAGGAGCTGCAGGCCCCACCACTCTCTCCTTTCTGATCAGGTCTGTCACTGGCTTCCCGGCGACTGACCATCTCTCCCACTTTGCCCAAGACTGAGGGATTTCCCAGGATGCAGGAACTTCAGTGCTGAAAACAAACCAGGGTCGTCACCCTGAGACTTAACAAAGAAATGTGGAAGGGCAGAGTGAAAGCTCCAAGATAAATGATTGCTTATTTCTGAGGCCCCCAAGGGGCTCAGTAGGGCAGGTGCAGAGGCAGTCAGCTTCCAGTAAGCTGAGGCAAAAGCAAAGCCCTGCTTTCCTTAGTCCCCTGGCTCCTAATACATCCCCGGGGTTTGGCATCCCATGTACCCCATTTTAGCTGGGACCTCTCGTTACCCCCTGAACCCAGCACCCAGCACCTCACTTCCAACAGCTTCCTCAATCCTGGCGCTAGCTCACTGGGTCCTGGCCTGGTGAAGATATTATCTCCATTTTACGTAGGAATGAATAGAGGTTCACTGCGGTTATATAATTTGCCCATTGTCACGATAGGTGACTGAGCAGAGATTCAACTCCTGGGTACTTTTCATTGTTCTAATAGTAAGCCAGGAAGTGTGCAGGAGTTGGGGATGAGAGAAGACGCTCATTTAGACTGGGCATAAAAAACAAGATTTTAAAAGCCTGGGAAAGGAAGCCCAGCCCCAGCCGAGAGAGCCAGGAGGCCGCAGGGAGCCTGGAGGGATCTGCCGGATCCTCATGTTTGGGACCTGGTTGTAAGATGGGAAGGGTGGCTGTGGTACAAGGAATCAGTCAGTGAGGACCCAGGAGGTGTTCAAATAGAGCCCAGACGTGATCCCAACTGGGCTTTGAGGAGGGTCAGGCTGAATTCACGATCTTACCATTTACACACATCACGTGCCTGCCCCAGGCCCACCCCAAACTAGAGCCAAACTGCTGAGGACTGAGCGCCTGGGCGGCCGCCCTGACAGTGAAGCCGCAGGAAGTGCGCGTGGGCAGTAGGTCTTCCCTAGACGGCGCTCTTCGCCCTGAGTTCCATCCTGTTCACCTCCAAATCCCCAGGGCTCAGCACCAGGCCTACCACTCTGTACGTGCTCAAAATATCCTGGTGTGAATGAATGAATGACGACCCGCACGGCTCGCCTAACTGTTGCCAACTGGAGGGATCAGGAAGGCTACTGAGCTGAGGGACACTGACCCTGGCTGTGGGAGGTGCGGGCAGGACTTCTTTCTCAGCCCAAAGTGTACTGAGAGTGAACAACTAGGAGACGAAATGGCACAGTTTTAAGCCATGACTAAAATAGCTATGTTCTTGCCCAACCTGTGCCAGCCAGGAATCTGGAGAGCACAGCTGTATTCAGGACAGCACAGCAGCCCCAACTAACTTTCCTGCCTAGTTGGGAAGAATGGTGCTGATGGCTGACATCAGTACGGTTGACAACATGCCCCATTTACAGGGCACCTAGCTCTCTTGCTAGCTCAGGTGGCAGTTTCCTCTCAGCTCCTGACCAACTCACCCCATCCTGGAGGAGGCTCCCCTTTGAACTTGCTGTTTACTGGCCTTGGGAAGTCAGCCAAATCTAAATGACAGGGGTACATGTGTGTTTAGGTGGAGACTGCCAGGCTGGTCCTCTTCCTCAGGTTTCAGAATTTGTACCCAAATCAGAAAAATCACTCCGAAATAGCAATAGTCACCATTTCTATTAGTAACATCTGTTAGGTACAAGATGTTATACATGACTATCACAGCTCAGAGAAACCAAGGCTGGGAAAGCTCAATGATTTAGCCATTATCAGACTGGCAAAGATGAAGTTTGATAACATTATGAGGAGTAAGTGGAAGTTGACACAAAACAGTGTGATTGTAAATGGGTGTAACCTGCTTAGAGGGCAATATGACTAAATACATAAAAATATTGAAATAGCATATACCTTTAGACCCAGAAATTCCACTTTAAAGAATTTATCCTACAGGTAATAGGGGGCCACATCGATACAAAGATATAATATCAGAGTTGTCATGAAGCGTACTAGAATCAATCATAACAGCAAAAGATTGGAGATATACACGTTCACTGGCAGGGGACAGGCTAAATAAATTTGCAGTCAATATTCATACTTTGGAATACTACAAAAACATTCAAAAGAATGAGGTAGCTCTATATGCGTTGATATTAGATGATCTCAAAAATAATGAAAAAAGCACAATGCAGAAAGAACAGTGTGCAGAGAATGCTTCCATTTGAATAAAGTAGTTCTATGTGTATACACACATTCACATATACACAGATGGACACACAATTCTCTGTATAAATGCATCGAACATCTCTGGAAGGTTACCCTAAAAACCAGGAGCTACGGTTGTCTTTGGGGAGGAGATTATTTGGAGTGGAAGGAAGCTAGAAATTTCATTCCATAGGCAGTCCCTGAGTTACAAACATCCAACTTATGTACGACCCGCTTCTTTTTACATTTTTAATGTGACCACTAGAACATTTAAGCATACATATGTGGATCACATGTGTGCATTGCATTGTATTTCTATTGAATAATGTTGGTTTAGACCAGCAGTCCACAATTTTTTGGCACCAGGGACCAATTACACAGATGACAATTTTTCTGTGAATGGAGGTTGGGGGAACAGGAGGTAGAGCTCAGGCAGTGATGTTGTGGCTCGGTTCCTACCAGGCCACAGACCAGTACTGGTCTACCTGGGGTTGGGGATGGTAGGAAATTTAAACTATCACTTTTCCAAACTCTTGCCAAAAAAAAGGAAAAAGAAAAAGAAAAAAAAAATCTTGTTCCCTTGAGGTCCCATTCTCTCCCCATCTCAACGTGAGCTCTCTGCCCCCATCTTTCTTCTTCATTCTTTGTTGTTGAGACTCAAGTCTCACTCTGTTACCAGGGTATAGTAAACTGAAAGAGTTTTGACTTTATTTCTAGAAAAATAGGGAGCTAAACAAGAGTTTTAAGCAGTAGGGTGACAAGATACAATTAAGTGTTGAAACTGTCACCTCCACTTACAACCTAAAAAAAGAAAAAATAAATGAATAAATAAATAAAAAAGAAAGAAACTATCACACCTGTAATCCTAGCATGCTGGGAGGCCAAGGCAAGTGGATCCCTTGAGCTCAGGAGTTCAACAACAGACTGAGCAAGAGCAAGACTCCAGCTCTACTAAAAATAGAAAAAAAACAGCTGGTCATGGGGTTGCTCACCTGTAGTCCCAGCTACTTGGGAGGCTGAGGCAAGGGGATTGCTTGAACCCAAGAGTTTGATCTGGCCCTGCCTAGCACTCAGGCCTTGGTGCCCTCAGTACACTGCCCTTTCTCCAGCCTCTTGGATTCATCATGTTCTCCCCTTCCACAGGGACTTTACACATGCTGCTACCTCTGCCTTTATTTGCCCATTAAACTTTATTCATTCTTCAGATCACAACCATCACCTCTTCTGGGAAGCCTATCCCAACCTAGACTAGGTCAGGTCTCCCCTTATGTTTTCATAGCACCTCTCCATTATAGTAACTATCACAGTTTGTCAGTGTATATTTGTGTGAATATTTAACACCAGTTCTCCCTTAGACTGTGACTTCCATGAGGGCAGGAGCTGACAATTTGATTCTCTCTCGCAATCCCAGAACCCTGAAGAGTGCCTGGAGCATGGATGGGAATTCCTGAGCAGCCAGTTCCCTTTATAGGGTTATAGTAATACATCGGATCTGGGGGATTGGGGTGCAGAACCTGGGGCTATGCCATGCTGAGCACAGCATCAGGGATTAGGACCCTACAGCCAGCTCTTGTGTGATCCTTGGGATCCTTGTGTGCCTCCATTTCCCTATTCGAAATATATGATTCTCCCATCTGAACTGCCCAGCATCATACACAGCCATCTGTGTGCACACAGAGCCCAGTTTCGGAACTTCTGGCAGATGGGGGCCATATGTGGAAAGATTCCCAAGGAATTGTACCAGGGAAGCTCGGGCTTCAGAGGAGATGAGACAGGGTTCAAATACTCACCTGCCCTTGTTAATATCACGACTTTGGCCAAGTTAGCTCAAAGTTAGCGAGCCTCTATTCCTCATCTGTGAAACAAGGATGACTAACCCACCTCACAGACATTATGAGGAGTGCCTGGGTGTGCTGCAAGAACCCTCACAGACTGGATGTGTTACCAGTAATAGTGAATGCTGTGTGCCTGACACCTAGCACAGCGGGGCTCTACAACAGCCACTCCTAGACAAATCACGGGATTAATCAGAAGACAATTTATGGTATGCCTCAGGCTGCTGCAAACACACCCATGAAAAATATAATTTCTAAAACAAACGGGCAAACTGCTTCTCTGACCCCTAAGTGGAAACTCAGCAGACTGAGCATACGAAGGGCAACTGAGTCAGGGCCACCGGCCAGAGCAGAGGACAGAGGGGGACAGGACGCCTGCTGGGGAGCCCTCCCCTCCCTGCCTGGGGAGCGCAGGTGTGCAGCCCAAAGACTCCTCATCTGTCATTAGGCTGCTTGGCTGTCAGTGATTCAATTCTTAAAAACCAAGACAAGCGAAACCATACGGGTAAGAAAGCTTGACAGCCAGGAACTAATCAGGGGGCGCACGGCTTCCTCCTCCAATTCCTTACCCAGAGGAATCCCTGCTTCCAGGCCTTGAGAAGTCAACTCAATCTCCATCCAGTCAACAAGTTTTGTGGGAAGGGCGCATGGGGAGCAGCGTGCGTGGCAGCCCATTGGAGGCCCTGCCGGGAGGGTTCGACCTCTCCACTTCAGGCGATTGGCCCAGGTATGACCACCTGATCTGACCTGGGCCAATCAGATTAGCTCTCCAGAGGATCAGGCTTGTGATTGGCCCAGGCGTGCTCCTGGTCCCAGTCCTGAGAGAGCGGTGGAGCCGGATTGGCACCCAGTGTGGCGGAGAGAGTGGGTGGGGGTGAGGCTGGGAGGCGGTGGGAGAGGAAGGACTCACGTGGGCCCCGGACTGCAGGGATCCTGGTTCCAGGCCTGGAGGAGAACCCAGCTCCTGTGTCCTCGACAGATACCTCTGCTTCCCACTAAACACAAATCCCCTTGGGCGTCTCCTGTTCCTTACACGTTACTCAGCCTCTCTGCGTGGGTGTTTTCATCCGTCAAGTGAGAATACCAATGCCTATTTTGCATGGTTGTGAAGACTTACTGTGTAACGCACAATAAGCATTCTTTCAGGTGGACCTCCCCCCCCCAAAAAATCATAGTCCACCTGTGCTAGCTTGGGGGTGTGGTGCAACGGAGTGATGAGGCACCTGGGCATGTCTGGAGGCAGGTGCGGGCTGCAGGTGCAGGTGAGGAGGGAGTTTAGGCAGCGCTCTGAGGCCTGCCCTTTCCCCTTTTTGCCTACCTGTTATGGTTTGAATTGCATCTCCCCCAAAAGATAGGTTGGCATACTAACTAGTACTTGGAATGCGACCTTATTTGGGAGATAGGGTCACTACAAAGATAGTAAGTTAAAATGAGGTCATTGGGGTGAGCCCTCATCCGATAGCACTGGTGTCCTTCTAAGAGGAGAGATTTGGACACAGAGACAGACAGGCACACAGAATGCCATGTGAAGATGAAGGCAGGGAGATCAGGGCATGAGTCTGTAAGCCAAGGAATGCCAAAGACTGCCGGGAAAGCACCCGAAGCCAGGGGCGCAGTCTAGAATAGTCTCTCTCAGTCCTCGGAAGGATCAGCCCTGCTGACACACCTTGATCTCAGCCTTCTGGTCTTCCGAAGTGTGACACCATACATTCCTGAGGCTACGCAGTGGTCGTACTTTGTCAAGGCAGCACTAGTAAACAAATGCATTGCCCTCTGCGGCCCCTGTCTCCAGCCCTCCAGTATCTAGTATTCCGATTGCAAAGCACTGAATCAGCTATCCAGTTGTTTTCAGACCTTAATTAAACATTGACCGACTGGAGAAGCTTTCGAAAACACCACCCTGGACTAATGAATTCAGCATCTCTGATTTGGCAGGGGGTGGGGGGGACCAAGGCCTGCGATGTTTAAAACTTCCCATGTGATGCCCATGTGTCCACACTAAGTCATCAGCGCTGAAGGCCATTTATTATAACTGTCACAGGGAGTGAGGCCTAACGCCAAAGGAATGTATGAAAGAGGGATGGTTGAGACACCAGTGACAGCCCTTTCAGGGAGACATTTGGGAGAAATGGGCTATTTCTGGTGTCTCTCAAATTTTATTGTATCTGGATGGTCCTAATTTTTAGTGATGCTTTGGGGGCTTAGGAGGAACAGGCAGGCTGAGTTATTCCATTTGCTGCCTCCACCCTCTCTAATACTATAACTTGATGGTTCTCAGAATCAGAATTTAGTGGCATCAGAAGCACCTGGGGGTGACTGTTAAAATACAGATTGTTGGCCTCATCCCCAGTTCTCATTCAGTAGGTTTAAGGTCAGCCTCAAGAGTTTGCATTTCTAACAAGTTCCTATGTGAGCTGTTGGTGGTCCCGGGATTCTAATCTTAGAACTCTGGCAGAAATATTTCTGTAAGATCTTAGGGCAAAGGAGGCACTGAGGCTGCTCTCGGGATCCCCGTAGGCCAGGCCCTTCCTCTCCTTCACAAGACTGCTACCACCACTTCTGTCAGGCAGGGGACCAGTCCGTGGTGCAGGACTTCTTATCTTGGAGAAAGGAAATCTTTGGACCCTCAATAAGCCAGAACAAGGGCCAGTGGGTAAAGATCGAAAGACAACAGGTTCTGGAGGACAGAATTGAGGCAGTGTTTGCAGAATGGACGCATTCATGAACTCTAGAGTCAGACTGACTTGTGTTCAAAATTTAGCTCTGCTAGAAACAACTGACTGACCTGGGGTAAATCACTTAATTTTTTTCAGCCTCTATTGCATTACCCTTGAAATAAAGACAGTATCATAGTGCTGTGCCCACCCCCCGCAACAAAGTTTAAATGAGACACTACACATAAAGAGCTTATCATAGTTTCTAACACTTGGTGATTGCTCAATACGTATTAGCTATAAATAATGAGAATTCTTTGAAGATGTACAGAGCTTCTTACTGAGGTGGTGAGCTCCATATCCCCAGGAGTGTGCAAGCAGAAGCTGGAGTTGTACCAGGGGTTGAAGCGGTAGATCTGAGACTGGGAGCTGCAGTGTTAGGTAGAGAAGTCTGGTTCTTCCATGCGGATCTCTGGCAGGCAGAGAACTGGTGGGATGAGCGTTTGTAAACCCGTGATGTCTTTTGTGGAAGTGTGGCGACAGACTGGGTAACCTGACATTCCTCTCTGTGGAATTCCTTCCAGAATCTTTCTCCTACACCTTTTCTAGGCACGAAGAAGAGCCACCCTTGCTGGAAAGCTGGCCTTTTTCCAAGGCCATGGGCTATGCAAAAGTCTCTGCTGTGATTCTAATCAGATGCCAAGGCAGCCAAGCATGACGGTGTCAACTGCTTTCCCTCAGTACAACATCGGGGGGTTAGGAAACTGGTGGGGTTTGCCCTCTGCAAAGCTGAGATGCATGACTTAGGGCCAGGCCTGGGCCAGTGGCCAGCCTGGAGGATTGAAAGGTGGGGTCAGTAAATGTGGTTGGACAGGAAGACAAAGGAAGAAGTGAGGTGGTGTGACTGCCCAACAATTCTTTTGTGGGGACTTTACGGGATTCCTGAAAGCACCTGGGAGGGGGTTATAGAGTAATCAAAAGGTAATTCAGGTACAAATATGGGTTAGAGTCCCACAGGTTAGAGTAAATATTCCCCACCAAAAATTAATGGGCCAATTCCTCTCCATCCTTGAGGTTTTTGTTTAAAAATCACTTCTTCCAAGAAGCCTTCCCCAGCCCATCAGGACCAAGTTAAGGGCCCTGGTTCTGGGTTCCCATTATTTCCTGTTATTCTCTAGCAATACATTTATTCATCTCTGTTGTAATTCCTCTTGATTAATGGTTTGCCCTCCTACCTCAACTGACAGCTATGTTTACACAGGAGCTTGTTCTCCACTGAACTCCCAGGGCCTAGCACATGCCTGGCCCTGTGGGCTTCCCTAAACACATGCTGATGAATGAATGTCTATAGGCAAACCCCTCAGCCTTCCTGAGCTGTCACCTGTAAAATGAAGACTTAGCAGGATTACTGTGAAGATGAATCAAAAGCACCTGTTTATTATTTAAATTTGGTAAAAAGATAATAAACGTTTGCTACAGTTCCATGAAAAAAGAAAAAAGAAAGAAAGCAGCTGTTATTACACCTGGCATGAAGTAAGGGCTTAACAAACAGTCACAGTTATTATTATCTTGTAATTGTTATGAACAGTTAGAAAAAAGTCAGAAAATACTACCTTTTCTTTCCTTCCTTTGACTGGAACCACACTTGTGGCTGTGTCTTCCCTGACTCTGAGAGATCTCAATAATCTGATCTCAGTTTTCTTTCCCATCCCCGTCTCCCAGGACTCCTCCCCACTGCCAATTCCTGATAGATCAAACTCGGGGCCCCTTCCCACTGGGCTTCTAGCTACTCAGTCTCAGCTCAGATCACTCCTCCCGACTCTCTGCTTACTCTTTGGGTGTCCTCTGCCAGGTCCCACCAGGCTCCCACAGTACAGCTCCCAGCCTGCCTTGCACTTGAGTTAGAGGAGTCACTGCCATCTTCCCTGTTAGAAGGGGCAGTTGGCACCTCGCATGCTTAGGCCTGAATCACCGGTACACAGCAGTATGTGACATTAGGGATGACTCTTTCAAGCAGGGGCTGACCATCTACCTGACATAAAGGAGCAAACTTTGGTGCAACCATCCCTGACATCCTAAGTTAAAGGCCTGTTGATGAGAAGAGGCCTGTTAATGAGAAGAGGAAAGAGGAGGCCTGGTATTCCGTTTCTAGGCATTGACTTCCAAAAGGAATGTGATCTGGCCCCACAACCTGGGGCAGGGATCTTACATTAGTACAGAAGGACAGTCAGAGGAGCTTCACATTAGGTTCCTCTGCCAGTGCCTGGTGCTGAGGGACCCATGTGTCCCTCCCCTGGTACTAGAAGGTTCTATTGGAGGAATTATTCCAGCACCTGCCCCAAGACCTTCCTTAGGTCCATTCCCTTAACTGCCAGACAACTCATTAGACTGAATACAAGGAAACTGATGGGAGATGAAAAACAAAATCATTCTTTGGTTAAATCTCTTCTATGGCCCATGACAAGAAAAGGGGCTAGTGCTCACATGCCCTGCTGCAAAGAACTTTCTCTCTCCCTGCTCACCTGATCACCTCCTACTTGGCCGTCAAGAGCTTCCTCTTTAACTCCTCCCCACTCCAAACCAGCTAACAGCCTTTCTGTTTGTCCGCACGGCATCTGACATCCAATCTGCTTAGGGTCAGACTTCGCCTCTCAACTATTCCATCTCCTAATGCCAGGACCTGCTGCCTATCCCAGACCCTGGCATCCTCTCCCCAGCACCATAGGTGTTCAGGAACTGCTTCTTGAGCCGAACCAAACTTCATAGCAAGACAGCCTTTTCTCCCACCCTAAGCATGGTGGAAAAAGTACTTTTAGGTTTGTTGAGACAATGTTTATTGCAGCTCAATTCACAATCACCAGACATGGAAGCAAGCCAAGTGCCTATCAACTCATGAATGGATTGATCAACTGTGGTATATGCATACCATGGAATATTATTCAGCTACAATAAAAGGTGCAGACTTTACATCTTTTGTATTTACCTGGATAGTGTAAATTTCTAAGACTTCTTAGAAATCACAAGAATGGGAAACAAGTATCTAATGTACTCAATACTAATAGGAAACCAATACACAGACAACTAAAAGCCCACACGGAAGGAAAAACACAAGTATATAGGCAGGAAGGGAGGGTGATGGGTAAGTTCTCATCTAATGTGCACAATGTTGGGGTACAGCGCACACCCCGGGTGAGGGTTTCAATGGCAACGTGAACTTTACCTTGGAATTAAAAGCAATGTAGCCTAAACATCTGTACCCTCATATCAATCTGAAATAAAAATTAAAAAAAATAAATAAATCCACAAATAAAACATAGGTGAGACTTTACAACACAATTGTGGGTGCTCTGAGAATGGGAGCTCAGAGATACACCCAAGAAGCTGTTTCCACAGGACCAAACCAATGGCAAGGACCTGGAAACGGTCTAGGCCAGTAGCTTTCTGCTGTACCACACACTGGAATCCCTGAGGAGCTTAAAAGCAAAACAGACAGTGCCAGGGTCCTGCCCTCAAAGATACTGATTCAAGCGGTTTGGGCCTCTGTCATTCTTACAAGCTTCCCAGTTGTTTCTAATGTGCAGCCTTGGTTGAGGGCCACTAAGCTCATCCACTCTCTGCCCCGGGCACTCAGAAGGGTGATCTCACATGCAGGGATGGGACCATGGCTGGTGCCTCAGGGGCTTCCCAGCTGCCAGCTGGGGATTCTCTGCACAGGGCTCCTCTCTGGGGCCAGCCTGGCACAGGCCGTACTGCTCCCCAGGGTGAATCTCAGTGAGGGGAAAGGCCAGCGTGCTTCCCTGACCGGCTGGACATGCAGACAAGGAATGTCCTGTGCTCCCTTCACTGCCCAGTGTGGCATTTCCTTTCTGTCCACAGAGCTGAGTGGTGCTTTCCCAGCCCAGCAAATCGGCCGTAGGAAAGAGTCAGTTTCTGCTTTCAAACTGGGCAACCCACCTCCCCACTCCCATTCCTGCTGGGTAGTAAGGACCTTCTTACTCCAAGCCTGTGTCCCAGGGAAACACAGGTGCAGGGAGAGCAGCATGCTGAGTGCACAGGCTGTGGGCTCCAGGCTCAGAGGGGCCTCTGAGGGCAGCAGGGGCTAAGTCCCAGCAGGTGCATGCTAGGGCAACACCCACTCCCTCTTCCGTTGTCAGGCTCCTGGAGGAATAGTGCCACTATTTTGTGAGCACCGGCTGTGTGCCTATAGTTCTCTTCTCGGGCCTGTCCTGCTGTATACACTTCCCCCATCTTTCAGGACTCAACCTCACCTTCTCTAGGGCACTTCTTCTGTTTCCCCATGTAGGATGCCACCAGGGACTAGAAGAAGCAACACACGTCCTCTCTGGAAGGACTCGATTTCAGTCCAGCCAACAGAGAGTGTAGCTAAGCCACTGATTTCTTTTCTTTTCTTTCTTTCTTTCTTTCTTTCTTTCTTTCTTTCTTTCTTTCTTTCTTTCTTTCTTTCTTTCTTTCTTTCTTTCTTTCTTCTCTCTCTCTCTCTCTCTCTCTCTCTCTCTCTCTCTCTTTCTTTCTTTTCTTTCCTTTTTTTTTTTTTTGTAGAGACAGAGTCTCACTTTACCACCCTTGGTAGAGTGCCATAATATCACAGGACTCCAGCTCTTGGGCTTTCGTGATTTTCCTGCCTCAGCCTCCCGAGCAGCTGGGACTACAGGCGCCCACCACAACGCCCAGCTATTTTTTGGTTGCAGTTCAGCCAGGGCTGGGTTTCAACCCGCCACCCTCGGTATATGGGGCCTGCGCCCTACTCACTGAGCCACAGGCGCCACCCATCTTTCTTTTCTTTTCTTTTCTTTCTTTCTTTCTCTTTCCTCCCATTCCTTCCTTCCTTTCTCTCTCTCTCTCTTTTCTTTCTTTCCCCCTTCCTTCCTTCCTCCCTCCCTCCCTCCGAGTATCACTATGTCGCCCTCGGTACAGTACTATAGCATCACAGCACCCTCCAACTCTTGGGCTTTAAGTGATTCTCTTGCCTCAGCCTCCCAAGTAGCTGGGACTACAGGCACCCGCCACAATGCCCGGCTGTTTTTTGTTGTAGTTGTCATTGTTGTTTTAGCTGGCCCAGGCTGGGTTCAAACCTGCCAACTTCAGTGTATGTGGCTGGCACTGTACCACTGTGCACCAGGTGTGGAGCCAAAGCCACTGATTTCTAACGTGCATCCTGACCTTAGATATATTAAAATGTTTTAAAAGGAAAATTAAAAAAAAAAAAGGGAGTCTTACAGCAGATGAAGAATATAGCTGTCCTTAGGATCTGAGGATGATGGAGAAAAGTGGGTCCCCTGCCCCTCCCCCATCAGCAGGATGTCTACTCAGGAAGGCCTCAGACATCAGGAATAGGAAATTTCTGGTTGACTACCCCCCACCCTCCACTGCTTCAACTTAGTTCTCCAGGTATTTTCTGAGTACTAGCCTGCTTGTGCAGGCAGTGTCTGTCACTAGCACTCCACAAATCACCCTGTGTTAGAGGACTGTTGAAAGCGTAAATGCCCATCAGTGGGTGTGGCTAAGTAAAAAGTCGCATATTTACATGATGACATACGTAGAGCAGCCTAAAAGAATGCACTGCCGTATCCAGATGAATAGAGCTTGAAACGTGGTGTACAAACTAAGTTGCTGAATATCAAGTACAGCATGATGGCATTTTTATTTTTATTTTTTGAGATGGAGCCTCAAGCTGTCACCCTGGGTAGAGTGCTGTGGCATCACAGCTCACAGCAACCTCCAACTCCTGGGCTCAGGCGATTCTCCTGCCTCTGCCTCTCAAGCAGCTGGGATTCCAGGCACCCACCACAATGCCTGGCTATTTTTTGGTTGCAGCTGTAATTGTTGTTTGGCAGGCCCAAGCTGGATTCGAACCCGCCAGCTCAGGTGTATGTGACTGGTGCCTTAGCCGCTTGAGCCACAGGCGCTGAGCCTTTTTTTTTTTTTGAGACAGAGTCTCACTATGTTGCCCTGGGCAGAGTGCCGTGGCATCGCAGCTCACAGCAATCTCAAACTCTTGGGCTTAAGCCATTCTCTTGCCTCAGCCTCCCAAGAAGCTGGGACTACAGGTGCCTGCCGCAATGCTCAGCTAGTTTTCTGTTGCAGTTGTCATTGTTGCTTAGCTGGCCCAGGCTCTTGATCACATTTTAAAAAACTACACTGAAAACCCACTTTTTGCCAGTGCACACATTTGTGTATATGTAAAACTATTCTCTATAAATCTGAAAGGCCGGTGCAGAATGGGATCACACCTGGTCTGTCTCTGTTTGTCAGGGGCCAGCACCAGCACCCAGAGCCCTGGGGAGCACAGGAGGCGCTCCATAAACACAGAGGCCGCATCTGGGGTGAAAGATTCAGAAGTTTCCCCAGGGGCCTCAAAGGGATTCCTCCTACGCTGGCTCCTTCCCCTTGTCCTGCACCGCACCCTCAGCTAAGCCTGGAACCCACACTCCATTTCTGAGTGTGGCTGCTCCGGGTCTGTCTACTCCCTCCTCAGACTCAGACTCAGTCCCAACCCTGTTCCTCTATTTTCCTGGGGACCGGGCCATGAGTGACTCATTGGGGCCAGTTCCTCAGGTCCTGGCCCCACCCTGCTAAAGGATGCACAGACACAAGTGTGTTTTGGGGGAGCTGGCTGTTGCTTAGAGACAGGGGAACAAGGGGGGCCAGCTGCCTGGGGCCCAGGCCCTTAACTAAACAGTCCTACCACTATAGCCTTGAATCATCTGCTTCCAAATAAGGGGGAGAGCGCTAGGCACGTGTAGGGAGAGCTAATTTAATGGGAAAGGCAATAATGACTCTAGAAGGGTGCTGCATCCTGGCCTGCTGGGGAGGGCTGCCAGCTGTCTGAGGTGACAAGCCTGTAAGTTCTTGCCCTAGTCAGCTCAGGTCGCTATAGTAGATTGCTATGTACTTGGCAGTGTGGCTTTAACCACAGACAGGCTGGGAAGTCCAAGATCAAGGTGCCAGCAGATTCAGTTTGGGGAGAGGGTCCTCATCCTGGCTTGCTAACAGCTCCTTTCTTGCTCTGTCCTCCCATGGCAGAGGAAGAGAGAAGGCGTGAGAGCTTTGTTCTCTCTCTTCTTATAAGGAGACTAATCTCATCATAGGGACCTCACCTTCATGACTTCATCTAAATTACTTCTCAAAGATCTCACCTCCAAATATTATCACACTGGATGTTAGAGATTCAATATATAAATCCTGGGGGGACACAAACATTTAGCCTGTAACAGTGCCACTTATAGAGGAAAGACTTCAAGCACAGGATGTCTGTGTTTGTGTGCACGCTTTAACACAGACCTCCCTGTCTGCACAGAGCCTTCTTCTTCTTCTTTCTTTCTTTTTATTGGAGACAGAGCCTTGCTCTGTTGCCCAGGCTAGAGTGCCATGGCCTTAGCTTAGCTCACAGCAACCTCAGACTCCCGGGCTTAAGCAATCTTCTTGCCTCAGCTTTCTAAGCAACAAGGAACTATAGGCGCATGCCACCTGACTAATTTTTTTCTATTTTTAGTAGAGATGAAGTCTCTTGCTCAGGCTGGTCTTGCATTCTTTTTTTTTTTTTTTTTTTTTTTGTAGAGACAGAGTTTCACTTTATGGCCCTCGGTAGAGTGCCGTGGCCTCACACAGCTCACAGTAACCTCCAACTCCTGGGCTTAAGCGATTCTCTTGCCTCAGCCTCCCAAGTAGCTGGGACTACAGGCGCCCGCCACAACGCCCGGCTATTTTCTGGTTGTTTTGCATTTTGGCCAGGGCCGGTTTGAACCCGCCACCCTTGGTATATGGGGCCGGCGCCTTACCGACTGAGCCACAGGCGCCGCCCATGGTCTTGCATTCTTGAGCTCAAGCAATCCTCCTGCCTCAGCCTCACTGAGTGCTAGGATTATAGGAATGAGCCACCACACCTGGCCAGACAGAAACTTTTGACAGAGGCTGGAGAGTCTGAGAATGGAGGGAGCTGGTCAGAGGAAGGAGGCCCACCCTACATCATTAGGGCTGGCCTCATGTGGGCAGGCACCCGTTCACTCAACACCTTCTACTGTGCAGATCCTGGCTAGCGCTGGACAAGGGCTAGGGATGCAGAGCTGAAATGAGTGTGTGCAACTGTGCAGGAGACAGATACGGTCTACAGATAGCAGCAAACTCTCACCTGTCCCAGGATTTGCACATGTTGTGGTCGGTCTGGGACGCCCTCCTTCCCTCTGTCCTGTTCTCCTGGCTGCTCCTATCCATGTGTTAGGTCTGAGTAGGTGAGGCTCCTAAGGGAGGTTTGCTGTGGTTTCCCAAGTCGGGGTTTTAAGCCTCCAGGGCTCTCAGAATGGGGCACCTCTTGCCTCTTAACGTTAGCCACTCCAATGCTGGCAATCTTGTTTGCTTGTCTCTCTTCCCGTGAGACCCTAAGCTTCCTGAGGACAAAACTGTGAACCAGTGTATACCCAGTAAGCACTGTGGCCTGCTTCCTGCAGGGAGAGGGTCCAGTCAATGGGTGGACATGATGGCATCATAGGCTGTGGCAAACAGCTGGCACATGCAGATGCAGGCTAAGAATGGTGACTGGAAGCCTTGTGCTAGGGGGTTGAAAAATAATAGAAAGGGCCACTGCAATGACAAACACACCCACGCACCTGCAGGGACGAACACCCAGCTATTTCTTGATCTATAACTGCCAGAAGGACATGCCCTAGTCTTACTGGGTTTCCAAAGTTTGCAACCTGCAATGCCAGGTTCTAGGCAGACAGGGGTAAAGGTTGAGTGTTAGATGTTTTGGTTTGAGTCCTGGCTTCACCATTGAGTTGCTGGGCACCCTATACAAGGAACATAACTTTTTGGTGTCTCCATTTTTCTCACAGTGGAATAGTGAGAAATTAAGAGTGACGCTTATTTCATAGGTTGCCCTGAGGATGAAATGGTGAAAGTCTGGTGAAGTCTGCGGGCTGGTGAACAGGTAAGTGCTCAGTGAGTGCTGGCTTTGATGTCCCTCCAGTGGCCCTGCTCGGCTCACTCTCTAAACCTCACTTGGCTGATCTGTAAGATGGGAACGATGATGGGCGTGATTAAAGGAGAGTAGAACTGTATTATGACCTGCTGCTGGTGGCATGGGAGTCTGTGGGACTGTGCCTTTATATTCAGACTCACACGGCCACCCAAAGCCATCTGCTAAGGGGCACATCGTCTTGAGGAATTCGGGTCCCAACACCCAACCCCCATCCCCAGAACCCTCTTCCCTCGGGAGCTGGCTGCCTGTCTGAACCGCGGGGAGGCGTGCAGAATGCACGGATGACCCGGGAATCCCCGAGGGTGGAGGGGCGCCCACAGAAGGGGCGGACTCAGTGCGCCTTGGCGGTTGCGGTCTGGTTATTTCAGGAAAAAGAAATTATGTTGCAGAGGAGGCGGCCACGGGGCCGGGAGCCGGTTATCTCCGAGACGGCTTCCGGCTCCGATAACTGCCTGCCGTGTTCGCCGGGTGGGGCAGGAGCCCCGAGGTGGCCCGGGGCGCTGGGCCGGGGGAGCCCCCGCTGCGCCCCGGGCCCCGGGCGGCGCCAGCCCGGTCCCCGCGCCCTCCGCCCGCGCCCCCGCCCCGCGCCCCGAGCTTACTCTGCAGACAGCGGGCTGCGGCCACGCAGAGGGCGAGCAGCCCCAGGGACACGCCGCGGGTCCTCCTGCTCCGGCTCGGCGGAGGCCTCATGAGCGGGCCCCGGGCGGCCCGGGCTGGACATGGGCTGCCCCGGGGCGCGGCGGGCCGGGCTGTGCGCCCCGCACCGCGCCGCTCTCGCCTCCTGCTCCGGCTCCTGCGGGTTCTCTAGGGCTGATGCGGATGAGCTGGTCGCGGTCTGGTGAAACCAGCCCCTAAGGAGAGAGAGACGGAGGAGTGAAGCGGAGAGCGAGCGAGCCAGCGAGCCAGCGAGCCAGCGAGAGCTGAATACGGGCAGGAAGGCAGGGCGCGCGCTCGGAGGTAAATAAGGGCACAGAGCGAGCGTCTCCTTCCGTTCACACCCAGCGGACCGGTGTTGATTCAAGATTCAGCTGGACGCTGGGTGGCGGGGAGGAGGGCGAGTACGACCTGTGGCCTGGGGACCGAATTCCACCATCTAATGGCCTCAGAAGCAAAGGAAAGGCTTTTAGGAAAGTGAAATGACACCTGGGCGTGAGGGAGGAGGAGGGGACGGGGCTGCTGTCCACCGCCATCCGTCGTCCAGGAAAGGTTCCCCCTGCCTGCTTACTTGCCAGGCCCCGGCACATAGCGGTCACTCAGGGAGCATCCGTGAGGGTGGAACGAAGCTGGCCTCGGTGCTGAGAGCTGGGGATGCCACCCAGACACAGGCGCCTCTCTAGAAATCCTAGCAAGAGGCGGGGCTGGAAAAAAGAAAACGATGACAACAACAAAAACTGAGCAGCTGCTGTTCAGGGCATATGTTGCTGATGAGGGAGGCTCAAGGTGCTAGGGGACTCAGACGAGGGTTAACTGAGCCCAGGAGGGGTGAGGGTGGGGGAGGTCAGGTTTGTGTAAGATAGTTGTGAAATTCTATTCCGCTCTGTTAAAACCACCTCAATTTTCTGACCTCCCTTGGGGCCAGTGGGTAACAGTGATCTGGTGCGAGCCAGTGATATTTAAGGGGACGTTTTCTTGGGGGTATTTTCTAGACAAGTTTGTGCTTTTGTGACAAAAGGGACAGATAAGGCTGGGATACCGTCCTCTCTCCCCCGCCATTTTTTCCTGCCTTGAAAGCGTTCATTCTGTTTAGATCTGTGGTGCTTAGCTCACATCCATGAAGTTATGTGGCTGAGGACAAAAGCCCTCATGCCCAGTCAGGATGGGAGAGCAGAAAGACAGAAAGCCTTAGAACACCAGGGCAGTCCAGCCCGCGTTTCTGTCTTCTTCTGGTTCCTAACAGTGGCTCTTGCCAATTCATGTGTTCTTGGTGACAACAGTCCTGCTGACTGCTCCAGAGCGGGCTTGTCACCCAGGCTGGCCAGCCGAGGTGTTGCAGGATGGGCCGTCAGGGCCATCAGAGTCTTACCTGGAAATGATGAGTGACCACTGCTGGGATTACTAAAAACAAGGGATATGAACCTGGTGCTGGTTGGCCGTTTCGCCTGTCAGGTGGGGCAGGCCCTGGATTAAGAGTGAAGCCAGGAGACACCTGAGCTGGGAACTGAGCAAAGAGATAGAGGCCTAGTAATAACATTTGCACTCTGGAATTTTGCAGCCCTCGGGTTTGCAGGTTATCAGCCAATAAATACCCTCTTTTGCCTCTGCAAATTTAAGCTGGATTTCTGATGTAAAATCCAGAGTGTCCTAACTACAACAAGTGGTGTTCTTGATGTTTTTTTCTGTTTTCTTTATTCCATGTTAAAGGCTTTAGGAATCATTTGCATTCATTTGTTTATTCACCAAACATTTACTAAATCTGTCTCTATACTAGGCAATGTGCTAGGCACAGTTCCAAAGATGAATAACTCATGACCTCTAGTTCCAAGAAGCTCACCAGGTAGTGGAAACAGCATGATCCAGATTGAGAAAGGCCTTCAGACACAGGCTCTTCCTGCTGTGGCCAAGGGGAGAGGAGACTGGCTGTTTGCTCACTGCTGTATACCTGGCACCCGGCCTCTGGCACGTCGTAGGTGCCTAATAACTCTTCAAGTGGATATATCAGTGTTAAAAACTGACGTCTGAAAAGTAGAAGTTAGAAAGAAGAGGACCACCCAGACGCTCCCTCAAGGTGTCTGCACCTGGTGGTGAGGACGTCAGGGCAGGCCTGGGGTGAGGGTAGGTGGGGCAGGGCACCTAGACCCAGGAAGACCCGTGGTCACACTCATCTTTCCCTCCACTCTGGACTCACTGGCACCAGGCGGGGTCCTGCAGGGGGCACTGAGGTGGGTCAGAAGGCAAGTGGGGCGGAGGTGGGGGAGGTGAGGAGGGAGGTGGGCAAAGGTGGGGGAGGTGGGACAGGGTAGGGCAAAACCATCTTAATTATGTTTCCTGCAGGAAAGGATGGGAAGGCAGGCTGGAGAGGCTCAGGGTGGGTGTTAGGAGAAATTCCTATGGGCTCCAGGTAGAGAGGGCGTCCCTGGATGTCTGGTACTTGGCCCTGGGGTGATCAGGGCTGGTGACTGTGGCCCTGGGGTACGACTCCTGCTAGAGGAGGTGCTGGGTGGGTGGGTTTGCATATGAAAGGTGGCCCCCGGGCCGGTCCTCTACTAGCTCTAGGAGTTGGCTAAACCTGAGGAGACAGGCCCTCCAGTGTCTGCAAGGCCGCAGATGTCAAAGTATCAGAGTACAGAAGGTTAGAAGCTAACACAGGGTAGGCAGTGGGCCTGCAGGGACACGGGAGTATGAGGTCCCCAGTTTCCCTTTATCAGCTCCTCACAGACCAGGCATAAAGATAAAAAAACTAAAGAAAAAAAAAAATAGGCCGGGCATGGTGGCTCACACCTGTAGTCCCAGAGCTGTGGGAGGCCGAGGCGAGTGGATTGTCTGAGCTCAGAGGTTCGAGACCAGTATGAGCAGCAGTGAGCCAGAGTAAGACCCCGTCTCTACTAACATCAAAAACAGCCAGCACCGCCGGAGGAAGAAGAAAATGAACAAAAAAGGAGTACGTCAAACGAACAATGAACAAGCAAACTGAAATTAAAAAAAAAAATGAAAAAAAAAATTCTTTTTTTTTTTTTTTTTTGTAGAGACAGTCTCACTTTATGGCCCTGGGTAGAGTGCCGTGGCCTCACACAGCTCACAGCAACCTCCAGCTCCTGGGCTTAAGCGATTCTCTTGCCTCAGCCTCCCGAGTAGCTGGGACCACAGGCGCCCACCACAACGCCCGGGTATTTTTTGGTTGCAGTTTGGCCGGGGCCGGGTTTGAACCCGCCACCCTCGGTATATGGGGCCGGCGCCCTACCAACTGAGCCACAGGCGCCGCCCGAAAAAAAAATTTTTTAAAAAAGAAAAAAATAGGGTGGCACCTGTGGCTCAGTGAGTAGGGTGCCGGCCCCATATACCGAGGGTGATGGGTTCAAGCCCAGCCCCGGCCAAACTGCAACAAAAAAATAGCCGGGCGTTGTGGCGGGCGCCTGTAGTCCCAGCTGCTCGGGAGGCTGAGGCGAGAGAATCGCGTAAGCCCAAGAGTTAGAGGTTGCTGTGAGCCGTGTGACGCCACGGCACTCTACCCTCGGGCGGTACAGTGAGACTCTGTAAAAAAAAAAAAAAAAAGAAAGAAAAAAATAAAGATAAAGAAGTTAGAAGAAAGAATCTCATGAAATAGAGCCTGTAAGGGTTGGAGTGACTCCGTGATGCTGGGAGTGCATCAGAGAAGTGACATTAACTCTCTGGACCTTTGAGAGAGTTAGATTAAACCAGAAATTGTCAGCCTGGGCTGCACATTAGGAAAAAAACAAACGGCCTGGGCCCCACTCCAATTCAAGTGAATCAAATTTTCTGGGAGTGGAGCTGAGGCATCAGTGTTTTTAGAAAGCTCCCGGAGTGGTTCTAATGTACCAGGCAGAGTGGAAACCATTGCTCTAGATTGGAGGCTGCTCGAGCTCACATGTGATAGCTTTTAGGTCTGATCAGATCTTTTCTTTAGTGTAGGATCTTTTTTTTTTTTTTTGAGACAGAGTCTTACTCTGTTGCCCTTCATAGGGTCCATGGCATCATAGCTCACAGCAACCTCAAACTCTTGGGCTCAAGTGACCCTCTTGCCTCAGCCTCCCAAGTAGCTGGAACTACAGATATTCACCACAATGCCCTGGCTAGTTTTTCTATTTTTAGTGGAGATAGGGTCTCGTTCTTACTCAGGCTGATCTTGAACTCCTGAGCTCAAGCAACCGACCTCCCAGAGTGTTAGGATTACAAGTGTGAGTCACCATGCCCAACATAGTATAGGATTTCATATAGGAGAGGAGGGACACAGCATGAGTCCATTTAAGACATGATTGTATTTACCATTTCATTAATTCATTTATTTATTCAACAAATGTGTTTTTAAGTTTTTATTTCTTTAGAGATAGGGTCTTACTCTGTCACCCAGGCTAAAGTATAGTCATGTTATTATAGCTCACGATAACCTTGAACTCCCAGGCTCAAGCAATTCTCTTGCCTCAGGCTCCTGAATAGCTAGGACTACCAGGCATCTGCTACAACACCTGGCTAATTTTTTTCGGCTAATTTTTTCACTTTTTTTAAGAGACAGGAGTCTCACTATGATGCCCATGATGGCCTCGAACTCCTGTCTTCAAGCGATCCTTCCACCTGAGCCTCCTTACAGGATTAAGCCACTGTGCTCGGCCCTCAGTCAACAAATAGTATTTAAGTGCTTGCAAAATCTCAGGCATGGCATTAGTGGAGACAGAGGGGGAAGGATGGGGAGGAGAAGCTAGAAAAGGGACTAAGTTTTGAGGGGTCTTCCTGCTGACTCCTGGGGATGCTTGTTTTGCTAAAAGAATGTAACTCAAGATTCATACTTAGTCTGAAATGTTGGCTCCTTCTTTGCAATCTTTGGCATACACGATAGCCCTCAGTATTTGGTAACTCTCCTCACCAGTCAACTGCTCTTGAAAAAACAATACACACCAATGTTTATTTTCTCAACACCTTAGGAGCCGTTCTTCCCTTCCAAGAAAAGTAAATGGTGTGTGTTTGTAGTGACCTGGCTTTATGACAGCAACACATCCCTGTGCATTTATTAGTCTCAAACATATTCCGGATTTGAAATATGCTGTTCTGTTCTTTTTTTTTTTTTTTTTTTTTTTTTGCAGTTTTTGGCCGGGGCTGGGTTTGAACCCGCCACCTCTGGCATTGGGGCCGGTGTCCTACTCCTTTGAGCCACAGGCGCCGCCCTGTTGTTCTGTTCTTATAAGCACATTTGAATTTATGAGCATATATATCCTGGCATTCTGCAAAATCGATTATCACATTCAGAGAGCCTGTAAGTACTTACTTCTTTGGTCTGCCTTGAAAATATACTTCTTGTTACTTATCCCATGTGAGTATTAGGGTGACAGGCAGGTGACTGAACTGGGAGGGGACTGTGTTGAACGTTACATATGGACATAAAGATGGAAGTTTATCGAGCCTTTGTTAAAGGTGGCTTCTTGGAGCGGGGCTTTTATGGTGCCATATACTGCCCTGTCTGGGTGGTTTGCATTCCACGTGTCACCCTGGGACCACACGGAGGCCAACCTTACTACAGGGAACTGTTACGGGGAGTCTCTTCTTTTCTTGAACTCTGATGGCCCAAACTACCCACACCACGCAGCCTGTGCTTAGCGTCTGTAATCAGCATGAGCCTCAGTCCCCCTATTAGGCATATTCTCTTTGTATCCTGTCCACGCGATGAAGAGGTTGCACATCTGGCTTTATTTTATTTATTTATTTTTTTTGAGACAGAGTCTCACTTTGTCACCCTTGGTAGAATGCTGTGGTGGTGTAGCTCCCAGCAACCTCCAACTCTTGGGTTCAAGTGATGCTCTTGCCTCAGCCTCCCCAGCGGCTGGGACTATAGGAGGCTGCCACAATACCCAGCTTTTGGAGATGGGGTCTCGCTTTTGCTCAGGCTGGTCTCAAACTTGTGAGCTCAAGCAGTCCACCCGCCTCTGCCTCCCAGAGTGCTAGGATTACAAGCAGAACTGTAGCTTTTTTTTTTTATTATTATTATTTTTTTATTGTTGGGGATTCATTGAGGGTACAATAAGCCAGGTTACACTGATTGCAATTGTTAGGTAAAGTCCCTCTTGCAATCATGTCTTGCCCCCATAAAGTGTGACACACACCAAGGCCCCACCCACCTCCCTCCTTCCCCCCCATAACCATAATTGTCATTAATTGTCCTCATATCAAAATTGAGTACATAGGATTCATGCTTCTCCATTCTTGTGATGCTTTACTAAGAATAATGTCTTCCACGTCCATCCAGGTTAATACGAAGGATGTAAAGTCTCCATTTTTTTTAGTAGCTGAATAGTATTCCATGGTATACATATACCACAGCTTGTTAATCCATTCCTGGGTTGGTGGGCATTTAGGCTGTTTCCACATTTTGGCGATTGTAAATTGAGCTGCAATAAACAGTCTAGTACAAGTGTCCTTATGATAAAAGGATTTCTTTCCTTCTGGGTAGATGCCCAGTAATGGGATTGCAGGATCAAATGGGAGGTCTAGCTTGAGTGCTTTGAGGTTTCTCCATACTTCCTTCCAGAAAGGTTGTACTAGTTTGCAGTCCCACCAGCAGTGTGAAAGTGTTCCCTTCTCTCCACATCCACGCCAGCATCTGCAGTTTTGAGATTGTGTGATGTGGGCCATTCTCATTGGGGTTAGATGATATCTCAGGGTTGTTTTGATTTGCATTTCTCTAATATATAGAGATAGAACTGTAGCTTTTTGAAAAAAATATATAAAGAATTCTGGCTTTGGAGTTAGACCCAGGGAAAACCCAGCTCTTCTACTTGCTAGCTGTGTGGCCGTGGGCAAGCTGGTAATATTTCTTTAGCAGGGACTCGGCGCCGGTAGCTCAAGTGGTTAAAGTGCCAGCCACATACACCAGAGCTGGCGGGTTTGAATGCAGCTCAGGCCTGCCAAACAACAATGACAACTACCACCAAAAAATAGCCGGGCATTGTGGCAGGCGCCTGTAGTCCCAGCTGCTTGGGAGGCTGAGGCAAGAGAATCGCTTAGGCCTGGGAGTTGGAGGTTGCTTTGAGCTATGATGCCATGGCACTCTACCCAAGGCGACAGCTTGAGACTCTGTCTCAAAAAAAAGAAAAATTCGGGCGGCGCCTGTGGCTCAGTCCGTGGGGCGCTGGCCCCATATACCAAGGGTGGCGGGTTCAAACCCGGCCCCGGCCAAACTGCAACCAAAAATAGCCGGGTGTTGTGGCGGGCGCCTGTAGTCCCAGCTACTCGGGAGGCTGAGGCAAGAGAATCGTTTAAGCCCAGGAGTTGGAGGTTGCTGTGAGCTGTGTGAGGCCACGGCACTCTACCGAGGGTCTGGTAGAGTCTCTACAAAAAATAAACAAAAACAAAAACAAAAAACAAAAAGAAAAATTCAAAGAGGCTAGGGAGAAAAGACACATTAGATTCACAGGTGTTAATAAAAAAACTTACAAGTGACTTTAAAAAAAATAAGAATCAATTTCTTGAGCAGCTATTCCTTAAATCTAAAGTGTGATTATGATATTACCACTGACTAGGACTGCTGTGAGGGTTGGATAAGACATACCTGGTAAACCCCGACCCATGTCAGGCACTGTTGGACAAGTTCCTCTAGAGTTATTCATGCTTTTTAGTCTAAGTCTCAAAGACTACATATTGCTGAAGGCCGAGATGATTTCTTCCAAATCTTTTATGGGCTGTCTCTTCCTGCTGGTTATGTGGAAGGGACTCAGTACATACACTCAGTGGGGGCGGTATGATGAAGGTAAAGTCTAATCTGAATTCTGGTTATTCCATTATGGAAATGATTTACTGTCTCTGGGTCTTAGTTTTTTCTTTGGTAAAAATGAGGAGTTAAAGGGCAGCACCTGTGACTCAAAGGCATGGGGTGCCAGCCCCATATGCTGGAGGTGGCGGGTTGAGGCCCAGCCCCGGCCAAAAACTGCAAAAAAAGAAGTTAGATACACAGTCTGGAGCCAAGATACTTGACCTGAGAAGAAACATTAAAAATTAGAAACACAGCGCCCCTAGCACAGTGGTTATGGTGCCAGCCATATACACCGAAGTTGGTGGGTTCGAAACCAGCCCCAGGCCTGCTAAACAACAATGACAACTACAACAAAAAATAGCCAGGGTTGTGGCGGGTGCCTATAGTCCCAGCTACTTGGGAGGCTGAGGCAAGAGAATCGCTTAAGCCCAAGAATTTGAGGTTGCTGTGAGCTGTGATGCCACGGCACTCTACCGAGGGTGACATAGTGAGACTCTGTCTCAAAAAAAAAAAAAAAAATTAGAAACACAAACAGTTTCTCTAAATTAGCTGGTACCGTGAGCTAGTTGGATAATAGGACCTAGTGTTACCATTAAGGTAACATGTGTGGGCGGGGAATCCCAAGTATAAGATAGGAATTGAGTTATTTGAGTTTAATTTCAAGGCTGGGCATAGTAACACAGGCCTATAGTCCCAGCTACTCAGGAGCCTGAAGCAAGAGGATCACTTGAGCCCCAGGTGTTTGAGGTCGCAGTGAGCTATGATGACACCACTGCACTCTGGCTGGGGCAACAGCACAAGACTCTTGTCTCAAAAAAAAAAAAGTCTAATTTCAAAAAAGTCAACAAAAAAGTTATGAAGAAATACTGCCCAAGAAAAACGGGATGATGATGAAAGCTTATGAGTGTGTTCAAAATTCACAATTCTCTATTGTATTCAATAAAAATTAACATGGCCTGTATGCCATTTAGAAATTTCTTTTTTTTTTTTTTGTTGCAGTTTGGCCGGGGCTGGGTTTGAACCCGCCACCCTCGGCATATGGGGCCGGCGCCCTACTCACTGAGCCACAGGCACTGCCCACCATTTAGAAATTTCTGATCCTGTAGCCCACAGCTGAAGACATGAGTGGAGGAGCAGTCCGCTCCAGCAGGGAGTATTTTAACATTGTCTGCAATTGCCAGAACATGGTGAAAATAACAACTTTTAGGTGGGTCTATTCTTGATTTTAAATCCTCCTTAGATATTATTGTACCTCTTCATTGCCTGCATCAGGGGCCAGATGCTCTCTGCCCTTGGTTCTCCATGGATGAAAAATATTTGGTTATCTTTGGGCTAGATTGTTTTTTGTTTCTTATACCTTGAACATCCTTCTCCTCATTTAGTTCTTGGCACAAAGCAGCCCTTTTCCACCCACCTTCACAGCCACTTCCCCCCATGTTTTAAAATCAACTTGACCAACATTTCACTTACGAGCAGTGGACTGCACCCATTTAAAGTGTACAATTTGATGAGTTTTAGTATTTACATCGTCAAACTGAAATAATCAAAAGAATCAGGATCTATTTATTTATTTTTTGAGACAATCTTATTTTGTCACCCTCGGTAGAGTGCTATGGCATCATAACTCACAGCAACCTCAAAAACTTGGGCTCAAGCAATTCTCTTATCTCAGCCTCTGGGGTAGCTGGGACTAAAAGTGCTGACCCCCAATGCCTGGCTATTTTTAGAGATGGGGGGGGTCTTGCTCTTGCTTAGGCTGGTCTCAAACCTGCGAGCTCAGGCAACCCACCCGCCTTGGCCTTCCAGCGTGCTAGGATAACAGGCATGAGCCACAGTGCAGATCTGGTTTTACAGAGTTTATTCAGGGTTGGGTATAGTAGCTCACGTTTGTAATCCTAGCACACTGGGAGGCTGAGGCAGCTGAATTGCTTGAGATCAGGAGACCTCGTGTCTACTAAAAGTAAAAAACTAGCCAGTGTTGTGGCAGGCGCCTATAGTCACAGCTACTTGGGAGGCTGAGGCAAGAGGATCATTTGAACCCAGGCATTTGAGGTTACTGTGAGCTATGAGGCCATGGCACTCTACCCAGGGTGACAGAGTGAAATATATATATATATTTTTTTACATATATTTATTTATAAATGAGTGAATAATAGAAGGGAACTGGTATTTATTGTGAAGCTAGTATGTGTTGGATATTTGCTAGGTACGTCATCTACAATCTCCTTTAATAGCATAGAGAAGAGTGAATAATATTATTTTTATTTTTCAAATAAAAAGAAAAAAGAGTTTATTCAAGTGAAAAGCTCCAAAGAAATGGGGTTAGTGATCTAGTTAAATTTTTATTAGCACAGGCAGAAAACAAAAGAGATTTAACAAGTTTGCCATATTTTCTATGTAAGGCTGATTTACAAGTTAATTATTTTCTTTATAGCTGATTTTCATTTTCTTTTCAATGTAACATTCCACTTTAGGGTAACGTGATAGCCATGAAGTTTTCGTGTGAGAAAGGTAAGAGGGAGATTAATCTTTAATGAAAATCAACAGTGGAGAGGGAAAGGGGCTTCCCTGGAGCCCTTCGCCACTTACAACATTTTTTGAAAACAAAAATACTGCAGAACAACAATGCAGGTCAGAGAAAAGGCTTAATCTGTAATCAGAGAGACAAAAGGTCCCTGCTCCCTAGGTTCCAGCTGCCTGCCATGTGACACAGGCCCAGGGATTCACATTCCTTTAAGGCTCAAAATAATGTAGGGCTCCAACCGCTTAGATTTTGAATTACTTATTGTCACAACATACACCCACGAAACCAATATCCCCAATAGTAAGACATAGACATTTCCATCACCCCAAAATGTCTTCTCTGGGCAGGCCATCCTTTCCTCTGTCCTCAGCCCTAGGCAGACACTGAACTGTTTCATGTCAATATGATTCATTTGCATATCTATAATGTTAATATGCATAGTATCATACACCCTGTAACACCATGTAGTATATTGTGTTTGATTTTCTTTTCCTAGTATGATTTTGAGATTCATTCACATGCAGGGGTCCTCAAACTGCGGCCTGTGGGCCACATGAGGCAGTGTGACTGTATTTGTTCCCATTTTGTTTTTTTACTTCAAAATAAGATATGTGCAGTGTGAATAGGAATTTGTTCATAGTTTTTTGTTTAAACTATAGTCCGGCCCTCCAATGGTCTGAGGGACAGTGAACTGGCCCCTGTGTAAAAAGTTTGAAGACCCCTGGTTCTGTGTATCAAGTTTGCTTTTTCCTTTTCCTTTCTTTTCCAGGCACAATCACAGCTCCCTGCAGCCTCCAGCTCCTGGCCTCAGGTGATTGATCCTCCTGCCTCAGCCTCCTCAGAAGCCTGGACTATAAGACCATGCCTAGCAGCTTTTTCTTTACAGTCTCCCAAGGTTGTTGTGAAGGCGAATGTGGGTTCTAGACACTGGAAAGCCAGGGCCGTCCTAAGTGCCTTACCTGTAATAACTCATTTAGTCCTTATCAATCAATCAACTCCATAAAGGAAGTTCTATTATTTTCATTCTATCCTTTTTACAGATTAGAAAACTGAGACACTGGGTTAGTAAGCGGTAGAGCTTTGCTTAAACCCAGGCTGTTTGGCTTATAAAAAAGTTCTTTTCAGCAGGCTGTATTTCTTCTTCTCTATGCTATTAAATGAGATGGTATATGAAGTACCTAGCAAATATCCAACACATACAAGCTTCACAATAAATACCAGTTCCCTTCTTTCTTAGATACAAAGTCCCAGAGCAAGATGACTCACGTCCCTCATTCACCTACAATTTTAGGACCTTATGTGCAAAGGGGCAGCTGGTAGATAGAACTCAATGGAATTTTGTAGACTGTGATTTACTGTATTCTTTCTGTCATCTGGACATTTCAGTTTCTTGGGTTTGAGACGTGATTATAAGTACTGGGAAGTGTATGTCAGATAAATCAGTCTATGTATTTTTTACTTTCTTTTTTTTGCTCTCTTAACTCTGCATTATCTTCTAATTACCAATTATATTTTTCCTTTTACAACAAAGTTCATCAAAATAGGTTTATTTCTCTTGTTTCTCTTGAATTCTTTCCAAGGATATTTTCTCCCACACTACTACAGTGAAAATGGTCACAACAAGATAATGAATGGCATCATGATTTTTTTTTTTTTTGAGACAGTCTCACTGTGTCACCCTCAGTAGAGTACTGTGATGTCACAGCTCACAGCAACCTCCAACTCTTGGGCTTAAGCGATTCTCTTGCCTCAGTCTCCCAAGTAGCTGGGACTACAGGTGCCCGCCACAATGCCTGGCTATTTTTTGTTGCAGTTGCCGCTGCTGTTTTAGCTGGCCAGGGTTTGGTTCGAACCCACCACCCTGGGTGTATGGGTCTGGCGCCCTACCCACTGAGCCACAGGTGCCACCCCAGCATCACGATTATTAAGTTTGATAGTATATCCCCGGTCTTCATCTACTGACTTAGTAACAGTAGTCAAGAGAGTTGATTATTCTGCTTTGAAGGGTTTAATCAGGAAAACAGAAACCATTGTCAGTTTTTTAGCTGGAAAGGATTTAACAGAGAGAACTTTATACTCATGAAACTATTAGAAGGGCTGGGAGAGCTAGAGCAAGGGTGAACTACATAACTATGTATTTTTTCAGTAAGTTGTTTTTTTGAGATAGGGTCTCACTCTGTTGCCCCAGGCTGGAGTGCTGTGGTGTCATAACTCACAGCAACCTCACACTCCTTCTTGGGTTTGAGTGATCCTCCTGCCTCCCAAGAAGCTGGGACTACAGGCGCCCATTACAGCCCCGGGCTAATTTTTCTGTTTTTAGTAGAGAGGAGAGTTTTGCTCTTATTCAGACTGATTGCAAACTCCTGAGCTCAAGAGATCCTCCCGCCTCGGCCTTCCAGAGTGTTAGAATTATAGGCGTGCGCTACTGCGCCCAGCTGAGACTCTGAGCCTTTTAATAGGCATTCTTGGTTCTGGCCTGAGAGTGTGTAAGTTAACATTGTAAGCAACTAACAAACAACCACAGGGACCAACACATGTCAAATGCACAGGTGTGTGGCAGGTGCCCGTGCCCAGAGATGGGTCAGCTATTTTCTGACTTGAACCAAAAACACTCTGCAAAAAAAAAAAAAAAAATCACTGTTGAAGAATATTCTCAGAGCTACAGGCTGTGCACTCTGTTTTATAGCCTGTTATCTGGAGGCCAGTTGGGAAGAAGACCTCAGATCCAGGGAGGGGCTGGAATGAGGGAGAGACAGGCCGGCTTTGCTCCCAGGACGATGGCTCTTTCTCAGTGGGGACTGGCGTGATGGAAGCAGGTGCAGGACAGATGACTGATGCAGACCCGGCTCCTCATCTTGGGGGAACTTACGTAAGCCACATCCAGTCTTCTTGAGATTGTGGGGGAAATAACAAAGGGGTCACTCCTTTGGCCGTCCAGCCGTTTCCATTCTCTCTGGGGAGGCACAGTGCTTAAGGAGCCTGGTTGAGGGAGTCCCAGGCAGAGGGAGGGGACATTCTGCAGCAAGGGCACCAAAGACATTTTCTTGGGGTAGGTATGTCTCGATTTTGACCAATCTGTCCCAAGCCTGGGTACAGGCTATATGGCTGTGCGACTGGCCCATACGCTTATATGAATGCTGTCCCATCTTGACCATCTCACTAATTTTTGAGCAAGGGGCCCCTCATTTTCATGTGGTACTGGGCTTTATGTCCTGACCTCTCAAACAGGTTCCTTCCAGCATTTGTTATTTTCCTCTCAGCATTTATTATTTTTCTTCCCAAACAAGCTTGTCCTCTTTTATTCTTCATCTCAGCTAAAAATGTGGACTTCTCCCCATTCTGCGGACTTAAAGCCTTACACTAGCCGTCCCTCATGCCTCACCCTGGCCCTCCACACCTAACTGAGTGAAGAAGAGGCTTATTAAATTCCTTGCCTCCTCCTGCCTCTCCCCATTTCCAGGGCCACACACCTCCTTCAGGACCCCCTTATCTCTTGTCTGTCCACAGACCCTTGGTCCTCAGCGTGCTGTGGGCACAACAGCATCTGCCCATCCTGGGAGCTTGTCGGAGGAAACACCCTTCGCCCCCCCTCCCTGTCCTCATCTGCATTTTTTTTTTTTTTTCGAGACAGAGCCTCAAGCTGTCACCCTTGGTCGTGTGCTGTGGCATCACAGCTCACAGCAACCTCCAACTCTTGGACTCAAGTGATTCTCATGCCTCCACCTCCCAAGTAGCTGGAACTACAGGCACCTGCCACAACGCCCGGCCATTTTTTGGTTGCAGCCGTCATTGTTGTTTGGCGGGCCCGGGCTGGATGAGAACCCACCAGCTCAGGTGTATGTGGCTGGCACCTTAGCTACATGAGCCACAGGTGCTGAGCCCTCATCTGCATTTTGACAAAATTCGTAGGTGATTCCTGTTCACTTAAAGTTAAGTGCAGTTAGTGGCTCTGGACTTGGGCAGATTTGTTAGAATCACCAGGGGAGATTTAAACAACACCAATGCTTGGGATCCCTCCTTAGACATTCTGATTTAATTAGTGTCAGCGGTTCTTTTTTTTTTTGTGGTTTTTGGCCGGGGCTGGGTTTGAACCCACCACCTCCAGCATATGGGACCGGCGCCCTACTCCTTGAGCCACAGGCACCACCCAATGTCAGCGGTTCTTTTTACCTCCCTCCTTTTCATTTGTTTTAGTTATCTATTGCTGTGTCACAAGTTACCCCCATGCTCAGTATTATAAACTAACACATGTTTATCATCTCACAGTTGCTGTGGCTCAGGAACCAGACACAGCGTAGCAGGTCCCTTGCCTCAGGATTTCTCTCGAAGTTGGAATCAATGTGTTGGCTTAGGGTCTGCAGTCAAGGTTGGACCAGAGCCTGCTCTGCTTCCAAGCTCACCCCGTGGTTGTTGGCAGGACGCAGGTCCTCATAGGCTGTTGGACTGAGGCCTCTGTTCCTAGGTGGCTGTTAGCTGAGAGGCCATCTTCAGCTTTTTGTCCTATAAGCCTCTTTAACCTAAAAACTTGCCTTATCAAAGTCAGCACAAAGAGTCTGCTAGAGGGATGGACATCACAATCTGTTATAACCTACTCATGGAAATGATAATCATTACTTTTGCCGTATTCTATTCATTAGAAGCAAGCACTAGGCCCAGCCCGCATGTGAATGGAGGTGCTTAAACAAGGGCTTGACTGCCAGGAGGCAGGTATTCCTCCTCGTGGGCCATCTTGGAGGTCTGCTGCCCCCTCCACCCGGGTGATTCTAATGTGTACCAGAGCTGAGAACCATTGCTCCAGAGCAGGATGTAAGGAAGCCCGTTCCTTACCTTAGCTCAGGTTAGACGGTAATGAGAGACCACCTTCAGTTCTTTGCTCTGTGAAGAGACGAATGGGATGGTGAGGCCATATCTGAGCATCATGGGAACCAGGTGATGATTGAATAGTTACTTCTACCAAGGTCAAGTGATGCAGCAAAAGTGCACTGTGCTATCCCTATCCCGTGTCTGGACTCTGCCAACCCAAATATAGACTTTTGGAGCCGTCTAATTACATTCTCCCATCTCCCTCTGTCGTCCAGTAATAATAATTTTTTCTAACTTCTTTGCAACGTCAGTTGTTCTAAGCCCAGTTTTATGTCCTCCTTTAAATAATACTACAAATAATAGCGAATACTCACCGTAAACCAGACACAGAAAGATAAACACTGCATGTTCTCACTCCTGTGAGGATGCTGAAAAGTTGATCTCATTGAGGCAGAGAGTCAAATAGTGGTGAGGTGGGGAAGGCTGGGCAGGGGAGAGGCAGCCCAAGGTCGGTTAATGGATAGAAAAGGACGGCTGGAGAGAAGGAGACCTTCTAGTGTTTTACAGCATTGAAGGAGACTAGGGTCAACCACATTTATCTTTTCAAATAGCTAGAAGAGTTGATTTTGAATATTCCCACGAGAAAGAAATGATGAATGTTTGAAGTGATGGCTATGCCAATTACTGGTTTGATCATTGCGTGTTGTATACATGTATCATAATATCACACCGTATCTCATCAATATGTATAAGTCTTATGTGACAATTATAAATAATAATAAAAACAAAAAATATCTCCATTTCCAGTGAGGAAATCAAAGCCCTTAAAGGTTAACGCATTGACTGCCACACTAGAAAAAATAATTTTTTTACTTGGGGCCACGGTGTTTTATTACACAGCTCCCAGGGTAGAGATGTGTGAGTTACAGATGCTTCACAAAGCCCCTGGGGCTTAAAACTAGCATGCGTTAGATACAACTTACATAGCACTTAATGAGTTACATAACTTCTCTGGATCACACAACTTGTAAATGGTAGAACTGAGATTCACACTCAGCTGGTCTGGCTCCAGAGCCCGAGCTCTTAAATCACTACCTTAATGAGAAAAAAAAAAAAAAAATCTTTAGGGCGGCGCCTGGGGCTCAGAGGAGTAGGGTGCTGGCCCCATATGCCAGAGGCGGCAGGTTCAAACCCAGCCCCAGCCAAAAAAAATGCAAAAAAAAAAGAAAAAAATCTTCAATTTCTACACATTTCCATTTACGTTTGTTATGACAGTACCATTTACAATAGTGAAAAATTAGAAGAGTCTAACCATAGGGAAATGGTCAGGTAAATTATGACACAGCTTTTTGATGGCCTGTAACACTCACTGAAAGGGATGTTTTTATTTTTATTTTTTTTTTGTAGAGACAGAGTCTCACTTTATGGCCCTCGGTAGAGTGCCGTGGCCTCACACAGCTCACAGCAACCTCCAACTCCTGGGCTTAAGCGATTCTCTTGCCTCAGCCTCCCGAGCAGCTGGGACTACAGGCGCCCGCCACAACGCCCGGCTATTTTTTGGTTGCAGTTCAGCCGGGGCTGGGTTTGAACCCGCCACCCTCGGTCTATGGGGCCGGTGCCTTACCAACTGAGCCATAGGCACCGCCCTGAAAGGGATGTTTTTCAAAGGATTTTAAAGATGAGAAATGCACAAAAAGGTGTTAAGAGAAACAGGTGGATTTCAGCAAAGATGAGAGAAATGGAAAGCGAGACATTGTGGGGAGGTGAGAGAAGGAGGAAGGAGGAGAGGGGCAGGGTGGGAGGTGGGGGACACAAAAAAGATGGCAGGGAGGGGAGGAGGTTGGAGCTGGGACAGGAAGAAAGAAAGGAGACAAAAGAGAGAGGAGAAGCCAAATCCTCCCCAGGCCGTCCATTCATTAGGCAGCCTGGGCAGGGCCCAGGACCAGAGACAAAAGCCCCTGTCAGCAGGATCTGTCTAAGCTCCCCGCCAGGAAACAGAGCCAAGTTGTGCTGAAAGACTCCCTCCTTAATATCAGAGGCTCCAGGCAGGGCTAATGGCCCCCCAAGCCTTGTAGGCTGCAAAGGAGCTGGAGAGCTAGCACGTGGGTGGGGCAGGCACCAAGCTGTGCTCACAGAGAAGGCGCCTCCCAGGCCCTCCTGGGGTCTGATGCCCGGGAGCCTGAGGCTGCTGAGTGACCTGGAGGGCATGGAGTACTTTGGTGATTCAAACATGATCAGTCCAGTTCCCCCTCCCTGGCCTGACCCAGGTGACCAGCAGCCCCTGTGGGTATCCTTAATGGTCAGAGAGAAGTGGCTTATGGCATCTCTGTTTTTAAAGTGTGGTCAGTCCTTTATGTTCATTCAGTTGGTAACAGGGCTCACTTGTCCTCAAAAAGCTCACAATCTAGTCAGTGGGAGGTGACAGTCAAATAATTACTAATAAGATTAAAATATATTCTTAAAGAGATAGAGACTGTAGCTTTTTTCAGGGATTCCTTAAAGATTTATTGAATAAATGAATGGATGAATGATAAATGTTCAACTCATATATCTAAAAATAGCACAGAGAAAGGCAGGTTATTTATGAACTGAATTCTTTGCACAGACTTGATCTCATGGTAAAAGCCCAAAACAGCTTTAGTAAGTAAATAGTTGCTTACATTTCACTGCAGAGAAAAATGCAAGAACTCCCCAGGGAAGTAGCACTTCAGACTGCTGCCATGTACTCTAGCATGAACTTAGTCATGTTGTTCATGTTTGCCGATATTTATAAATTACACAAATGCACTTCAACCTCTATTCCTTCTGCAAAGTGGGGAGGGTTGGAATAGACATTAGGGATGAAGAACTTCAAGGCCAGATAGGCTGGGTGCTGTACCCAGTGGAAATTCCAAAGCCATTCAGGGCTCCTGATAGTCCAGCCCCTGTGCCATGTGGCCACACCCAAGCTCAGTAAGGGCCATTGGAGGGGCTCTGAGGCCGGTGAAGGTCTTGTGGGGAGGGACTGATGGGGTGGAGGTGGGAACTGTACCAGCAGTAATGCAGCAGCGCTATGTAAATTATGTCTGTTCATGATCTGTGCTATGTTCTGATCTAATTAGCACAACCACCTCATCAGATGGGAATAATAATTTTTTGAGACAGAGTCTCACTTGTCACCTTGGTAGAATGCTGTAGCGCCATAGCTCACAGCAACCTCAAATTCCCGCATTTAAGCGATTCTCTTGTCTCTGCCTCCCAAGTAGCTGGGAGTACAGCACCTGCCACAACGTCCGGCTATTTTTAGAGACAAATTCTTGCTCTGGCTCCAGCTGCTCTTGAACCTATAAGCTCGGGCAATCCACCTGCCTCGGCCTCCCAAGTGCTGAGATTACAGGTGTGAGCCAGCGTGCCTGGCCAGATGGGAATTATTATCCACATTTTAGTTTATTATTATTTTTAAAAGATTTTTAGAAATCAAAATATTTATTCACATAATTTTAAACTAAAGTCAAAACTATGAAGTCTAATGATTTATGTGCAAGTGGTGCGTGGCTTTTCATTCACATTCATTTTCTTCCTCAGAGTAAAGGCAGATCTGTTCTTGAACAAGTCCATGCAGGAGGGAGACGTTGTTCCTGGCATGCTTTATTTCTAGTTCAGATGTTTCCATTAGGTTCTTTCTAAATGCTGCCACTCTCTTCCATTTGAAATTCATCAGTTCTTCTTTTGCATATGCAGAAAGCTGTTCACATTTCTGGTAGTGTTCTTGCTGTTGTGCCTCAACTACCTTGACATCTCTGCTTTTTAACCTTTTTTTTTTTTTTTTTGTAGAGACAGAGTCTCACTTTATGGCCCTCAGTAGAGTGCCGTGGCCTCACACAGCTCACAGCAACCTCCAACTCCTGGGCTTAAGCGATTCTCTTGCCTCAGCCTCCCGAGTAGCTGGGACTACAGGCGCCTGCCACAACACCCGGCTATGCTTTTTAACCTTTTTAACCATGCCTTATCCAGAGTTTTGAGTTGTGATAGTCAGTGAGGGCTTTGGTACATCTATGTAAGAGCTCCCTAGCAGCCCCTCTGTTGAGCATGTAGTATCAGAGAAACTCTGTCAGCTTTAAATCTTCATCTGATGAGACTCGACCCTCTACTTCCCTAAGTTTTTTAGGTAGCTCAGCAACCTTCAATAGGCACCATGTGATGACCGTGGGTTCTTATAAAGCCAGGCTAGGCAAGCAGGCTGCAGAGTGGATCTAGTCATCAGCACATTTTGATGAGAGCTGGTCATTTTGTCAGCTTTCACACAGGAATCCTTAATCCCATTGTAATAATTAATAAGAAAGTTCTCTTGGTCAAAGAAGTCCTTAATGCCAGAAAAAAGGACTTCATCAGCACTTTTCACCCCACTTTTGAAAAGCCACCAAACATCTCCTTGGTACTTTCCCATCTAACACTTAGATCCTGATCATATTCTAGGAAAACGTGAAAGTTGTGGTCTTTACTGAGAACAGGGAAGAAAGACTTCATGGGAAGGTACAGTCTTCTTAAAGACAGCAAGATACTCAGCTTCTGGTTCTGAAAGAAAATATTACCATGAGAATGTGACCACTTCTCGCTCCCTACCATAGGAATGTGACCTTTTGTAACTGTTCCAGGAGATAGCCCCAGGAGCTGCAGCAAATGTTTACTATTAAGCAAATATTTGACTGTTAGTCTTGTCTTAAGACAGTTGAATAATAAACTAGAGTTCTTCTTATCTAGTTACAGCCCCAGCTGTGTCTATACCCTCTTACTTTATTGTTAGAGTCCCCGGCATGTCTGCTATTCTCGCCTACTTTGTAGTTTTTGCCTTTATAAGCTTGTAAAAAACTGCTGTGCGGGGCTTGACTCCTTGGCTTCTAAAAGAGTTGTGAGTCAAGTCCCAGCATGCTGGAATAAAAATCCTCTTGCGTTTTTGCATCAAGCGACGTCTCTTGCGGTTGATTGGGGGTGGTCAGAGCTCCGGGCAGAGTGGGGGGTTCTGCCCCAAGTCTTTCATTTGGGGGCTCGTCCGGGAGATAACGACCACCCGTCACCTGCAGAGTCGACCTTGGAGGTAAGAAAGGGGTACCCCGAAAACTGTCTAGTCTGTGTCTTCAGTCCTTTTCTTTGACTTTGTGTGCGCGCTTTCGATTTTGCAGCCGTTCGGCACCTCGTGAGAGTGGCCGGACAGTGGTCGGTAGACGTGCCCGGAGGACCACAGGCTGAAACCCTGGGGGACGCCCCAGGAACTGAGGAGAACCAGGGACGCCTGGTTGTCTCCTGCTGTAAGGGCGCTGGTCGAGTCTGGTTGTTCGATAAAAAATTACGGGAAACGCGCCCGTCTGATTCTGTTATAGGCTTGTGAAGGACCAAGTGTGGTAGGTGGGTCCTTGTACCTGTAATATTTCTGTTATTTCTGTTATTTGTGTTTCTGACATATCCACTGACGATGGGACAGACTGTGACAACCCCTCTGAGTTTAACTCTAGATCATTGGACTGAAGTGAAGAGAAGAGGTCGTGATCTGTCAGTAGAGGTTAAAAAAGGCCCATGGCAGACTTTCTGCTCCTCGGAGTGGCCTACTTTTAACGTCGGCTGGCCCTCAGGAGGAACCTTTGACTTATCTCTTATTTTTGCTATTAAAGAGATTGTTTTTCAGAGAGGACCGGGAGCCCATCCGGATCAACAACCTTACATCATAGTTTGGCAGGACCTGGTGCAGAATCCGCCCCACTGGGTTCGGCCATCGACTGCCACATCCAGGCCCCCGTCTAATCCTCAGGTGCTCGCTGTCCAATCTTCCGGTCCCAGAAAAGGGGGCGACAGTTCGGACCCCCCTAAGAAGATCTACCTGGAAATCCAGACTGATCATCTTCTCCTCGACCCTCCACCCCCTCCTCCCCCATACCCTCCCACCTTGGCTCCTGTCAGGGGGCAGGGAGGACCAGCATCGCCGGATCTGGCGATTGCCCCCTCTGCACCCCCGGGGGAACCTTCACTGGGGCCCGCACAAGGTACCAGGAGTCACCGCCGGGGAGGAGTGTCTCCCGATACTACTGTTGCCCTACCCCTGAGGGCATACGGCCCCCCGCCGGTGGCAACAGATGAGGGACCACCTCTCCAGCCCCTCCAGTACTGGCCATTTTCTTCCGCAGACCTGTATAACTGGAAAACTAATCACCCCCCTTTTTCAGAAGACCCCCAACGCCTGACTGGGCTGGTAGAGTCCCTGATGTTCTCTCATCAGCCCACATGGGATGACTGCCAGCAGCTCATACAGACTCTCTTCACTACTGAAGAGAGGGAGAGGATTTTATTAGAAGCTAGGAAGAATGTACTCGAGGCGGACAGGCGTCTTACCCAGCTCTCCAACATCATCGAGGCTGCCTTTCCCCTCTCCAGACCAGACTGGGATTTCAACATGGCAGAAGGTAGGGAGCGACTGTCAGTCTATCGCCAGGCTCTAGTGGCCGGCCTCCGTGGGGCGGCAAGACACCCCACTAATTTGGCTAAGGTAAGAGAAGTAATACAGGGGGCCACGGAACCCCCCTCCATGTTTCTTGAGCGTCTAATGGAAGCTTTTAGGCGCTACACCCCATTTGACCCTGCCTCTGAAGGACAGAGGGCTTCCGTGGCTATGACTTTCATAGGGCAGTCAGCTGTAGACATTAAAAGAAAGCTGCAGAGAATTGAAGGATTGCAGGACTATACCTTGCAGGATTTAGTTAAGGAAGCTGAGAAAGTATACCATAAAAGAGAAACTGAGGAAGAAAAAGAGCAGAGAAAGGAGAAAGAGAGAGAAGAAAGGGAAAATAAGAGAGACCGAAGACAGGAGAAAAACTTAACACGGATTTTGGCCGCAGTAGTAGGGGAGAAGAGCCAGGAACAGACCCAAGGTAGAACTAAGAAGTCAGGTAGCCTGAACAACCGCATCCCGTTAGATAAGGATCAATGTGCCTACTGTAAGGAAAAGGGGCACTGGGCCAGGGAATGTCCTAAAAAAAAAAAGAAAGAACTCTCCAAGAAAGTACTGGCCTTAGAGGAAGAAGAAGATTAGCGGGGACGGGGCTCGGAACCCCTCCCCGAGCCTAGGGTAATACTTAAGGTGGAGGGGAAGCCAGTTGAGTTCCTTGTAGACACCGGAGCTCAACACTCAGTCCTACTAGAACCATCAGGACCCGTCTCCAAGAAAAAATTCTGGGTTGTAGGGGCCACAGGGCATCAGCAGTACTCATGGACTACCCGAAGATCAGTAGATCTGGGAGTGGGACGGGTAACCCACTCGTTTTTAATTATCCCTGAGTGCCCTGCGCCCCTCCTCAGGAGAGATTTACTCACCAAAATGGAAGCCCAAATCACTTTTACTCCTGATGGCCCAGAGGTAACCCAAAATAAGAGGGTAACAGCCCTGACCATGCGTTTAGAGGATGAACATAGACTCTTTGAAAAGCAGCGGGAGAAAGGGACTAGTCTCGTAAATGACTGGCTAGAAAAATATCCCGGGGCATGGGCCGAAACTGCTGGAATGGGACTGGCCGCAGAAAGGCCGCCTATAGTCATAGAACTCAAAGCTACTTCCACTCCTGTGGCAGTGCGCCAATATCCTATGACTAAGGAAGCTCGGGAAGGAATTAAGCCTCACATTCAGCGTCTCCTACAGCTGGGCATACTAGTAAAATGCCAGTCACCATGGAACACGCCCTTATTACCCGTCAAGAAACCCGGCACAGGAGACTATCGCCCTGTGCAGGACTTAAGAGAAGTAAACAAGCGGGCGCAAGACATCCACCCCACCGTGCCTAACCCTTATAATCTGTTGAGCTCTCTCCCTCCAAACCATATCTGGTACACTGTCCTGGATTTAAAGGATGCCTTCTTCTGCCTCCGACTACACTCCCCTAGCCAGAACATCTTCGCATTTGAATGGAGAGACCCGGACTCTGGAACAACGGGGCAATTGACATGGACCCGACTTCCACAGGGGTTTAAGAACTCCCCAACCATCTTTGATGAAGCCCTCCACCAAGACCTAGCTCACTTTCGCGCCAGCCACCCTCAGATGTATTACACACATGCCAAGAAGTACTGGCTGAGGAAACTGGAACTCGGAAGGACCTCTGTGATCAGCCCCTGCCGGACGCCCAGCTGACCTGGTTCACTGATGGGAGCAGCTCCATAATAGAAGATTAAAAGCCCTTGAAACTGTGCAAAAGGAGGTGTGGAGCTGCCTGATCGAGGCCTACAAGCCCGGGGATCTGCAAATACCTCACCAGTTCCAGGTTGGAGATTCGGTGTACATCCGGCGCCACCGGACAGCCAACCTTGAACCACGGTGGAAAGGACCATACCTAGTGCTGCTCACAACCCCGACGGCAATAAAAGTCGATGGCATCGCAGCCTGGATCCACGCATCTCATGTCAAACCAGCACCGCCGCCAGACTCCGGGTGGAAAGTGGAAAAGACAGACAACCCCCTCAAGCTCCGCATTCGCCGCAGTAGCCCTGCTCCTGCTGATACAACTCCCGGTGATAAGTAGCTCCAGTCCCAACCCCCATGCCCCCCAGAGGTTAACCTGGCAGGTTCTCTCTCAGACTGGTGATGTAGTATGGAGTACTACAAAAGAAGACCCTCCTTGGACCTGGTGGCCGTCCTTCACCCCAGATATTTGCGCCTTAATAGCAGGGCTAGATAATTGGGATATCTCCGATGAGACCTTTAAAGAGGTTCCATCAAGCCTTGATCACCATTTAACAAAGCGCTCACTTACCCAAGGCTCCACATCCCAAGGCCAGTACATTGCAGACGCCCCTGGCTGTGGCAACTTGCCCGCCCAGTGCCGGATGCGACAAACGGAGTTCTATATCTGTCCCCGGGACTGGAGACCGAGAAGCCAAGCCAACAGATGTGGGGGGGTAGAAAATTTCTATTGTAAACGATGGGGATGTGAGACGACTGGGCAGGCCTTCTGGCACCCCTTCTCCTCTTGGGACTTAATAACCGTAAAGAGGAGCAGTACCGGAGCAGGGTCAAACCCCCTAAATATTTCCTTCACGGAGAGGGGGAAACAAGCCCGAAATTGGATAAAAGGAAGAACATGGGGATTCCGTTTCTATATGTCAGGGTGGGATAAAGGATTTACCTTCTTCATCAAATTAAAAATAGAGACCCCTGTCGCTGTCCAGATAGGACCCAACATCGTACTCTCAGGACAGCAGCCGCCAGCTAGGCCGCCTATTTCTCCCCGTATGCCCCAGACTCCAGGGAGCACCCAATTTACTGAGGCCAGCACAGCCCCATCGCCTGCGAAACTGTCTCCCCAGGTAACATCCCCGGAGACTCCAAGCACCGGGCAGAGACTTCTTAACTTAATACAGGGGGCTTTCAATGTCCTCAATACTTCCAACCCTAATCTTACCGAATCTTGCTGGTTGTGTCTAGCCTCAGGCCCGCCCTATTATGAAGGGATCGCCTTCTCAGGTATCTTCCAAAATACCACCTCCCATAATTCCTGTGACTGGGGATCCAAGATCACCCTTACAGCAGTCTCTGGACGAGGCATTTGCCTAGGCACGATCCCCGAAAATCGCCAGCATCTGTGTAATCAGACCATTAAAAGCCCATCAACCACTATCAATTATTATCTAGTGCCCCCTAAAGGAGGATGGTGGGCTTGCAGCACAGAGCTAACCCCGTGCATTTCCTCATCAGTGTTCAACTCCACTGCAGACTACTGTATCCTCGTACAATTAATACCTAGAGTTATCTATCTTGAGGCGAGTTCCTTCGAGGCAGAATTCTATCTCAGACCCCGTAACAGAAGAGGGAACCAGTCTCTATTACTCTAGCTGTCCTGATGGGTATAGGGGTGGCAGCCGGAGTAGGAACAGGAACGGCTGCGCTTGTCCAGACCCCACAGTATCTCGAAGAACTGAGAGCAGCTGTAGATGAGGACCTAAAAGCCATAGAACAATCGATCACAAAATTAGAAGAGTCACTAACATCCTTATCAGAAGTGGTATTGCAGAATAGACGGGGACTTGATCTCCTGTTCCTAAAAGATAGAGGGTTATGCGCTGCACTAAGAGAAGAATGCTGTTTCTATGTAGATCACTCTGGTATGGTAAAAGACTCCATGTCTAAACTCAGGGAGAGACTAGAAAAAAGACAACGAGATCGGGAGGCCCATCAAGGATGGTTTGAAAGTTGGTACAGCCGATCACCTTGGTTCACCACTCTCGTTTCCAGTTTAATAGGCCCTCTTATTATACTGCTTCTAATTCTTACCTTTGGGCCCTACATTTTCAACCGTATAGTCACCTTCGTCCGGGAGCGAGTGAGTGCTGTACAAGTATTAATGCTCAGACAGCATTACCAGTCTCTCCGCCGGGACGATAGCCATGAAAATGAATACATAGAGCCAGAAGTTCCATGATTAGAACTTCCCAAAAAAACAAATGGGGGAATGAAAGAAAATATTACCATGAGAATGTGACCACTTCTCGCTCCCTACCATAGGAATGTGACCACCTCTCACTCCCTGCCATAGGAATGTGACCACTTCTCGCTCCCTACCATAGGAATGTGACCTTTTGTAACTGTTCCAGGAGATAGCCCCAGGAGCTGCAGCAAATGTTTACTATTAAGCAAATATTTGACTGTTAGTCTTGTCTTAAGACAGTTGAATAATAAACTAGAGTTCTTCTTATCTAGTTACAGCCCCAGCTGTGTCTATACCCTCTTACTTTATTGTTAGAGTCCCCGGCATGTCTGCTATTCCCGCCTACTTTGTAGTTTTTGCCTTTATAAGCTTGTAAAAAACTGCTGTGCGGGGCTTGACTCCTCAGCTTCTAAAAGAGTTGTGGGTCAAGTCCCAGCATGCTGGAATAAAAATCCTCTTGCGTTTTTGCATCAAGCGACGTCTCTTGCGGTTGATTGGGGGGTGGTCAGAGCTCCGGGCAGAGTGGGGGGTTCTGCCCCAAGTCTTTCAGTTCTTGTTTCATCTTGACAAATTCTTCTTTGGTCACAGATCCTTCACCTTCTCCCAGCTTCTGCGTCTTCTCTTGAGGACCATCCAAGTCTGGCTTTGTAGGAGCAGGTGGAATAGTAAGCCCAGCATAGTGTGTTGTTTCAATTGAAGTGTCACGGAGCTACACAAAGTCTTCATGTTGCCTTGTAACAGAAAACTCTGGCCTCTGAAATGTGGGTCGTGTGGTCTTGGGGTGCGAAAGGTTCTGGACCCAAGGATGAAAGATTATTCCATGGCACAAAATGAAAGAAAAATGCAATCCCTGTTCTGTAGGAGTACTGCGGTCTTTATTTCCATCTGGATACTGGTGGAGTGAAATCAGGAAAGGAATCTACTCGTAGGTTATGGAGGATGGGGGTTTAAAGGGTTGGGGAGCATTCCTATTTCCTGGGAGGGACATGAGTCTGACCCTTCCTGAGCCGATCATGAACCTGACCCTGCCTGGGCGGGTCAGTCCCACCTGGGCAGGGAAGGTCTATTTGGGCGGCTCCACCTGATCCTATCAGTGTGCACTGTAAACTTGACCTTATCTCTCTCACTGAGTGCATCAGGTACGGCAATCTGGAGTGAGGGATCAACGTTCGTGTCCACAGATACAGATCTCAGCTGCCCATCAGCTTCCCACCGGGGCACCGCAGGCACGGTGGCAGGCCAAGCCTGTAGAGCTTTGAGTTGCAGACGACCATCTCCTCATCCTTACTGTTGTGCAGATCTCACTCAGGACTCACTTTATACTTAATGCCCTCTCCACAAGGTTGAAAGGCTCACAGATGGCAAAGGGCACCTAGGGGACGTTGTGATCCTCCTGCTGCTGCAGCAACTTGAGAACCACGACCAGAACTATGTGGGACTCGGGCAGGAGCTGCCCGGCTGTGCCCCTGGTCCACCTGTTAGAGTCAAGGAAATATTAGCTGAGAAAAATCGAGTAGCTTTGATATAGGACAAGTGGTGTCCCAGCCAGCTTGTGGAGCTGGGGGAGCGGACTAGCTGCCTACTCCTTGGCGGTGCTGATGTGGTGGCTGGGAGCAGAGGAACCAGCAGGCTGGAGGGTAGGCAGGAGGCCCTGCAGAAGGCTCTAGTAGCCAGAGGGGCCAGACCTCTGGGAGATCCCAGCACCTTAGGCTGAACAGGGAACCCCCGTTTTCTAGGCCTGGTCAATTTCATGCAAGTTTCCTAGGCCTGGGAATGAAAGGGATTATAGCCATTCATTTGTGACCCAGACACGTGGTTCCAGACATGACCCAGACATGTCCCAGACACGCTAAATGTAACTACCGAGGGCACCATGCAACTATATACACCCCTAGACAAAGAGTCTACAGACAGAGAGACGGACAGATAGAGAGATTTTCTTGGGTTTTCTCTCTCTGCCAGGAGCTCTGGTGCTTCTGTACTCTTTTCTGTAAATAAATCCTGTCTTACCACTGATCTGTGGTCCATGGATTCATTCTTCGAATCATTGAGACCAAGAACCTACTGAAGAGTGAAATTCTGGTATCAGCTTGCCTAAGATTAGGGCTAGGATTCAAATTAGATGTGTTAACACCTCACAGCTCACACTCCTTCCATTGCAGCATGGTTCTTTGAGGTAACTTTGAAGAGAGAACAAAGTGATAGCATCAAAGTTTCTGAGACTCTGCCAGCAAGTCACAACTGCTCTGGGGCTATTCCTTGGGTTGTGTAGAGTGGAATGGGCATGGAAGGGTGGAGATGATCCATCTTCAAGCCTTGGGGTCATTGTGGCATTTCTCCTCTGTGGGGTGAACACACTGGATTTTATCTGGCTTTTACCCAGAGATAGGAGATGTGAAATGTCCTCATTAGATGAGCTGGGCTTCTAGGGAAATTCACAAACCAACTAATCAAATTTAAGTGGAGCAGGAAGGGGAGAGCTTCCGAGGGGAAAGAAAGAACTTTGCTCATAATTCGCTGAGGTGGGTTTCTACCTCTAGCTGCAGCTGGCTTGTGTGATCTCATTGTCTACTGGGGACAGCCCAGACTCAGCTCAACCTTCTCTCCTTCAGCCGGTCTGTGGCCCACCCCATGTGATCTCACTGGGACAGCCCAGACTCAGCTGAACCTTCTCCCCTTTACCCCGTCTGTGGCCCACCCCCGTGATCTCACTGGGACAGCCCAGACTCAGCTGAACCTTCTCCCCTTCACCCCGTCTGTGGCCCACCCCGTGTGAGCTCACTGGGACTGCCCAGACTCAGCTGAACCTTCTCCCCTTCACCCCGTCTGTGGCCCACCCCGTGTGATCTCACTGGGACAGCCCAGACTCAGCTGAACCTTCTCCCCTTTACCCCGTCTGTGGCCCACCCCATGTGATCTCACTGGGACAGCCCAGACTCAGCTGAACCTTCTCCCCTTTACCCCGTCTGTGGCCCACCCCATGTGATCTCACTGGGACAGCCCAGACTCAGGTCAACCTTCTCCCCTTCACCCTGTCATTGGCCCACCCCGTGTGATCTCACTGGGACAGCCCAGACTCAGCTCAACTTTCTCCCCTTCACCCCGTCTGTGGCCCACCCCGTGTGAGCTCACTGGGACAGCCCACATTCAGCTCAACCTTCTCCCCTTCACCCTGTCATTGGCCCACCCTGTGTGATCTCACTGGGACAGCCCAGACTCAGCTCAACTTTCTCCCCTTCACCCCATCTTTGGCCCACCCCGTGTGATCTCACTGGGACTGCCCAGACTCAGCTCAACCTTCTCCCCTTCACCCCGTCTGTGGCCCACCCCGTGTGAGCTCACTGGGACTGCCCAGACTCAGCTCAACCTTCTCCCCTTCACCCCGTCTGTGGCCCACCCCGTGTGAGCTCACTGGGACTGCCCAGACTCAGCTCAACCTTCTCCCCTTCACCCCATCTGTGGCCCACCCCGTGTGATCTCACAGGGACTGCCCAGACTCAGCTCAACCTTCTCCCCTTCACCCTGTCATTGGCCCACCCCGTGTGATCTCACTGGGACAGCCCAGACTCAGCTGAACCTTCTCCCCTTCACCCCGTCTGTGGCCCACCCCGTGTGAGCTCACTGGGACAGCCCACATTCAGCTCAACCTTCTCCCCTTCACCCTGTCATTGGCCCACCCTGTGTGATCTCACTAGGACAGCCCAGACTCAGCTCAACTTTCTCCCCTTCACCCCATCTTTGGCCCACCCCGTGTGATCTCACTGGGACTGCCCAGACTCAGCTCAACCTTCTCCCCTTCACCCCATCTGTGGCCCACCCCGTGTGAGCTCACTGGGACTTCCCAGACTCAGCTCAACCTTCTCCCCTTCACCCCGTCTGTGGCCCACCCCGTGTGATCTCACTGGGACTGCCCAGACTCAGCTCAACCTTCTCCCCTTCACCCTGTCATTGGCCCACCCCGTGTGATCTCACTGGGACTGCCCAGACTCAGCTCAACCTTCTCCCCTTCACCCCGTCTGTGGCCCACCCCGTGTGAGCTCACTGGGACTGCCCAGACTCAGCTCAACCTTCTCCCCATCACCCCGTCTGTGGCCCACCCTGTGTGATCTCACTGGGACAGCCCAGACTCAGCTCAACCTTCTCCCCTTCACCCTGTCATTGGCCCACCCTGTGTGATCTCACTGGGACAGCCCAGACTCAGCTGAACCTTCTCCCCTTCACCCCGTCTGTGGCCCACCCCGTGTGAGCTCACTGGGACAGCCCACATTCAGCTCAACCTTCTCCCCTTCACCCTGTCATTGGCCCACCCTGTGTGATCTCACTGGGACAGCCCAGACTCAGCTCAACTTTCTCCCCTTCACCCCGTCTTTGGCCCACCCCGTGTGATCTCACTGGGACTGCCCAGACTCAGCTCAACCTTCTCCCCTTCACCCCATCTGTGGCCCACCCCGTGTGAGCTCACTGGGACTGCCCAGACTCAGCTCAACCTTCTCCCCTTCACCCTGTCATTGGCCCACCCTGTGTGATCTCACTGGGACAGCCCAGACTCAGCTGAACCTTCTCCCCTTCACCCCGTCTGTGGCCCACCCCGTGTGAGCTCACTGGGACAGCCCACATTCAGCTCAACCTTCTCCCCTTCACCCTGTCATTGGCCCACCCTGTGTGATCTCACTGGGACAGCCCAGACTCAGCTCAACTTTCTCCCCTTCACCCCGTCTTTGGCCCACCCCGTGTGATCTCACTGGGACTGCCCAGACTCAGCTCAACCTTCTCCCCTTCACCCCATCTGTGGCCCACCCCGTGTGAGCTCACTGGGACAGCCCAGACTCAGCTCAACCTTCTCCCCTTCACCCTGTCATTGGCCCACCCTGTGTGATCTCACTGGGACAGCCCAGACTCAGCTCAACCTTCTCCCCTTCACCCCGTCTGTGGCCCACCCCGTGTGATCTCACTGGGACAGCCCAGACTCAGCTCAACCTTCTCCCCTTCACCCCGTCTGTGGCCCACCCCTTGTGAGCTCACTGGGACTGCCCGGACTCAGCTCAACCTTCTCCCCTTCACCCCGTCTGTGGCCCACCCCGTGTGATCTCACTGGGACTGCCCAGACTCAGCTCAACCTTCTCCCCTTCACCCTGTCATTGGCCCACCCTGTGTGATCTCACTGGGACAGCCCAGACTCAGCTCAACCTTCTCCCCTTCACCCCGTCTGTGGCCCACCCCGTGTGATCTCACTGGGACAGCCCAGACTCAGCTCAACCTTCTCCCCTTCACCCCATCTGTGGCCCACCCCGTGTGATCTCACTGGGACTGCCCGGACTCAGCTCAACCTTCTCCCCTTCACTCCATCTTTGGGTCACGCCATGGGATCTTGCTGTTATCAGGACCAATTTGACACCTGAGGTTTTCAATGGCTTTCTTATAGTATCCTTCCCACTGCCATATTTTTTTTTATTGTTTGGGATTCATCGAGGGTACGAAGAGTTAGTTTACACTGATTGCATTGGTTAAAGTGTCTCGTATAATTGTGTCCTGCCCCCAAGAGGTGTGCCAAAACAGTTGACACCCCCCCTCCTCCCCTCTCCCCATCCCGTATTCCCCCACCTAACCCCTTTGTATTAGCTCATCTACTGCATTTGTATTAGAATTGAGTACACCGGATTCTGCTTCTCCATTCTTGTGATTCTTTACTAAGAAGAATGTGTTCCACCTCCATCCAGGTTAATACAAAAGATGGAAAGTCTCTACCTTTTTTAATAACTGAATAGTGTTCCATGGTATTTTAATACTCAAGGAAGCCTCCAGAGCTTTGTACTTCATCCTGTTTGTCCGTTTGTATTATTGATAAATGTTTTTCCAATGGCAACTGATAGGAACCCATTTTAAACTTGCTTAAAGAAAAAAATTTGTCACGTTTTTAAAAACTGGGAAGATTAGGGGTACAGGATCCAGGGTTGGAGCGTGTGCTGGGGAACAATTATTCAAATTGTGCGATGCACAAGAGCACCACATCTAGGAAGGGCTCTTTCCACGGTATCGTGTGTGAAATATATTCACGTACCCACCTACAGTGTGGGCAGATGAAGATGTCTGCCAGAGTCCTGGAGCAGTGATGGAGGATCCCTCTTCCATAAACCCACACTGGCACAGGAGGCCCCAGGCATGCTCAGGAGAATATGATCACACACACATCCTTGTACACATGCTCTGTCTTGATCACTCCCTAGACTGCCCCTGAGACTGCTTCTCTCATCTACAGCACTCAGAGGCACGATGCCAGGCCCCCTGCCCTCACCCCTGCATTCCCAAGAGGTTAGGGTAGCCATGCCCAGCTCACCTACCTTGGGGAAGGACACGGCCCCCTCTGTTCCTGCTTCCAAGGATAGCAATATATATATTGATTATTGACAAACATATATATATATTTTTAACTTTACCAAGTTTAACTTTACCAATATATGTATTGACATATATATATATATATATATTTTTTTTTCTTTTTAACTTTACCAGCTTTACCAAGTGCCTTATCCTAATTCACAAAAGATCTATATGGGCTGGATGGCCCATCATCTCTTAGCTCTGCTTATGTCAGTTTCCATTATTGCAGAGCCGCTCCTTTGTGTGATAGGGAAGATGATTGGGGTGATCCCCGTACTTTCATCCTTCTAGTGTCTGGGACTCCATAGGCAAAGGGCAGGATTCCAGGAGCCGTTATAGGAAGAATGGTGATTTGGCCACACATGGCCACTTTTAGGCGTATCATTTTGATAAGGGATGGGTACCCTGATTGGCCAGGCCAGGGTCACATGATTACTCTTTGGCCAGGAGAGTGGGAGTGTCTTACCAAAAGAAGGGGAAAATGTTGGGTAGGGCGCCAGCCCCATATACCAAGGGTGGCGAGTTCAAACCCGGCCTCGGCCAAAACTGCAACAACATTTAAAAAAAAAAAAAAAGAAGAAGAAGGGAAAATGTGTTGGAGAGTAAAAGTCAGTAACTGCCTATTCCTCTCCCTTCTCATCATTTCACAAACACTCCCCGAGCACCCGTATGGGCTCTGAACTCTTGCTGCCCAACATTACCCTGGGGTGCATCATCACGACTATTCTTTGGACGACACCTTTTACTCTCAGGTCTGACATGGCAAATTCCACTCTGTATCCATCTCACAGATGCATCTTTTTTGCTCCTCTACCGGGTCTATTATTAGAGAAAATGCCCAACAGTGCGGGTTAGTGTCCCTGCAAATTCACGGCTATCTCAACTGGATTCTCAATGCAGTCAGATAATGTTTCTGCTTGTCCCTGAATAACTCTTTATCTGATTGTTTATTCATTCATGCAACAGCAATGGATTTGCACATTTACAAGATCACTCTGGAACCGGGTAGTTTGGAGGTAGGCAGACAGAAGTCGGTGATGCCTACTCTGATTTGGAATAATATAAATGAATCACAATGCCATTGAAAGCCTTTCTGGGGCGGTGCCTGTGGCTCAGTGAGTAGGGCGCTGGCCCCATATGCCGAGGGTGATGGGTTCAAACCCGGCCCCAGCCAAACTGCAACAAAAAAAAATAGCCGGGCATTGTGGCAGGCACCTGTAGTCCCAGCTACTTGGGAGGCTGAGGCAAGAGAATCTCCAAACTCAGGAGTTGGAGATTGCTGTGAGCTGTGATGGCACAGCACTCTACCAAGGGTGACAAAGGGAGACTCTGTCTCTACAAACAAAAAAGAAAAAAAAGAAAGAAAGCCTTTCTGGGCTTTTTGTAGTCTGTAGTACTGTAGTATAAAATCGAACTGGTATATTAGTTTGGAAGACTGAGTCTGGCCCCTTCCTCACTTCTGGCCTTAGCTCCCTGCCTGTCCTATCTTCCTACTTTTTTTTTTTTTTTTTTTTTCAGGTTTTGGCTGGGGCTGGGTTAGAACCCACCACCTTCAGCATATGGGGCCAGCGCCCTACCCCTTTGAGCCACAGGCGCCGCTGCCCTCTACCTCCTTTCTAATCCTTGAATTCTCGGTTAGTTTCTCCACCTCCCCCCACATGCTGTCCATGCTTCTCAGCCTTTGCTTACACGTTTTCCCCGCCTGCACGCTGTCTCATTTTCTTTAACTAGTACATTCTTGCTCCTTGTTAAAGACTCAGCTCCAGCGGCACTTCGTTCAGGTACCTGGCTTCTTTGCACGATGCCCTCTGTTGTGGCACCCACTGTATCCGTGTCGTCTTATTTCCCTCGCCAGTCTATCCATTTGGAGAAGGCAAGATCTGTGTCCTGCCCTCTGGGTATCTCTGGGCCTGGCATGTGGAAGGGGATTGGACTGATCTGAACTGACCTACGTGGTCTACCTTTCCTGACCACTTCTCTCGGGAAGAGACAATTCCCTGCTCTTTCTCTTTCATGTCCCTAAGAGTTGCAGCCCTTGCTCCAAGAAAGCAAAGCACATTTCAGCCGCCTGGTGCTGCACCACTGTGCTATGGCGTGAGCTGCAGAACAGATGTCCTGCAGAGGTATTGGGTGAGCCGGTCCCTGACTTCTAGGCTCATCCTCTTCTTCACAGCTCCCAGGGTACAATCTGAGGAGCAGACACCTCCTTGCATTCAGATTCTGCCTCCTCTTCACGGCCATTGACCGTCCCCCACTCCCAAGCATTTGAGGGATTTTTCTATTAGGATGAATGATTCCCGAAGATGCTACTGGGTTCCTGATGTAACACTGACCCCTGGTTAAAGGTGTTCCCATGTGTTTTGCTATGTCTCCACCCTCAGGGGCTGTGCTTGCTTTTCTCATCAAGGAATTTGAAATTTCATTTTTGAAATGCCGAGGAGGCCTATATTGTTGGGGGGTTCTTTGTTGGCTGTCCCAGGACGGTTCTGACCTGATGGAATATTCTGAGAGGAGGCCTGGGCCACGGGGTGTGAGAGAAGACAGTGACAAAGAATGTTACCCTCTGTAGAACTTCAGGCTGCAGACGGTTGGTGGTTTCTGTGCTCAGACAGAAAGGAGGCCATTACTCACACAAGAGTTTGCATTATTTAGAATCACATGTCCTTGATATAGCTTTAGAAAAACGTTCAGAGAAGAAGAAATGAATTTCCAAGAATAGTTCAAAGCTTTCATCAGGAGGATGAAACAGGGCAGCACTCTATGGCTTGGCTTTAACTCTGGGGTGCCCCAGGGAGAGACGACGGGGGCAGCCACAGAGTGTGGTGTTGGGGGAGCAGAGTGGCGAGTAGAACGTTAGGTGTCTGGAGTCAGGAGTCAAGGCATCCAGACTCAGCCTGGACACTGATTACTCAGGGTATTTATTTATTTGAGACAGAGTCTCACTTTGTTGCCCTTGGTAGAGTGCTGTGGCGTCACAGCTCACAGCAACCTCAAACGCAGGCTTAAGCAATTCTCTTGCCTCAGCCTCCTGAGTAGCTGGGACTATAGGCACCTGCCACTACACCCAGCTGTTTGTTGTTGTTGTTGTTACAGTTGTCATTGTTCAGCTGACCTGGGCTGGGTTTGAACCCGCCAGCCTTGGTGCGTGTGGCTGGCGCCGTAACCACTGTGCTCCGGGTGCCGAGCCTACTTGGGTCATATAAACGGAGCCTGTGTCAGATTCCTCATTCTACCGTGAGAGCACTGATACCTGCTTCCCACCTAAGCCACTTACCCAAGCTGACTTACTCCCTGCGTATCAGGCCAGAACAACTCAGTGGATGCTGGGAGCTCATGTCCCACAGGATGGTGAATTTCACGTGGCAACTTGGCTACAGCGCCCAGTTGTTTGGTCAAACTCTAGTCTACATGTTGCTATGAAGGTATTTGTGGATGTGATTAACAAATATCCTCCACAATGTGGATAATCTCATCCAATCACTCCAAGCAGCAGTTCTGCCTTAAGACTGCAACACAGAAGCCTTTTCTGAATTTCCAGCATGCTGGCTGCCTGCAGGTATCAGACTCAAGACTGCGGCGTCCACTCTTACCTGGTGTCCAGCAGGCCAGCCTGCCCTACAGATTTCGGACTTGCCAGTCCCCATGGTGATGTGAGCTAATTCCTTAAAATCTCTCTCTACAAATATATACTATACATGCATATTTTGTTGGTTCTGTTTCTCTGGAGAACACTGACCAGCCTAGGTCTGATCCATCTTCACGAGTTACTCGTCTGTGAACTTGAACACGTCTCTTAACCTCCAGGATTCTTAATTTCTTGATCTGTGAAATGAAAAATTTTTTTAATTAAATCATAGCTGTGTATAGTAATGGGGTACAATGTGCTGGTTTTATATACAATTTGAAATATTTTCATCACACTGGTTAACATTTTCTTAGTTATTGTGTTAAGACATTCATATTCTACATTTAGTAAATTTCACATGTACCCTTGTAAGATGCACTGTAGGTGTAATCCCACCAATCACCCTCCCTCCGCCCACCCTCCACCCTCCCCTCTTCCCATGTTCTTAGATTATAACTGGGTTATAGCTTTCATATGAAAGCCATAAATTGGTTTCATAGTAGGGCTGAGTACATTGGATACTTTTTCTTCCATTCTTGAGATAGTTTACTAAGAAGAATATGTTCCAGCTCCATCCGTGTAAACAAGAAAGAGGTAAAGTCTCCATCTTTCTTTAAGGCTGCATAATATTCCATGGTGTACATATACCACAATTTATTAATCCATTTGTGGATCGATGGGCACTTGGGCTTCTTCCATGTCTTAGCAATTATGAATAGGGCTGCAATAAACATTCTGGTACAAATATCTTTGTTATAATGTGATTTTTGGTCTTCTGGATATATACCTAGTAGAGGAATTGTAGGATTGAATGGCAGGTCTATTTTTAGATCCCTAAGTGTTCTCCAAACATCTTTCCAAAAGGAACATATTAGTTTGCATTCCCACCAGCAGTGTAGAATCTCCACATCCATGCCAACATCTCTGGTGCTGGGATTTTAAAATGAAGGATTTTTAAAAATCTCTTGTTGTTGAACACAGCACCCCAGCCTGCTTCCCTGTGCCTGTGAGGGAGCATCTGAGGGGTGAGCCTTCGAGAGGGTACAGACGGATTGTCACACCGCATTGCTGCTGCCTGTCCTGCCCTGTCCGTCCTCTGCCAATGGCCCTTCCAGCTACTTCCGAGCCTGTGCCTGATAGAAACTGTGGCAGCAGCTCTGGGACCAGAAGAATCAGGCGACCTCCTCGCCACTGCCCACCAGGCTTCCTATTCTAATGTCATCAGCCCCTTTGCCTTTGAAGTCCACACGTTTGGACATGACCAGCCTCCCACCATTCTTAGGGGATCATCCTTTGTTGTCAGGCCCTCTCCCATGCTGTTGGTGCCTTATGTCTCAGGCCTCCAGTTTTCTTTCTGACTCACTCCTGTCCCATGTCTTTGTAAGCTTCAGGGGATGGCCCATCCAAACAAAATACCCATAGGATGCATGAAATAGAAACATAAAATTTAAGAAATAATAAACACAAAGGTGCAGATTTAATAATTATAAAGCAAACACCTACATTACCGCTGTCCAAATAAAAAAATAGAACATGGGGCGGTGCCTGTGGCTCAAGGAGTAGGGCGCCGGTCCCATATGCCGGAGGTGGCGGGTGCAAGCCTAGCCCCGGCCAAAAACCAAAAAAAAAGAAAAATAGAACATGGCCAGCGCCCTCGAGGTCTTCTCCAGATCACAGCTCACCTCCCCACCCACGAGTATTCATGACGATGACTTGTGTGGTAATGATCTTCTTGCTTTTCTTTCTGTCCCCCTCTCTCTTTCCTCCCTCCCTCCCTTCCTTTTTTTTCTTTTTCTTTCTTTTTTTGTGAGACAGAGTCTCACTTTGTTGCCTAGGCTGGCGTGCCCTGGCGTCAGCCAACCTCACCAGCAACCTCAAACTCCTGGGTTCAGGTGATCCTCCTACCTCAGCCTCCTGTGTAGCTGGGACTACAGCTGCCCTGTACAACGCCTGGCTATTTTTGTTTCTATTTTTAATAGAGATAGGGTCTTGTTCTTGTTCAGGCTAGTGTCAAACGCCCGAGTTCAAGGATCCTCCTGCCTCAGCCTCCCAGAGTGCTAGGATTCAGGTGTGCTATGCATGCATTTCCAAGCCCTATAGTTTCACTGTGCCTGTTTTATATCAATGAAATCATATTTTTGTGATTTTGTGTATGATTTCTTTGGATATATTTGTATCTTGCTTCTTTAGCAAAATATATTTGTCTGATTCTTCCATAGGTTTTTTAAATTTTAGACAGAGTCTCACTTTGTTGCCCTCAGTAGAGTGCCCTGGCGTCAGAGCTTGCAGCAACCTCAAACTCTTGGGCTCAAGTGATCCCCTTGCCTCAGCTTCCCGAGTAGCTGGGACTACAGGCGCCTGCCACAACACACAGCTATTTTTAGAGAGCGGGTCTGGCTTTTGCTCAGGCAGGTCTTGAATCCGTGCACTCAGGCAACCTACCACCTCAGCCTCCCAGAGTGCTAGGATTACAGGTGTGAGGCACCACACCCAACTCTTCCACAGGTTTTAAGTAGCTATATTTCACTCATTTTCAACACAGTATAGATAGTCTTTTCAAGGGTTGGTGAACGATGGCCTGTGGACTGAATCCAATCAATGGTCTGCTTTTGTACTGACTGTGAATGAAGCATGAACTTTACATTTATGAAGTTGTGAAAACAAAACAAAACTCCCAAGGATATTAGAGACGACACATGACCTGAAAACCTGTAATATTTAACAACTAGTCATTTACAGGGAAAAGTTTGCCAGCCCTAGCTCGTGATTTACTATCCATTATGTTCATGATGGGCATTTGAGTAGTCTTTGGGTTTTTTTGCTACTGAGAAATATTGCTATGAACGTTCTTGTATATGTTTTCTGCTACATATCCGTCTGTATTTCTCTAGTGTATGTACCTGGGAATGAAAATTCTAGATCACTTGGTATATATGTATATTCAAATTTAGTCGATAAGCTCAGTTTTCCAAAGTGATCGTACCAGTCTTACTCCCAATAGCAGTGTAGAAGAGTTCAGTTCCTCTACATCCCCACGGACACTTAATAATACCAGTTTTAAAAATATTTGCTTATTGGCTCAGCACCCATAGCTCTGTGAGTAGGGCATGGGCCACATACACCAGAGCTGGCAAGTTCGAGCCTGGCCTGGGCCTGCTAAACAACAGTGACAACTACAACCAAAAAATAGCTAAGTGTTGTGGCAGGTGCCTGTAGTCCCAGCTACTTGGGAGGCTGAGGCAAGAGAATCGCTTAAGCCCAAGAATTGGAGGTTGCTGTGAGCTGTGACGCTATGGTGCTCTACCGAGGGCAACATAGAGAGACTCTGTCTCAAAAAAAAAGTTTGCTTATTATATACTGTTATATTATTATGGTTCTAATTTAGTATTTTCCTATAAATAATAAAGTTTATTGGGCATTTATAGTTCCTTCTTTTTTAAATTGTAAAATGCTGGCTTAATTCTAATAGTTATCCTGTTGTAGAGACAGGACCAGGCTGGAGTGCAGTGGTGTGATTTTAGCTCACTGCCACCTCAAACTCCTGGCTCAAGCGATTCTCTCACCTCAGCCTGAGTTGCGGGGGCTACAGGTATGTGCCACTGTGCCTGGCCTTCTCTCTTTCAATAGTATTTTTTGATGAATATAAGTTTTTTTTTTTTGTAGAGACAGAGTCTCACTTTATGGCCCTCTGTAGAGTGCCATGGCCTCACACAGCTCACAGCAACCTCCAACTCCTGGGCTTAGGAGATTCTCTTGCCTCAGCCTCCCGACTACAGGCGCCCGCCACAACGCCCGGCTATTTTTTGGTTGCAGTTTGGCCGGGGCTGGGATTGAACCTGGCACCTTTGGTGTATGGGGCCAGCACCCTACCCACTGAGCCACAGGTGCCGCCCCTGATGAATATAATTTCTTAATTTATCAATGTTTTCTCATACAGTTCATTTTATAACTGTTTAAGAATCTTTTCTACTGGCCGGGCGTGGTGGCTCACGCCTGTAGTCCCAGCGCTGTGGGAGGCCGAGGCGGGTGGATTGCCTGAGCTCAGAGGTTCAAGACCCATATGAGCAGCAGTGAGCCAGAGTAAGACCCCGTCTCTACCAACGACATCAAAAACAGCCAGCACCGCAGGAGGAAGAAGAAAATCAACAAGAAAGGAGTACTTCAAACAAACATGAACAAGCACACTGAAATTAAAAAAAAAAAAATTAAAAAAAAAAAGAATCTTTTCTACTATAAGCTTATGGAGATACTCTCATGTTTTATCTTCTGAAAACTTTTCAGTTTTGCCTTTTTCATCAAAGACTTGAATATAATTGTAATTGATTTCTATTTAATCTACACAGATAGCTAATTGTCCTACTAGCATTTATTAAAAAACTGTTCTTTCCGGTTGGCGCCTGTGGCTCAAAGGAGTAGGGCACTGGCCCCATATGCCGGAGGTGGCGGGTTCAAACCCAGTCCTGGCCAAAAACTGCAAAAAAAACAAAAACAAAAACAAAATTCCCCATCGCCCTGCGGTGCTGTCTGTATTGTATCAAGTATTTTTTTTTTAATTTTTATTTATTTATTTGCAGTTTTGGCTGGGGTCGGGCTTGAACTCACCACTCCTGGTATATGGGGCTGGCGCCCAACTCCTTGAGCCACAGGCGCCACCCTTGTATCAAGTATTGACAAAAATGCAAAGTTCTCTTTCTGGACTCTATAGTAGTGGTCCATTTGTTGATAATATGCAACCAATCCATACTGGTTTTTTTTTTTTTTTTTTTTTTTGAGACAGAGTCTCAAGTTGTTGCCCTGGGTAGAGTGCTGTAGCGTCACAGCTCACAGCAAACTCAAACTCTTGGGCTCAAACTCTCTTGCCTCAGCCTCCCAAGTAGCTGGGACTACAGGTGCCTTCCAGAATGCCCGGTTATTTTTTGGTTGCAGCTGTCATTGTTGTTTAGCAGGCCCAGGGCAGGCTCCAACCCTCCAGCTTCGGAGTATGTGGCCGGCACCTTAACCACTGAGCTATGGGCACCGAGCCTAACCTGATTGCTGATGGATGTTATTTTCATGTGTGCTCGTAGTGTGGATTGATTAGTTCCAATTTAGTATTGAGTACGTGTGGTATTTGCTCCTCTATTCTTGTGACACTTCACTTAGAAGAATGAAAAGGGTACAAAATTTTATTTTATTTTATTTATTTATTTATTTTTTTTGTAGAGACAGAGTCTCATTTTATCCCCCTGGGTAGAGTGCGGTGGTGTAACAACTCACAGTAACCTCCAACTCCTGGGCTTAGGTGATTCTCTTGCCTCAGCCTCCGGAGCAGCTGGGACTACAGGTGCCCACCGCAACACCTGGCTATTTTTTTTGTTGCAGTTTGGCCAGGGCAGGGTTCAAACCTACCACCCTTGGTGTATGGGGCCGGCACCCTACCCAGTGAGCCACAGGCGCTGCCCAGGGTACAAAATTTTAGTTAGAGAAGAGGAATAAATTTCTGGAGACATATTGAGGAGCATGATGACTATAGTTAATAATAATGCGTTCTATATTTCAAAATTGTTAAGAGAGTAAATTTCAAATGCTCTCACCCCCACAAATATTGAGTATTTGAGGTAATGGATGTGTTGATTAGTTTGAATTAATCCCTCTACACTGTATACATATATCAAAACATCACTCTGTGCTCTATAAATCTATACAATTATAATTTGTCAATTTATAATACAAAGACTTGCTCATGTTGCTTGAGGCTTTATTTAGCTCAAGTTCAGAACTGTTGGCTTCATTTTTACCTCTTTCCTCTGCACCACAGTTGCTTGGAGCTTTGTGTGGTGTTTTGCTTTTTTTTTTTTTTTTTTAGAGACGTCTCACTTTATCGCCCACGGTAGAGCACCGTATGTCACAACTCACAGCAACCTCCAGCTCTTGGGCTTAGGCAATTCTCTTGCCTCAGCTTCCTGAGTAGCTGGGACTACAGGTGCCCGCCACAACGCCCGGCTATTTTTGGCCGGGGCCGGGTTCGAACTTGCCACCCTGCTCACTGAAGCACAAGCACCACCCGTTGTGTAGTGTTTTGCATGTCTAATCGGATTAAAATCTGAGGAACCAGAGGAGATGAGAGTAGGTCTAGGGGAAAGTTTATATGGCCTGGAGTTTTCAATTTTCTATTAACGGTGGATAATACGGTGCGTTTCTCTTTTCTTTGGTGAGAAACCATGAGTCAGCTGACAGATCTCAGTTCTCAGTGAATTTGCTTTTTTAAAAACGTTGATATCAACAAGTCCAACGAATGTGATTTTGTTTGTGAGACAGCCTCATTGTCATCCCAACTAGAAGGCAGTGGTGTCCACATAGCTCACTGTAACTTCAAATTCCTAGGCTCAAGTGATCCTCCTGCCTCAGCCTCCTGAGTAGTTGGGACTTCAGCCCTGTGCCACCACACCCAGCTAATTTGTCTATTTATTTTTTGTAGAGATGGCAACTCAAGCTGGTCTTGAACTCCTGTCCTCAGGCAGTTCTCCCACCATGCTCTCCCAAAATGTTAAATTATAGGCATGAACCTCGTGACCCAATCTCGTTTTCAATACAGGCTTTCAATTTACCAGTTAGTGTCAGTCCTAATGAAAAATTACATTTTTTCTTATTTTATTGGAAGAAACTTGAGGGCATATATTTGTAGTCACGGTGCCTGTCACAATGTTATGGGCAATAAATATTTGCCAAATGAACCCATTTTCCTCCTACCTTTACGATCTATTTAATAAAACCTGATCCTCTAGGAACTAAATATTTAATACCGCAAAGACCCACCAGGTGGTGCTCCAGGACTGCCTACTGTAGGTCATACGACCTGCAAAAGAATTCTGTGCACAGGACCTAGGAGCTGAAATCTGTAATTTGTGGATTAAAAGAACAACAAGGAAAAGTGGGGGGACAGGAGAAAAAGCTCTGGTCCTGGCATTCTTTTCCTTCACAGTGGAGCCATCATCGTATGGGACCGTGTGTGGCCTTCCTTAGGCATTTATGATTTCCTCATGGTGGATGCATTTTCTAGCTCCCCCAGGGCAAGGGCTATTCTATTTTTCCTTGTACTCAGTACAAGGTACAGCATATTGTAGGAACTTGATAAATTCCAGTTAATCTGAGATGGCTAGATCTGTCTGGAAGTCTGACCCCCATAAACTCGTCCCTGATTTAGGCTTCCTCCTCCTCCATTTCCTGATGGCATCGGCCTGCCCTGGAGTCAGGGTGAGTCGTTAGAGCCACCCTGCTGCCCAGAAATCTTTGTATGAGTCTGTGCTTGGGACGTAGTTGCACGGCCTCAAACCTTCCGTTCTCTTGCCAGTCAGTCAACAGAGGGTTTATTGAGCCAAAGTTAAGGACGTGCCTGGGGAAAACACAAACCACAAAGACATCTGTGACTGTTTTTCTGAAGGGGAATTTGGGAGCTTCAGTATTTAAAAGGGAAAGGGAATACGGAAAGAGAAAAAAGCAGGGGGTGGTGCCTGTCGCTCAACGAGTAGGGCGCCCACCCCATATACCAGAGGTGGCAGGTTCAAACCTGGCCCCATCCAAAAATTGCAGGAAAAAAAAGCAGGGGTAGATGGGTAGTGAGACAAAATGATTCCATTCTTGTCAGACCCAGGAAAATCTATATTTTAGTAAGACAAGGATACTGTTAGGAGAGAAAAGAAGTGAAAGAATCATCACGTGTGCATGTGTCTCTGGGTGGACAGAGCGTCTGGGGCGGGGCTGGGAGCTGCTCTTTCCGTTCTGTCTTTACCATCAGTCCAAACAGCACTTGTGGAGCACTTGTTTTTGGAGACAGAGTCTCACTGTTGCCCTCGGTAGAGTGCTGTGGTGTCACAGCTCACAGCAATCTCCAATTCTTGGGCTTAAGTGATTTTCTTGCCTCAGCCTCCCAAGTAGCTGGGACCACAGGTGCCCGCCGCAATGCCCTCATATTTTGTTGATGTTGTCATTGTTGTTTAGCAGGCCTGGCCCCGAACCCACCAACCCGGGTGTATGTGTCTGGCACCCTAACCACTGAGCTACAGGCGCTGAGCCCTTTAAGAGATTTTTAATACCAATGGGTGTGGGAGAGACTAATTAACAAGAGAGTGAGCACATTTAAGCTGAACAGATATTAATCCATTGTCTTTATTTTTCTCACCTTGTCAGGGATTGATGGAGATTCTTATGGATGGTGTTTGGAATCTCTGCATTAGATGATTATCCCATGGAAGGATTGCCAAGCCCGGTCCTTACCTGCTCAACCACCCATTCATCTGTTTGATGGATAATGTGATTAAACATGGATAGGAGAGATACATCAGCTAGAAAGGATATTTCCAAAGGGTGCACAGTTAAAGAAAGGCAGGCCCTTCTTTTGAGTTAACACCTTGGGTCTTAAAGTGCCTAACACATTCATGGAAAGTAGTCCAGAGAAGTAAGGTTCATCACCTTTCCTGGATGATAAACTGAAGGAACAGCGCTCATCAGCACTCATCTCTGATCTGGATGGAATAGGTGTCTCCCAGGAGAGAGGTTCTTGTTCAGGAGCCTGGGAGTCAGAGACACCTAGGGAGTTCCAGGAAAGCTGAAACACTTGCAGAACCAGCTGTTACCACCTGCTGATAAGGTAATCCAGCAGGCAGGAGGCAACACGTATGAGCTACAACGTCGCCGCTCCATCACCTCTGCCCTCCACATCCTGCTCACCAATTTCTCTTGTGGCCCACCTTAACTGAAAACATGCAGGAACCGCCTGGTGCGTTACAAAGCTACTCCACCAACTTTTTATTTTGAAGAATTTCAAGCTGAACAACCTCTATGAAAGACAGTATGATAGTTTCTCAAAAAATTAAAATAGAAGCACGAAATGACTTCTGGGTATAGACCAAAAGAAGTGAAAGCCAGGTCTCCAAGATATATTTGTACACCCATGTTCATAGAAGTATTATTTGTAATAATTAAAAGATAGAAGGAACCCAACTGTCCATCAGTGAATGAATGGACAAATAAACTGTGGTATGTCTATACAATGGAATATTATTCAGTCTTAAAAAGTAAAAAAATTTGGCACATGCTAGCAGACAGATTAATCTTGAGTTTATTTTGCTAAGTGAAATAATCTAGTCACAGAAAGACAAGCCCTGTGTGATTCCACTTATAGGAGATATGTGAAGGAGTCAAATTCGTAGAGGCAGAAAGTAGGATGGTGCTTGCCAGCGGCGAGGGAAAGGAAGGAATGAAGAATCGCTTAATGGGTAGAGATTTTCAGTTTTGCAACATAAAAGTGTTCTGGAGATTGGTTGAACAACCGTGTGAATATACTTACCATTATTGAACTATGTACTTAAAAATGGCTGTGCTAATAATCATGATTTTATGTTTGTGTATTTTACTACAATTAAAAAAGGAGCTTCAAATTAAAGATAATTTGAAAAAATAATGAACATTTACATGACCTTCACCTATATTCATCAATTATTTTGCTTTATCCACCCCCAAGTTCACGGATGTAGACATGTTGCTAGAACGTGAGCAAGTAAGTTGTAGATATCATGGCATTTTCCCCTGAAATACTTGAGCCTGTGACTTTTAAGAACAAAGATATTCTAAATAACCTATATCACATGTGAGAAATTTAAATCTTATGTGCCCCCCAAATATGTACGACTACAATCTATTGATAAAAAATACAAAAAAGAGAAATATAATACCAGTATGTGCATAATAGTAATATGATACAATCTATATTATAGAATTCAGAATTTCCCAGTTGCTCCAATAATTATCCTTACACTTTTTTTGGTGGATCAATTTTAGTCAGCTAAAACCAAGTTCTTTCTATATGCGATTTCTTCATTAAACACTTTTTGAGCCACCGAATGTGTACTAGGCACTGTTCCACTGTAGTGAACAAGACTGGTAAAAATCCCTGCCTTCGTGTTCTAGAGCAGGGGTCCCCAACCTTTTTGGCACTAGGAACTGGTTTCATGGAAGGAAGGATTTTGCCAGGGACAGGGGCAGGTGAGGGGTGGCCCACAGGGGTGGAATGACTGGGACGGGAGGTGGGGCTCAGGTGGCGATGGGATCAACAGGGAACAGAGATGGACACCCCTGAAGCTTTGCTTGCTGGTCAACACTCACCTCCTGCTTTGAAGCTCAGTTCCTAATCAGCCAAGGACTGGAAACTCTTCAGCCCCAGGGATGGGTTTCATGGAAGATGATTTTTCCAGGGACAGGGGTATGGGATAGGACCGGAGGCAGAGCTGAGACAGTGATCTGTGTGGCCTGGCTCCTAACAGGCCACAGATCAGTACAGTCAAATTCACAAAGGCACAGTGCTTGGTCTGTGGCCTGAGATTGGGGACTGCAGTTCTGGAGTATGAAGAGAATGCCTCAGGGCACAGTGGACAGTAGAGGCAGACGGTGAGCAAAGTCAGTAAGTAAATGGCTCCCTGGGGATGTGAGGTGATGCGGGGAGAGGGAAAGACAAAGCCAGGAAATGTAGTGCTTACCCGTGGCGTGAGTGGACACTGCTGTTCTGAACAGGTGGTCAGGAGCATGTGACAGCCAAGGTGCCTGAGCACAGGTGTGGAGAGGCCGGGGAGCCACACCTGCTGTCTGGGCAAGAGGTCAAAGGCAGAGGAAACAGGAATAGAGGCCTTGAGACAGAAGCAGGGCTTGGTGTGGGAAGAGAAACACGAGAGCCAAGTGTGGGAAACTGGGAAGAGAGTAAGAGCAGAGGGGCCAGGCCTTACTGCCCAGGAGAGCCCTGCTTCCTTTCCTGGAAAGATGAGAGGCCTTGGCAAGTTCCCGGTGGCAGCCCATGGGGAGAGACCGTGAGTGGACAGGCTGAGGGCTGGGAGGCCGGAAAGGAGGATGTGACAACAGCCAGGGGAGAGACGCTGGTGGCCGGCCCCAGCAGACGTAGTGAAGCAGTCATGCTCCAGAGGCATTTTGAAGATAGAGCCAAAGGGAATTGACAGCTTGGGCGTGGAGGTGTGAAGGACAGCTGCCCAGAGTCCAGGAAGGCGCCAAGGCGAGGAAGGGGGAAGCTGCCATTTCATGAGATGGGAAAGACTGTGGGAAAAGCAGATTTGTCCTAACTCATTTGATTCCCACCGTAACAAGGAGGTAGGTATTACTTTTACCCATGCTTTATTGGTGAGGAAAATGAAACAGATATTAAGTAACTTGCCCAAAGCCACACAGCCAGAAAGTGGTAGAGCTGAGATTTCACCCAGGGAGTCCGGTTCCCTTAACCACTGTGTGTTGCTGCCTCTTGGACTTTTAGTTGCTTTTAAGGAATTCCGTAGAAATTATTTTTCCTTCTCTCTCTTGCTCCTCCTTCCCTTCCTTCTTTCTATCCCCCCACTCTCCTTCCCTCCCTCCCTTTCCTTTTCCCTCCTCTCCCCCTTTCCTCTTCCCTCCTCTCCCCCTTTCCTCTTCCCTCCTCCCTCCCTTTCCTCTTCCCTCCTCCCTCCCTTTCCTCTTCCCTCCTCTCCCCCTTTCCTCTTCCCTCCTCTCCCCCTTTCCTCTTCCCTCCTCTCCCCCTTTCCTCTTCCCTCCTCCCTCCCTTTCCTCTTCCCTCCTCCCTCCCTTTCCTCTTCCCTCCTCTCCCCCTTTCCTCTTCCCTCCTCTCCCACTTTCCTCTTCCCTCCTCCCTCCCTTTCCTCTTCCCTCCTCCCTCCCTTTCCTCTTCCCTCCTCCCTCCCTTTCCTCTTCCCTCCTCTCCACCTTTCCTCTTCCCTCCTCTCCCCCTTTCCTCTTCCCTCCTCTCCCCCTTTCCTCTTCCCTCCTCTCCCCCTTTCCTCTTCCCTCCTCCCTCCCTTTCCTCTTCCCTCCTCCCTCCCTTTCCTCTTCCCTCCTCTCCCCCTTTCCTCTTCCCTCCTCCCTCCCTTTCCTCTTCCCTCCTCCCTCCCTTTCCTCTTCCCTCCTCCCTCCCTTTCCTCTTCCCTCCTCTCCCCCTTTCCTCTTCCCTCCTCCCTCCCTTTCCTCTTCCCTCCTCCCTCCCTTTCCTCTTCCCTCCTCTCCCCCTTTCCTCTTCCCTCCTCTCCCACTTTCCTCTTCCCTCCTCCCTCCCTTTCCTCTTCCCTCCTACCTCCCTTTCCTCTTCCCTCCTACCTCCCTTTCCTCTTCCCTCCTCTCCCCCTTTCCTCTTCCCTCCTCCCTCCCTTTCCTCTTCCCTCCTCTCCCCCTTTCCTCTTCCCTCCTCTCCCCCTTTCCTCTTCCCTCCTCTCCCCCTTTCCTCTTCCCTCCTCCCTCCCTTTCCTCTTCCCTCCTCCCTCCCTTTCCTCTTCCCTCCTCCCTCCCTTTCCTCTTCCCTCCTCCCTCCCTTTCCTCTTCCCTCCTCCCTCCCTTTCCTCTTCCCTCCTCTCCCCCTTTCCTCTTCCCTCCTCCCTCCCTTTCCTCTTCCCTCCTCTCCCCCTTTCCTCTTCCCTCCTCTCCCCCTTTCCTCTTCCCTCCTCCCTCCCTTTCCTCTTCCCTCCTCTCCCCCTTTCCTCTTCCCTCCTCTCCCCCTTTCCTCTTCCCTCCTCCCCCCTTTCCTCTTCCCTCCTCCCCCCCTTTCCTCTTCCCTCCTCCCTCCCTTTCCTCTTCCCTCCTCCCTCCCTTTCCTCTTCCCTCCTCTCCCCCTTTCCTCTTCCCTCCTCCCTCCCTTTCCTCTTCCCTCCTCCCTCCCTTTCCTCTTCCCTCCTCCCTCCCTTTCCTCTTCCCTCCTCCCTCCCTTTCCTCTTCCCTCCTCTCCCCCTTTCCTCTTCCCTCCTCTCCCACTTTCCTCTTCCCTCCTCCCTCCCTTTCCTCTTCCCTCCTCCCTCCCTTTCCTCTTCCCTCCTCCCTCCCTTTCCTCTTCCCTCCTCCCTCCCTTTCCTCTTCCCTCCTCTCCCCCTTTCCTCTTCCCTCCTCCCTCCCTTTCCTCTTCCCTCCTCCCTCCCTTTCCTCTTCCCTCCTCTCCACCTTTCCTCTTCCCTCCTCTCCCCCTTTCCTCTTCCCTCCTCTCCCCCTTTCCTCTTCCCTCCTCTCCCCCTTTCCTCTTCCCTCCTCCCTCCCTTTCCTCTTCCCTCCTCCCTCCCTTTCCTCTTCCCTCCTCTCCCCCTTTCCTCTTCCCTCCTCCCTCCCTTTCCTCTTCCCTCCTCTCCCCCTTTCCTCTTCCCTCCTCTCCCCCTTTCCTCTTCCCTCCTCCCTCCCTTTCCTCTTTCCTCCTCCCTCCCTTTCCTCTTCCCTCCTCCCTCCCTTTCCTCTTCCCTCCTCCCTCCCTTTCCTCTTCCCTCCTCCCTCCCTTTCCTCTTCCCTCCTCTCCCCCTTTCCTCTTCCCTCCTCCCTCCCTTTCCTCTTCCCTCCTCTCCCCCTTTCCTCTTCCCTCCTCTCCCCCTTTCCTCTTCCCTCCTCCCTCCCTTTCCTCTTCCCTCCTCTCCCCCTTTCCTCTTCCCTCCTCTCCCCCTTTCCTCTTCCCTCCTCCCTCCCTTTCCTCTTCCCTCCTCCCCCCCTTTCCTCTTCCCTCCTCCCTCCCTTTCCTCTTCCCTCCTCCCTCCCTTTCCTCTTCCCTCCTCCCTCCCTTTCCTCTTCCCTCCTCCCTCCCTTTCCTCTTCCCTCCTCCCTCCCGTTCCTCTTCCCTCCTCTCTCCCTTTCATCTTCCCCACTTCCCTCCCTTCCTTCCTGAGTAGCCCTGTGCCCAGAGTACGGTTCACGTAGCTCTCTAAGTTAGGAAACCGGCTTCTATGTTGGTGGTCCTGAAGGTTTCCCCTTCAACCTCCTCATTCTTGCTCTCACATTCTTCTTTGGTGATTACCCCCCCGCCCCCCCACCGAGGAGCACTTCTAGCTAAGTACCCTTAAACCTCCACCTCTAGATTCCATGTGCTGCCCTCTGGTCACTGGCCCCCACAGCCCACTGGGCATCTTTATTTGCGTGCTTTGCAGGAACCTCAAGTTAGCAGTCCGCATTGAACTCAGCATCTATACACCCCACACCTCCACCTTCTCCTGGCCGTCCTACTCTAAGAAAGCAGAACCCATGGTGTTTTTTTTCACAGCTCTCACTCTGTAACGGTGCCCTCTGTAAGATTCCTCATTCTGGCTCTTACCACTCCCTCCTGCTCTGCTCAGCCTTAACAAGTTCCTCAGGCTCAGGCTCAGGCTCACTCTCACCCCTGGCCTGAGTTGCCTCAGCCTGCAGTGCTGTGGAGAGCCTGGTGTTCTTGTGCCCTTCTCCCAGACCCTGAGACGAGGTTAGATACCCCTGCTGGGTGCTCTTGTGGTGTGAGTGATGGGGAAGGATGGAAGAGCAGAGGGGAGATGCTGAGGAGTCCTGCTCATGGGGGGAGCTGCTCTGCAAAACATCTGCTCGTTCGAATTTTCTCTGGACACCCACTTTGTGATTCTACTAAACCAAGCACTGTGGTGAGGGACCCAGGGCAGCAAGTCCAGGCATAAGATGGGTCCTGAACACCCTGCCCATCTGTCCATCACTGGCCACTTGCATACTTAGGGAAAATATTGTGTGATCGGAGATGCGACAGAGTCAGCAGCTTTGCCACAGGTGTAAGCTCACTCCTGCAATGTTGATGGGCCCAGGAAAAATGACTACACAAAGACCTTTAGGCTCTTTTCAACATTATGTTTTCACATATGTCAACCTCTGATCCGTGTCTCTAGGGGTTAGGCAGTAACACCAGTGACCTCCCAGGCTTGACGGAATGTATGACTTCAGAGTCATTGTTCCTGGACTTTTACCTCCAAAGAAATACACCCTGTGTATGCATCAGGGGAGCCCAGCTCTCTGTTTAGCTATTTTGCTGTCTGCAAAAGCTGCTTCTGTGTTAGCAAGAGCCAATTAACCCTTACCAGGCTCATTTCATGTGGGGAGCTCTATTACCTCACAGACAATGCTCAGATAATGAGAATACTCTGCCTTCATGCTTTCCATCAATAGTCCACTTTCTTTTTCTATTTTTATTTTATTTTATTTATTTTTGAGACAGAGTCTCATTATGTCACCCTCTGTAGAGTGCTGTAACATCACAGCTCACAGCAACCTCCAACTATTGGTTGTAAGTGATTCTCTTGCCTCAGCCTCCCAGGTAGCTGGGACTACAGGTGCCCACCACAATACCCAGCTACTTTTTGGTTGCAGTTGTCATTGTTGTTTAGCTGGCCCAGGCCAGTTTCCAACCCACCAACCTTGTTGTATGTGGCTGGTGCTGTAACCACTGTGCTTCGGGTGCTAAGCCCACTTTCTTTTTTTAAAAGCGTGAGCTGTGAGTGCTCACTGGTGCTGAGAGGTAGCATCAGAGACACATGTTTGGCTCTTTCCCAGGGCCAGATCCTTTCGATAGGGGAGGAAATGAGAATGGGGCAGCCTCAGCCCCGACCCGGGGGCAGGAGCCACTTGCTCTGCCACTGGTTTATGTGTGGCCCCACATAATTTGCTCCTACCTCCCAGTAATTAGAGTCATTTTTACCTACCTCAGAGGTGTGTTGGGAGGTATAATTAATGTGGTTAAAGTGCTTGGAGAGGCCCAGATGAAAGGCCTTCTTTAAGCACACGTTATTAGTGTGATTAATGGCATTTCTCTTCTTCGAACACACTGGGAGACAGATGTTTTGACTTAGGTCATTTAATTGTGTCTCGGCTCCTTGACCAGACAAGAGACATTAGAGCCTCCAAACTGCCCACATAAAAGATTGTAAAGCCTTGGGGATCGACAGCCGTCCTAAAAATGATTTTATCTCTGTCTTACCCACTCTTATTTGACATTCTTCCAAAATGATCTGACTTGAAAAGTGGCAGTTTTTACATATTATAAAATATCTGTTGAATCCCAAGCATTTCACTGGGTATGAAGGAGGGTATGAATTAATAATAACTTACTATTGTTAATTAATATGCTCTGATTATCCCCAATACCAGCCCTTGCTCTTCCCAGACTGTGGGGAAACCTCAGACGTCCGTGTGCCAGCACGGGACTGATTTCTCCCTTCCAGGAGGACTGTAGGTCTCCAAGGCTTTCCAGTCCCTGTGTGTTCCTGCCCCCCAGGTCAGGGCTGGAAGCTCTAATGTCTCTTGTCTGGTCAAGTTGCGGAAACCCAATGAAGGGACCTAAGTCAGTGAACCACAATGACTAAGCTCTGGTGGGCCCTGGGGTTCCTGGGAGGTGGGGCCCCCGGCTGCTATTAAAGGACCTGCTCCCTGGCTCCCACCCAGACCCCCCACCCCCAGAGCACAGTGCTCAGTGTAGGCTGTGACAGGACTGAAGATCGGCCTATTAGGGGACAGCGGGGCAGCCCACCTGCATGCTCATGCCCACCTGCTTCTTACTGTTTCATGGCCTTGGCCAGGCTGCACAGCCATTGTGCACACCCTGAGGACAGCTCATGTCCCTATAAGGTGGTAGGGGGATTGAAGGAGAGGGCATGGATGCCATGGAGCCTGGCACATAATGGGGCGTTCCACACACCTGCCCCCTCCTCCCCTCAGAGGGGCTGAAGAGGTTGAATCTACTTTTATAAAGCAAGTAAGCAAATATGCCCGGGATGTCTGACTACAAGACGGATTTCCCAGGAGGCCGAGGCCTGCTGCTGTGGCATCCACGTGAGGCCATGACTCTGTGTGGTGAAGGGGGCAGGTCCTACCTCCCAGTCCAGCTGGGGACATGCCAGTACTCACCTGGGGCATCTCGTGAGGTGGCCCTCACACCCTCTGATTCCAGAATCTTCCAACAACTGCTGCAGCGTTCATGATACTAATAAAAAAGGAAGGCAGGGAGGAGCTCAGGGAAGGTGAAAATCAGCGCTGTGTTGGACATTGTTTAAAATTATTTTTTGAGTATTTAAAAACACTTTCTTCTTCCCTTTTTTTTTTTTTTTGTAGAGACAGAGGTTCATTTTATCACCCTCAGTAGAGTGCTGTGGTGTCACACAGCTCACAGCAACCTCCAGTTCCTGGGCTTAGGTGATTCTCCTGCCTCAGCCTCCCAAATAGCTGGGACTACAGGCGCCCGCCACAACGCCCGGCTATTTTTTGTTGTAGTTTGGTTGGGGCCACCCTCAGTATATGGGGCTGCTGCCCTGCCCACTGAGCCACAGGTGCCGCCCTAAAAACACTTTCTATCATTAACAAACCTGTTTAGGTATCGGGACTCTACTTATGTGTGTGTACTCAGAAATGGGGCCCCATATCTGTGTTTATGAAGACCCTGATCTGTTCCTGGGAGGGGATCACTTTGTTCCTCTTTGTCTTGGTCAGAACATGCCCTGGAGTATGGGGTTCCAGGTTCCACACCTTGAGAGGGATGTAGAAAAAACCCGAATTAGCTTAGGCATGATGCTCAGCTGGTAAAAGGAATCACCGAGCTGATACCTCAGGGGAAGGAAGCCTCGGGGAAGACAAGGTCACTACCTTTGAAGATCTGAAGATAAAGTGAAAGCCGTGATCCCAGGGGTCAAACCACAAGGCTACAGAAAGATAGAGCTTGGCTCATCAGAAGGAAGACGTTGGACTGTCTTGGGGATAGATTCTAATCAGCTAATGTCTGGATGGAACACCGACAGGGACTGTGATCAGGATCTAGGCACTGGGAAAGTGTGCTGACTTTAATCATAAGACCTGTCGCTGGTATTTGTTTAGATTAAGAAGCCAGTACAGAAATACACCAACTTTCTTTTCTTTCTTTTTTTTTTTTGAGACAGAGTCTCACTTTGTCACCCTCGGTAGAGTGCCTTGGCGTCACAGCTCACAGCAACCTCCAACTCTTGGGCTTAGGAGATTCTCTTGCCTCAGCCTCCCCAAATAGCTGGGACTACAGGTGCCCGCCACAATGCCTAGCTATTTTGTTGTTGTTGCAGTTTGGCCAGTGTTGGATTCGAACCTGCCACCCTCGGTATATGGGGCCAGCGCCCTACTCCCTGAGCCACAGGCGCCGCCCACATACACCAACTTTCTAACAGAATATTTAGAATGTAAAAGTCTTTGATGCTGCTTGTAATACAGGGTTTACTGCACTTTTTAAGTTCTGTGGGCATTATCTTCTGCTTTGTACTAAATACGGCTAAACACATGAGCATAAGCTTTGGTATTCAGCTCCTCTGTCCTGCCCCACAGAGCAGGGAAATGGGACCATGGTGCAGACTCTTTTTAGCACTCTCACCCTTCCCATGACCACCTTGATCAGTGTAGGCGGGAGCTGTTGAAACAGTTTGACAAAATTACCTGGCTTAGAGATGGCTGAGGGCACCCCTGACCATTGGGAAGATGTTCTGTACACTCAGTAAGCCATAAGCCTGTGCAGGCTCAAGATTGGATGTGGACGCTGGAGGCTATCTTGGTCCACTGTAGGGTCTAATCCACCTCCAGGACAGCTCAAGGACTTCAGAGAGGGGTCCCCTTCAGAGAGGTGGTCAGTGACGTGACATCAGCACCAGATTCCCTGGCAGGGCAGTGGTTCTCAACCTGTGAGTCGCAACCCACAGGAACTGTATTAAAGGGCCGCAGCATTAGGAAGCTTGCGAACCACAGCTGCAGGGGATGTTCCGACGTCTTAGAACAGTTTTAAGCCATGTTACCTTCAGAAGGATAAATGCTCAAACTTAGAAAAAAAAGTCATCTGAAATGAAATCAATTCAGTGTAATTAAAGCAATTTAGAAGAGTGCCCGATCTGTAGTTAAGTGTGATTTATGCTTTGGAAAACTCCACAGCACTGAGAAGCCAATCCTGAACGCTCACACAGGAAAGGTGTTCCCTAGGTGGCTTCAGGGTAGGTGAGGAAGGAGGGACAGAAAACTAGAAGGTTCCCAGGAGTTTTTCCCCTGCAGCACCTGTTGGACTTGTTCTTCTCTTAAGTGGTCCTCAAACATCAGGCATGTATCAGCAGCTCCTGGAGGGCTTATTAAAACCAGATTGCTCCGCCCCACCCCAGAGGGTCTGACTCAGTAGGGCTGGGTGGGGCTCTTGAATTTGCTTTTCTAACCAATTTCCAGGTGATGTGGATTCTGCTGGCCTGGGAACTACATTTGGAGAGCCCCTGTAGAGGCAACTGATCTGAATTTCTGTTCACCCTGTCTTTCCTGGGAGGGAGAAGAAGAGGCGGCCAGGTCAGAGCAGGTTGTAGTAAGTGATGACGTAAGAGCAAGAAACTCCCAAAGGGTGAAACACCCATGCTGGTGGCTGAGGGGGGAGCAGGCAACCCAGAGGCCCAGAGGTGGGCCTAGTAGGGAAAATAAATGTTGGCCATCTAAGGCAAGTTCTGGCAACACATTTGGGAAACACTTGTGATGGATGATTTTATAAGTCAACTTGGCTAGGCCATTTTTTTATTTTTTTTTTGAGACAGAGTCTCACTATGTTGCCCTTGGTAGAGTACATTGGCATTAAAGCTCACAGCAACCTCAAACTCTTGGGCTTAAGCAATTCTCTTGCCTCAGCCTCTCAAGTAGCTGGGATTACAGGTGTCCACCACAATGCCCGGCTATTTTTTTGTTGTAGTTGTCATTGTTGTTTAGCAGGCCCAGGCCGGGTTTAAACCCACCTGCCTAGGTGTATGTGGCGGGCACCCTAACCACTGAGGTATGGGCGCCAAGCCAGCTAGGCCATTTTTGATCAAACATTACTCTAGATCAGCGGTTCTCAACCTTCCTAATGCCTGTGGCCCTTTAATACAGTTCCTGTGGGTCGCAACCCACAGATTGAGAACTGCTGCTCTAGATATTTCTGTGAAGATTTTTTTTAGATAAGATTAACATTTAAATCAGCAGAATAGGCTCTGCACCTGTGGCTCAGTGGCTAGCGCCCCAGCCACAGGAGCTGGTGGATCCAAATCCAGCCCGGGCCTGCCAAACCACAATGGCAATTATAACAACAACAACAAAAAATAGCTGGGCATGGTGGCAGGTGCCTGTAGTCTCAGCTACTTGGGAGGCTGAGGCAAGAGAATCACTTAAGTCCAAGAGTTTGAGGTTGCTGTGAACTGTGACACCATGGCACTCTACCGAGGGCAACATAGTGAGACTCTGTCTCAAAATAAGTAAATAAATAAATAAATCAGCAGAATAAAGAAAATTAGCTTGCATAACGTGGGAGGACCTCATCTAATCAGTTGAAGGCATTAAAAGAAAATGACTGATCTCTGCAGAAGAAGAGGGAATTCTGCCGATAGGCTGCTCTTGGACTTGGACAACAACTCTTCTCTGGGTCTCCAGCCTGCTGGACTCTCCATGCCTCCTGAGCCAATTCCTTAAAATAAATCCCTCTTTTCTCATATGCACATCCTTTTAGCTCTGCTTCTCTGGAAAACCCTGAATAATGCAACACTCATTGGGATGTGGTCACTGGCATGTTACGAATACAGATGCAATCTCTTATGGTTGGAAAAAATTTGAAAGCACATTTTATCAGCAGTCATTTGAAATGTTCATTCAGTGTACCCTGGGCCGAGGGTAGGTGGTGGGTGTGTCATTTAAACTGACCTCATTTAGCATGAGTCAAAGAAGGGAAGCTGGTGCTGCAAGGACCACAACCCGGTGACAAAGGGGCAGGTCCCAGTTTGGTGCTTTTTCTTCTAATAAATGATGCACCTATTTCTTTTCTACTTTGGGTTACTTACTCAGCACTTTCAGCTTCAAAGGGCCCTGCAAAAAGTGATTAAAATATTTATAAACAGCATGAGAAGGCAGTGTGTGTGATTACCATTTATGTCTGGTGTGCTGAAGTAGTAAGGTTGTGACATATTTGAAGACATGAACGGAGATCACGCTTGGGACTCCCTGATACCTGGGTCTGATGTCTCCTCTTAGGATTTGCTTTTTTCCTGAAGAAAGTTACAGTTGGGGAATCAAAGTTATGGCTAATAAAAATAGCCACCATTCCTTGGTAGCTGCTGGGTCGCAGGGGCCATGTAAAATAGTCTGTGTGTATTACCTCATTCAGTTTTTCCAGCAAGCTCACCTAGCTGATGAGATTATCACCCATACTTGACAGACAAGAAACTAAGACTCGGGGAGTGCAAAACATTTACTGAAGGAAGCACAGCTGGGAAGTGAGAGTGCTGGGATTTGAACTCAGGTATGATTTGCTCTGGATCCACACCTGCCTGACTGTACCTTATATCAACCCCTAGGATCCACTGGAGAAAAGGATTTGAGATTTTTGAGCGTCATTGGATTGGAAATGGCACAAGGGTTACAAAGACTTGGGCCAGGCTGCTCACTGCTGTGGCCCGGGGCTTAGCGCAGAGCCTGATGCCCTGTGGGCACTCAGGAAATACTTGTTAAATACATGAACGGATAGTAGACAGCTTTAGGAACTTTCTGGAGAAATATATTGAAAATAAATAAGGCAGCTTCTTCTAGCTCTGTAAGAAGCTGCAAGTATCATTTCGGTGCCCCAAGAATGAGGAAAACCCCGCGGAGTTCTACTGTGGGAGAAGGAGTTGACTATGGCTAAGAATGTTCACACAGCCTTGTTTGAATCTGCAAGTTTTAACCCAAAGGATATCTTCTGAATATCAGCCTAAAAAGGACAAAGAAAGCATTTATTGGGGTATGGACAAAGGAGAATGGGTCAGCTCCTGTTTCCCCACCCTGGTCCTTGGGTAGAAGGCTCTGACGGGCCTTTCCATGCTTCTCTTTGGACCGGATGTGGTTTATGGGGGACTTGGTGTTAATGGATTTTCCTGGACAATATTTTGGTTGTGTGGGTTGCCATATTTTATCTCCCAGGAAAACTGAAGAAATGGTGTTTCAGAGTGTTTTCCCCTGATTGCTGGGCATCAGAGCAGGACCCGCTCTGCGTGCCTCCCCTTCCCCTGCTTGTTACCTTGAAATCTAGAGGCTTATCTCTTGTGGCCTGATTCCTTCCTAAGTCGCAGATGCTAGCAAAGGAGAGCTACTTGTTATTGGCTCATCCACATCATTTCACTAAGTAGGGCTGATTGAATACAATTATTTCTCATTAATGATATATTTCAATTAACGATCTAGTTTAAATTAATGGATTTTTTTTATTGTGGTTAAACATCCATAACATAAAATTTAACTACACAATTTCAGGGCATTAATTGCAGCCACATTGTTGTGCAACCATCACCACCATCAATCTCCAGAACTTTTTCATCATCCAAAACTGAAACTCAGCACCCATTAAACAGTGACTCCTTATTACCTCCTTCTAAGCACTATTTTACTTTATGTCTTTATGAGTTTGTCTTTCAGTTAATTTTCTCTCTTTTGTCTTTTAGTTTTGAATGGCGAGTAGGAGGTGCCAGGCTTGGGTGAATAGTTATGAAGATCATTCACACTCCAGGCAGGTGGGACTTTTTTCCTCATGTTATTTGGGAGGGAAGAGTGCGTCTAGACAGCAGAGGAGGGAAGGGAGAAAATAATATGCCCTGAACAGCCTCTCTGAATTTGGCCTTGGGCATACAATCCTCCTCCAAGCTGGTGTCATCTCTGTCTTAGAGAGGGGGAACTGAGGCTCAGAAGGGCAGTGTGACTTGCCCAAGGTTATAAGTACTGAGCTGGGATTCAAACTCAGGTCTGATTCCCAATAGTGTTTTTTCCTTTCTTCCTCCCTCCAATAATTTAGTAGGTTTTAGTATTATATTATACTTATGTTATAAATATAACATAACTGTCCCAACCCCAGCCTCTGGTAACCACTAACCTATTTTCTATTTCTATGGATTTTCCTATTCTGGGCATTCCATATAAGTGGAATTGTGCAATATGTGGTCTTTGGGGATTGGATTCTTTCACTTAGCATATTTTACACTTCTTTTTAATTTCTGAACAATATTTCGTTGTATGGATAAATCACACTTAGAAAATGTATTCAATTGATGAACATTTAATTTGTTTGTACTTTTTGTCTATTAAGAATTTTATTAGGCCATGGTTGCTAAAAAAAAAAAAGATTAATGTGAACATTTTTGTCTAAGTTTCTATGTCAATGTTTGCTTTTATTGCCTTTGGGTATATACTTAGCAGTGGAATTGCTATGTTTAATATTTTGAGAAACTGCCAAACTGTTTTCTAAAGTTTCTCACCAGCAGCGTATGAGAGTCCTAATTTCTCCATATTCTTGCTAACATTTGTTGTTGTCTGCCATCTTCATTTTAGCCATCTTGGAGGAAGTAACGTGGTATCTCATTGTGCTTTTTCTTGGTTTGTTTGGTTTTTTTGAGGAAGAGTCTCACTTAGTCACCCTCAGTAGAGTGCTGTGGCATCTTAGCTCACAGCAACCCCAAACTCTTGGGCACGAGTGACCCTCTTTCCTCAGCCTCCTCAGTAGCTGGGACTACAGGTGCCCACCACAATGTCTGGTTATTTTTTTAGAGATGGGGTCTCACTCTTGCTAAGGCTGGTCTTGAACCTGTGAACTCAGGGCAATCCACACGCCTTGGCCTCCCAAAGTGTTGGGATTACAGGCCTGAGCCACTGCACCTGGCTCTCATTGTGGTTTTGATGTGCATGTCCCCAGTGGCTAATGATGTTGAGCATCTTCTATGGTGCTTCCTGGTCACTTGTATATCTATTTTGGAGAAATGTCTATTCAAATCCTTTTGCATATATATATATTTTTTATTGTTGTGGTGTAAGAGTTAAAGAAATCTGCTTTTGGTTTCTAGATACAAATTCCTTATCAGACACATGATTTGCAAATATTTTCTCCTGTTCTGTGGGTTCTCTTTTCAACTTTCTTGACGATGTTCTTTGAAGTCCAAAAATTCTGAACTTTGACGAAGTTCAATTTATTTATTTTTTCTTTTGTTGCTTGTGCTTTTGGTGCCAATAGGAAACTATTGCCTGACCCAAGGTTACAATAATTTGTTTCTGTTTTTTCTAAAACTTTCTAGTTTTAACCTTTTCATTTCAATCTGTGGTTCATTTGGATTAATTTTTGCATACTGTGTGAGTTAGTGTCCCAGTTCATTCCTTCACATGGAATTATCTAGTTGTTTCAGCACCACTTATTGAAAAAAAATTCTTTCCTTATTGAATTGTTTTGGCACTATTGTCAGAAATCAGTAAACTGTACCATCAGTGTAACAGCTTGTTTATAAATTGTCAGTTTTACCCCTTGTTTATAAATTGTATTTTGCCCTTATGTCCCTACAATAATGTCTTGATCATTATAATTTTGTATTAAGTTTTAAAATTGGAACGTATGAGTACTCTTAACTGTTCTTCTTTTTCAAGATTGTTTTAGCTATCCTGGGTTCCTTGCATTTTCATATTAATTTTTTTTCTTTTTTGGAGACAGAGTCTCACTCTATTGCCCCTTTGGTAGAGTGCCGTGGTGTCACAGCTCACAGCAACCTCCAACTCTTGGGCTTAAGTGATTCTCTTGCCTCAGCCTCCCAAGTAGCTGGGACTAAAGGCACCCACCACAATGCCCAGCTATTTTTTGTTGCAGTTGCCACTGCTATTTTAGCTGGCCGGGGCTGGTTTCAAACCACCCCCCCCTCCACCTTTGATATATGGGGCTGGCACCCTACTCACTGAGCCACAGGTGCCACTCCATATTAATTTTAATTATTAATTTCTACAGAAGATAGTAGGATTTTGATAGTGATTGCCTTGGATCTGAAAATCAATTTGAGTAGTATTGCCATCTTTTTTTTTTTTTTTTTAGTATTGCCATCTTAACAATATTTAATGTTCTATCCATGAACGTGGGATGTCTTTCCATTTATTTATGCCTTTAAGTTTTAAAAAACTCATGTTTTAAATTTTTCAGTGTATGAGTCTTGTACTTCTTTTGTTAAATTGATTCCTGCGTATTTTGTTTTTTTAATACGATTGTAAATGAAATTGCTTTCTTAATTTTATTTTTGATTGTTCATCACTAGTGTATATAAATACATTTTTTTTTGCTTATTGATCTTGTATCCTGCATCCTTGCTAAATTCAGTAATTAGTTCTAATAGTTTATTAATGGATTCATAAGATCATGTTATCTGCTAATAAAGATAGTTTTATTTCTTCTTTTGTAATCTGGAAGACTTTATTTTTCCTGCCTAATTGCCTTGGCTAGAATCTCAAGTATGATGTTGAATAAAAGTGGTGAGAGTGGCTATCTTTGTCCTGTTCCTGACCTTTGGGTTAAAGCATTCAGTGTTTTACTATTAAATATGATGTTAACTGTGTTTTTTTTTATAGATGCCCTTTACCAGGTTGAAGAAATTCTCTTTTATTCCTACTTTGTTAAATATTTCTGTGATGGAAAGGTATGTGGTATTAGATTTTGTCAAATGATTTTTCTCTCTATATTGAGATGATCATTTGTTTTTTCTTTTATTAAATTAATATGCTACATTATAACAACTGATATTTAGATATTAAGCCAACCCTACATCCATACATTATATGGTGTATGATTCTTTGTATATGGTTCTATATTTGGCCAATCCTCTTTCACTTGCTCCAGTTAAATCTCATAGGTCCTCTCTCTTTCCTAAAGCAAATCTCCTGTGGTGGTGCTGGATCATATCTCTGATCTTAAACACTACTGAGTATTACATGCTAACCAAAATGCTAAATAAGATTCAACTGGACTTCTCAGGGGATCCTCAGAAGCTTGATGAGATCAACCACGAGGTGGTTGGGGGGGAAGTGCTGAGATTGGGAGAGGCATGCTGGTGAATTGTGTCTGAGGTTAGTAAGCTGATGTATCAGACCTCCTATGACTATCTTATTTTCAAATATTTTGCTGTTTGGCATCATTGAATGCCCCAATTTTTGGCTTAGAGAACATGTCCTTTATTTGTTTGTCTTTACAGCCAGGTCAAGTCCAAACCACAACAACTTTGTATAATGTGGACCATTGTCTGTAGCTATGACTTGGGAAAGGGTTTGGCTCAAAGCCAAACAGATGTTCCCCCACCATGACTCTCAGTTTTCCTACTTAGCTCTGCTGTTTTGTTTTGTTTAATTTTAAATGCTACAAATAATTTAAAAGAAAAGACTCTGAAACCCAAGGGATGAAAATTTGTTATAGCCAGTTCTTGCTGGCATATTTATGACTTCAATTATAGCACACAGCCCAAAATATATCTGCAATAAAGGGAAAAAATCAGTAAATCATCTTGAAACAAATTATTTAATAATAGATGTAATTACATGAGAAATGTAGCTTTAGGTTTGGAACTAAGTCAAGTGAATCCTCTGAATTTATGGCTTCCTGCCGTAAGTGCCATCATTACATGTTAGTGGTACTTGCTAGACAAAGGAAGAAGGATAAAATTCTCCATGGAATTATGGGCTTTGGAGCTGTCATCCTAGCCCTGATATCTCTTCTTTCCTTTTGAAGTGTGAAGAGGTGGTAGGTTATATCTATCTTATCAATGAACTTTGAAGATAGCTTCACACCTGGGCATAAAAATGGTGTTTTGAATATACTTCTCCCAACAGTCTGAGCTGATCCTTCCCCAGGTCTGGAAGAGAACCTCCAAATGGGTGCTAGAAGCTGCCATTCCCATAAGTAAACAGGGGCTCTCCCCAAGGCTTCCCCAGGGGTGGTGTGATGTGGGAAGAGACGGGACAAAACTAGAGTTTCAGGTTCCCAGACTCTTATAAGACTTGGGAAATTTACTTTAATTGAAGAATTAAATTGAATTTACTTTAATTTACTTTCCCTCTCTGTAAAAACTGAACATACCTCCCCAGGTTGTTGTGTTGATTATCTGAATGTCTACAAGGCATTGAGCAAGTAGCTGGGCACATGGGGTACTCAATTCATGTTGATTTGCTTCCTTTTCTTCCTTCAGTTGATGTGAGAATGTGCTCTGCAGCTGCAGATCTAGGAAAGAGTTGACAGTGCATAGTGGCTATGGGGCTGTAGCCATGGAATTCAGCACGGCCATGTGAGAGTTAAGAGCATGGACTTTGGCACTAGAAAGCCTGAATTTCAGTCCTGGCTCTGCTGCTTACTAGCTGTGCAGGTGAATGCAGGGCATCAAACCTCTCTGAGCCTCAGTTTTCTCATTTTAATGAAGGATTGGTATTAGTATTTCAGAGTGAGGCACGTCTTCACTTGCTATCCTTTGGTATTTACATATGAGGGTTCCAGCTTCCTATCTGTGAAGACTGTGTCTTCCAGTCTTTTGCCTTCCCCACCTCTGCACTCCTTGCGCTCCTCTTCCAGAATGACTGAAAGACCACGGCCAGGTTGAGATGGTGACCTCAAGTTCCCCTTGGCTGTGGCACAGTTACCCATCCTGTACACCGTGGTGGTCAACAGCTTGGGGCCTGGGAGAGCCACACCTCTGTTGAGCCTGGGCACTGTCGCAGCTGGTGACCCTGGTGAATGACATTATCTCTGAATCTTCATTTCCTCATCTGTAAAAAGGGACTAATGATATCTAATACCTGCTGCATGGCTGGCGCTGAGCTTTAATATTGACAAATATTTCTTGAACAGTTTATCTATGCTGAGCATTATGTTAAGTGCTTCATTGGAGCTTCCTTACTGGGGTCTCCCAACAGCCCTAGGAGATTGGTATTACTATTATCATTTTCATTATATGGATGAGAAAACCGAAGCTCCAAAGTCACATAGTTATTACATGACAAAGATGGATCCAACCCACATCTTTCAGACTCCAGAGGTAACCTCTGAGTCCTGTAATGAGGTGGCATGAGTCAGCACTGAGAGGAAAGCAGGCACTTATGATAAATTATTGTTTACTGTGATAAATACAGTGAGCGGAGAGGGACTGAGCTGCATTCTTCTTTAGCTTTGGGGGATGACCAAATGCCCTGAGGAAGGAAACCAGAGACCTGCCCCAAATCCTTCCATTCTCTTGCTGAACCTGCTCTCCTAATGATCATCCTACAATATACGGAAAGTTACCAAGGGAGAAGCCACCCTGCAGTCACGTAGCTGCTTCCCCATAAAGAACACATCTGTCTAGCTCCCTGACAGCTGACTAAAAGTAAACGAGTAAAGCAAAATGATTACTTAATCAGACCCTCCTGGAGACAGGTGATTGTGTGAGGTTGCACTGGAATAGACAGAGGCAGAGACCACTTTATGGCCAGTGTTGGGTTTTCCACTCACTTTCTATAGAATGGGGTTGGGCCTAATGAGTGTCTGCAAAGGATCTTTGAAATTTCTGAGATGAAAGAGTATGCCCTGTTTCTCAAGGAGCTTTGATAGTTCTCATTGATCTGTTTGTCTGCTATTGGAGACAGAGGGCAATTAAATAATTTGTGCACAGCAAAAAGGCATTACATCCCTTTGTATCCTCACCACCTAACCCGGGGCCCCCTGTGTATAATGGAGCTCTATAAATGTCTGTTTTCATTGGTGAAGGTGGGTGTCTGGCTTTCCTTACTAGCTCTGGTGTTCTTCATCAGACTATTGGATGTGCAGTTATGAGGCGCCAAGCATGTTTATATGGGTAGTGGTGAGGGCTGGTGAAGGTGGAGGAAGAGGGAGGAAGAGAGGAAATGGGGAAGAAGGGACCACTCTTCTTCCCTCTTTTATGTGCTATTCAGAGTATACAGTGGCCAACACATAGGAGTTCCTAGAGCTAAGGGTATGCATGTGTGTGTGCTGAGAGTGTAATGAAAACCACATGCATAGCAACAACCAAATTCTCAACTCTAAAAAGAAAAAAATCACAATTTATTGTTAGAGTGTAAGTTTTTCTAAAGGGCCCATGAAGCTGAGCTAAGAATTTGAGCCAGAGCTGTATCCTCAAGAAATCAGGTCTTCCCCAGTGAGAATAGCCCACATTGCAACGTCTCAAAGCTGCAGATGCTATTGTGGGTGTGGAGAAAAGGGAACCTTTTTACACTGTTGGTGTAAATTGTAAACTAATATAGCCTTTTGGGAAAGAAGTATGGAGAATTCTAAACACGCTATAAGTAGATTTTTCATTTGATCCTACAATTCTATTACTTGGTATCCACCCAGAAGGAAAAAAAAATCATTTTAACATAAAGTCTTTTGCACTAGAATGTTCATAGCAGCCGAATTCACTAATTTACAATTGCCAAGATTTGAAAACAATCTAAATGCCCATCAACTCACAAACTGATAAATAAAGTGTGGTATATGTATACCATGGAATACTATTCATCTATAAAGAAAGATGGAAACCTTACATCTTTTGTATTTATCTGGATAGATTTGGAGAATGTCCTTCTAAGTGAAATATCATAAGAATGGAAAAGCAAGCATCCAATGTACTCAATACTAATATGAAATCAGTAGATGAACAACTATGTGCCCACACTAGAGAAAAACACAAATTCAAGAAGTGGGGAGGGGGAGGGGAGAAATGGGATGAGGGAAAAGGGAGGGGGTTTGGTAAGCTCTCACCTACTGGGCATAATGTAGGAGTATATGGCACACCTCCTGGGTGAAGGCTCAACTACAACTTGGACTTTACCTGACAAACATAAACAATGTAATCTAATTGTATGTGCCGAAATAAAAACAAAAGAAATCAGGTCTAGGAATGGGTATTGCACCTCTGAGGCAATGCCTAGGGGCTTCTGTGCACCTCTTGGAAGTCATGGCACTTGATTGCCCAAGGTTAGAGTAAAAATAATTTTTTCTCTAGAAGAGAAAGAGACATTTCCACCAAGAAATGTCATTGTTGATAGGAAGAACCCTGTGTGTTCCAGGTCAACATTTCTGGCAGTTGTCAGATTTTCTTGGTAAAAGAGTCACGAACATGTGAGGTTTTCCATTATCCTTAGTTTGCCCTGTGGGTTGGCAGCTGACCCAGCATTTCTTCCTTGCAGGATTTCAGATAAGATGCTATCTGTGTACAGTTAAGTGAGGTAGCTGAGCCTGTTGGGTGTCATGATATGGATGTGGGGTTATAGGTGTTCTGTTTGCCTGCTTGGGGGAGAACATGGAATAGTTTTGAATTTTCCTCAGAAGGTCTGTACCAGCCAATCTGATAAGCTAATTCATACAAAGGACAGCCTTGTGTTGTGGGCAGAGGCCTAGATTTTAAAAAGGATGATGTGGGGTTTAGTACTGGCTCAGCTACATATAAAACCATGTATGAGCTACCAACATCTCTGAACCTTGCTTTTTTTCACTTAGCAACATGGGGATATTGATATCTCCCTATTTCCACACAAGCTATTTTGGGGATCTATGGGGAAATGAATGTGAATGGGAAGGGTTCATACAGAGGAAGGGATCTATAAATAGTGTTGGGACAGGATTAGAGGTCTAACATGCCAGGTAATGTCTGCATTTTAATCAAGTTTTCTGGAGACCATATTCTTTCCTTTATTATCCTACTCAGAGAAACTCCATTTCAGGATGCCCTCAAATTACATAGCTAGAATCCAGGTCATAAAATAACAGGTGGCACATAATAAGCTCTCAAACATCAGTTGACTGGATGACAGCGTGATTAGCTGTACAATGGAATGTGATAAATGGATATGCACTGGGTATTGTGGGGAGTATTTATTTACTGGGCTTAAAGGAACACCCATGCATATAGAACCTGGACACCATAATGGATAAATAAAGGAAGCTCTAGGTTGCTCACCTGAGAATTTTGAAAAATATTGCCTTATGCATTATAGATTACAAACTCAGTATCATCACAATTTCATAATTGTGTGTCAGTTATTAAACTGTTGCTTCCCAGCTTCATATCAGCTTTTCTACACTTAGCTCTGGGGCTGGGACTCTGCAAATCTTCCAAATGGAAGCACCAAGCCCAGACAAGTTCACTGTGAATTCTACCAAACATTTAAGGAAGAAATTATGTCACTTTTTTTTCTTTTACCATTTCTTTCAGAAGACAGAGCAGAAGGAATACTTTCTAACTCATTTTGTGAGGCTAGCATTTCCATAATACTAAACTGAACTGTAGGAGGCACCTGTGAGAAATACCTTGGTGATAAGGGATTGAGGAAGGGATTTAACATCATTTAACATCACTGATCTCTTGTTAAAGAGCATGAGAGTACATAAGAGCATCTGATGAGAACACTGACATTATTGCATAGCAGTCTCCACACCTGTGGTGTATTACTTCTATAAAAAAGCTCGGGAGAAGCTGCTGTAAGAACTAAGACTGACAGACTGCTGCTGAGATTGCTGCCGAGATGCCTAGTAGATGCCTCCTAGTAGATGCTTGTAGTGGCCCGCGTCCTGACAGTTGAGTGGGTGCGGGCCCAAGACCTAGCATCCCAGCTCTGACAAGGCCCTGGGTTGGGGCCAGAGAGACAGTGTCCCTGGGCCCTGACACCAGTCAAAGATATTATAAGAAAAGAAAACTATAGAACAATAGTCTATAGACCAATACCTCTCATAAACATAGATGCAAAGCTTCTTGACACACTAGCAAATTGAATGCAGGAATATATAAAAAGAATTATACAATAGGTATAGAAGGGACTTTTCTTAAACTGTTAGAGGCCATCTACAGCAAACCCAGAGCCAATATCATATTGAATGGAATAAAATTGAAAACATTTCCACTCAGATCAGGAACCAGGTAAGGTTGCCCATTGTCTCCACTGCTTTTTAACATTGTAATGGAAGTCTTAGCCATCACCATCAGGCAAGAGAAGGCAACCAAGGGTATACAAATAGGGTCAGAGGAGATCAAACTTTCAAACTTTCACTCTTCGCAGGTATGATTTTATACTTGGAAAACCCCATGGACTCAACTACAAAACTCTTAGAAGTGATGAAGGAATACAGTAGCGTCTCAGAATACAAAATCAATACTCACAGATCAGTAGCTTTTATATATACCAATAATAGTCAAGCTGAAAAAACACTCAAGAACTCTATTCCCTTTACAGTTGTGCCAAAGAAGATGAAATATTTGGGAATTTACCCAACAAAGGATGTGAAAGATCTCTATAAAGATCTTTTATTATGAAACTCTGAGAAAAGAAATAGCTGAAGATGTTTACAAATGGAAAATCATACCATGATCATGGCAGGGAAGAATCAACATTGTTAAAATGTCCATATTACCCAAAGCAATTTACAAATTTAATGCAATACCTATCAAAGCATCACCGTCATACTTTAAAGATCTGGAAAAAATAGTACTTCATTTTATATGAAACTAGAAAAAAACCTCAAATAACCAAGACATTACTCAGAAATAAAAACAAGTCAGGAGGAATCACACTACCAGACTTCAAACTATACTACAAATCTATAGTGATCAAAACAGCATGGTACTGGCACAAAAACAGAGAGGTAGATGTATGGAACAGAACTGAGAACCAAGAGATGAACACAGACACTTATTGTCATTTGATCTTTGATAAGCCCATCAAAAATATAAATTGAGGGAAAGATTCCCTATTTAATAAATGGTGCTGGGTGAACTGGCTGGTGACTTATAGAAGACTAAAACTGGACCCACATCTTTCACCATTAACAAAAATTGACTCTCACGGGATAAAACATTTAAACTTAAGAGATAAAACTATAAAGATTCTTGGAGAGAGTGCAGGAGAAACATTTGAAGAAATTGGCCTGGGAGAATACTTTATGAGGAGGACCCCCTGGGCAATTGAAGCAACACCAAAAATACATTACTGGGATCTGATCAAACTAAAAAGCTCTACACAGCCAAGAACACAGTAAGTAAAGCAAGCAGACAGCCCTCAGAATGGGAAAGGATATTTGGAGGTTATGCTTCTGACAAAGGTTTGATAACCAAAATCCACAGAAAACTCAAACTTATTAATACGAAAAGAACAAGTAATCCCATTTCATTGTGGGCAAGAGACTTGAACAGAAGCTTCTCTGAAGAAGATAGGTGCATGGTCTATACATACATGAAAAAAATGCTCATCATCTTTAATCATCAGAGAAATACAAATCAAAACACTTTTAGATATCATCTAACTCCAGTAAGAGTGGCTCACATAAAAAATCCAAAACTACAGATGTTGGCATGGATGTGGAGAAAAGGGAGTACATTGCTGGTGGGAGTACAAACTAATACGTCCCTTTTGGAAAGAAGTATGGAGAATACTCAGGGATCTAAAAGTAGACCTGCAATTTGATCCTGCAATTCCTCTACTACGTGTATATCCAAAAGACCAAAAATCACTTTATAACAAAGATATTTGCACCAGATTGTTCTTGCATCTCAATTCATAATAGCCAAGTCATAGAAGAAGCCCAAGTGCCCACCAACCCATGAATGGATTAATAAATTGTGGTACATGTATACCATGGAATATTATGCAGCCTTAAAAAAGATGGAGACTTTACTTTTTTTATGTTTACACGGATGGAGCTGGAACATATCCTACTTAGTAAAGTATCTCAAGAATGGAAGAAAAAATATCCAATGTACTCAGTACTATTATATAACCATTTACAGTCACTCACACTTTCATATGAAGAATAGGTCACAACTATGGCCCAGGATGAAGGAAGGAGTGGGGGATGGGAGGGGAGGGGGGAGGTCAGATCGAGGGAGGGTGAATGGTGGGACCACACCTATGGTGCATAATGCAAGGGTACATGTCGGATCTATTAAGTATAGAGTATAAATGTCTTAACACAATAATTAAGTAAACAAGATGAGGTATACAGTAACCAGTGTGATGTAAGGTTTCTAATTCTATATGAAATCAGCACATTGTACCCCACAAATGCATTAATGTATACATGATCTATGTGATTATGATTTAATAAAAAATTTAAAAAAAAAACGAAAGAAGAGGAAGAAGAAGAGGAAGCAGAGGAAGAGAAAGAAGAAGAAGAGGGAGAAGAGGGAGAAGGAGAAGAACTAGATACAGGAAAAATATTTGACAAAAAATTCTACACTTATTTATGTTTAAAAATCTTCCAGTAAACTAGAAAGTCAGGAAATTTCCTCAACTTGATCAAGAATATATTTTTAAAAAATTCTACAGTTGGGTGGGGCCGTGGTGTGTGTCACACTTTATGGGGGCAAGACATGATTGCAAGAGGGACTTTACCTAACAATTGCAATCAGTGTAACCTGGCTTATTGTACCCTCAATGAATCCCCAACAATAAAAAAAAATAAAAAAAATAAAAATAAAAATCCTAAAGTTAACATTATACTTAATCACATTAGAAACTTTCCCACTAAGATCAGGATGAGGCGAAAATATCCCCTCTCACCAATTCTTTTCAGCATCATTCTAGAAGTCCTAGATAATGCAGTAAGACAAGAAAAGTAAACAAAAGTTATGCTGGTTGAAAAGGAAGGAATAAAATTGTCTTTGTTTGCATATGACATTATCATCTTGTAGAAAATTCTAAAGAATTGACAAAGAAAAAAAAACAGGAAATAAAATCTCCTATAACTAGTAAGGCTGCAGGATATAAAGTTGAAAACAAAAGTCAATCACTTTCCTGAAAATATCTAGGCTGCAGGATACATGGTAAATATATAAAAGTCAATTGCTTTCCTATATGCTGGTAATAAAAAAGCAAAAATTGAAATAAAAACGCAATACCATTTAAATTAGCACATGAAAAAATGAAATAGGTGTAAATCTAACAAAAATATATACAAAATATGTTTGAAGAAAGCTACAAAACTGTGATAAAGGGCATCAAAGAAGAACTAAGTAAATGGAGAGATATTCCATGTTCATGGATAGGAAGACTCAATATTGTGAAGAAATTAGTTCTTCTCAAGTTGGTATGTAGATCCAATGAAATGCTAAATAAATGCTGAGATTTTGGGGGGATATTGACAAACGGATTCTATGGCATATTTCTATATGGAAAAGTGAAAGATCTGGAATAGCCAGCTCAATATTGAAGGAGAAGAACAAAGTCAGAGAACTAGCTCCTACCTTTAAGACTTATAATAAATTTACAGCAATTAAGACCATGTGCTATTGGCAAAAAATAGTACACAAATAAATCAATGTAACAGTATTGCGAGCCCAATAACAATATTGAGACCCACATAAGTAAAGTCAACTGATTTTTGATGGTGGAGTGAAGGCAATACAATTTCAATTTTTTGTTGAAAAAAAATGCCTTTTCAACAAATGGTGCTGGAACAATAGGACATCCACATGCAAATAAGTAAATCTAGACACAGACCTAACACCTTTTATGGAAATTGACCCAAAAAGGGTCAGAGTCCTAGACATAAAATGCAAAACCATAAATCTCCTAGAAAAGAGGATAGGATGGATGACGCCGGGTATGGTAATGACTTTAGATGCAACACCAAGTCATGATCCATGAAAGAAAGAATTGATAAACTAGACTTCATTAAAATTAAAAACTTCTCTGTGAAAGACAATGTCAAAAAATGAGAAAAGCTATGGACTGGGAGAAAATATTTGCAAAAGATATATATGATAAAGGACTGTTATCCAAAATATACAAAAATCTCAGCAAAAAGAAAACAAATAATCCAGTTAAAAATGGGTCAAAGTGGGCACAGTGGCTCACATCTGCAATCCCAGCACTCTAGGAGGCTTAGGCAGGTGAATTGCTTGAGTTCAGGAGTTCAAAACCAGCCTGAGCCAGAGAGAGTTCTCTAAAACTAACCACAACAACAACAACAAATTAATCTTGTGGCGGGAGCCTGTAGTCCCAGCTACTTGGGAGGCTGAGGCAAGAGGATCGCTCCAGCCCAAGTGTTTGAGGTGCTTGTGAGCTATAATGCCACGGCACTCTACTGAGGGCAACAAATAAAACTCTGTCTCTCAAAAAAAGAAAAATGGGCCAGATACCTCATCAAAGAAGACATATAGATGGCAATAAGCTTATGAAAAGATGCTCTACATCACATATAATCAGTAAAATACACATTAAAACAACCTATACACCCGTGCTCGCTTCAGCAGCACATATACTAAAATTGGAACAATACAGAGAAGATTAGCATGGCCCCTGTGCAAGGATGACATGCAAATTCGTGAAGCATTCCATATTTAAAAAAAAAAAAACAACAACAACAACCTATACACCTGTTAGAGTGGCCAAAGTCCAGAACCCTGACACCACCAACCAAGTACCTGTCTATCTCTCTCTCCATGGATGTAGTAGGAAACTCAGACTTGAGGGGCCTAACCTAAAACCTGACTTTTCATCGTTCCTCCAGTCTCTAAGCCTGCTTCTCCCCCAGTGCTTGCCATCTCTGTAAATGGTGCCACAATTTATTTAGCTGCTCACGTCAAAAAGCCTTGGAGGCATCCTCAACTCCTTCCTTTCTTTCACAACTCACATCTTACTCTTCTGCAAATCCTGTGGGCTCTACTTGAAATTATATCCAAAATCTAACGTCTTTCTTCCTCCATTAATCCACCTTTCCCTTCCCTAGACTACTTTAGGTCTCCTAACTGGTCTTGTGTCTTTTGCCTTCCTTCATTCTATTCTCCACTAACAGCCACATTGGACTTCTAAAATTGTAAATCAGAGAACTAGAAACAAATATGGTGAGCCCTATGAGTCCCCTAGGTTGCTGACTGGGAGGACTTTCTGGCCTGGCACTATCGCAGGAAGGGAGAATCCAAGCAGTCTTGCTGAGCTGAGGTGAGACTGGAGTTTGGGGAGGCTGAAGTAGCTGAAATTTGCAAGGCGGAGTAATGAAGAAAAGTGAGAGAGCAGCACAGAACAACTTCTGGAGGCTTGCTGAATACCAGACTACGCACACATGGGGGTAAAACTCCAAGAGAATGGGGAAAGAATGACTGGAGTCCTAGGAACTGAAAAATTTCCAGAGCTAACACAGCCTAGAAGATGTTTATGTTCTCATCAGCCAAGGTGCGAGTGCTGGTGAACTCTGGGGGGGGATTCAGGAGAAACCGCAAAAGGGTAAAGTTTCAGTTCCAGGCCTATAGCAGCTCTAAAGTAAAGGCTGCTTTAGACCCTCTGTAATGAAACTTAAACCACGGCTCAAAAGGGGATCAAGCTGAACTTCAAGTAACTTGCCTACCTGCCAAAATAAATAAATAAATATATATATAAATAAACCACCAAACAAACAAACCCCCCCAAAACTGTTTTTATGGAACGAAATTGAACACTGAATAATCTAGCTTCCACACAAATACTATCAGACGTGCTAAGGAATAGGACAACGTGACCCACAGGTGTGAAAGGCCTTTGCATTTGCTATTATCTCAGTATAGTCCTTTTTTTCCCTCAGATGTCTGCACTAAATTCATTTGTGTTTTCAAACATTACTTCCTTACAGAAGCCTACCCTGATACATAAAATTGTCACCGTCTGCGAGGCGCAGTGGGTCACGCCTGTAATCCTAACATTCGGGAGGCCAAGGAGGGTTCAGTAAACGTCACCAGAATTATATGTATAATGGCCTAGCTTTATCTAGTTATTAAATTTACACAACCTTATGGCATTGGTAGTTATTAAATTTACACAACCTTATGGCATTGGTGTTACTACCCTCATTTATAGACATTATTTATCAGTTCAAGGGAAATTTCTTGAATACCTGCTGTATAAGAAATATAAAGGTAGATGAAACACGCGCTGTGTGGAAGCCAAGGTAGGTGGCTTCTACTTTGAATCCCTGCCTGTGTGTAAGCAAATGGCTTGTATAACTGTGGTGCGGCAAGATATTATGAACCCAACATCCACATGTGAGGACCAGAGATAGGATCTTATACGGCTCCTAGTCTGATCCTAAAGTTGTACGAAAGGCAGCAAGCCCTCACTTCTGGGCTTTCTTTCTTTCTTTCTTTTTTTTTATTTCAGATTAATGTCAGGATACAAACAGCTAGGTTACAACGTTTGCTTTGGGTCGGCAGAGTCCTTGCTGTACTTGTGTTCTGTACCCAGGAGGTGTGCCAGATACCCTTTCATTGTGCCCATAGGTGGGAGCACACTCATCCCTTTCCCCCTCACTTCTCCCTCCTTTCTCTCTCCTCCCCCAACTTGAATTGAGTTCGTTTTTCTCTTGTGCAGGCATGGATTAGATTGTCTCCTAGTTTCATATCAGTATTGAGTGCACTGGATACTTACTTTTCCTTTCTTGTGATACTTTACTAAGAAGAACGTGCTTCAACTCCATCCAGGTGAATACAAAAGATGTACAGTCTCCATCTTTTGTAATGGCTGAGTAGTATTCCCTGGGGTACAGATACCACAGTTTATTAATCCATTCCTGGGCTGGTGGGCATTTAGGTTGCTTCCACCTCTTGGTGATTTAAATTGAGCTGCAATAAACCCATCTAGTGGAAATGTCCTTATGATAAAATGATCTTTTTTCTTCTGGGTAGATGCCTAGTAATGGGATTGCAGGATCAGATGGGAGGTCTATTTTGAGTTCTTTGAAGATCCTCCATACATCTTTCCAAAGAGGCTGTATTTGTCTGGAGTCTTGCCAACAGTGAAAAGTTTTCCCTTCTCTCCACATCTGCACTTCTAGGCTTTCTTGACCTAGCAAGTTCCTTCCGACCTTCTTTCTGCAGAGTCCCCTGAGCACTTCCTTCACGTTCTCTTTGTGAATTGGCAAATTTCACTGTCCACTTCCATCATTATATACCTTTGGTTTTGTGTGTGTGTGTGCACCTGCCCGTGTGTTTTAACACTGAATGTATCTTCTTCTCACAGACTTCCACTCTTTCCGGGTCACCTGCAGGAGTAGCATTTCCACTAACTCCCTCCTCATCTCACTTCCATCGGCCACCACATCTTGTCACTTCTACCTCTCTGAGACCTCTCAATCTTGTCACCTCCCTCCACCCCACTGCTCCTACCCTAGTTTGGGCTGATGGGTTTTCTAGCCCAGGCAGCCTCTTATTCACATGGCTTAGCTCCAACTCTAGTCTTGCTCTTTACAATCAGTTTTTGGCTGCCCAGCCAGCGTGAGCAAAACCCATTACTTTGCCTTTCTTACAGCTATTCTTTCCTCAGAATAGCTTAACGTTGTTAGCGTTGCACGGCAGCGGATGGCATAGCGCGGTGTGCCTTCTCTGTATTGCTAACTGGCTGACGTGATGGAAAAACCAGAGTAAAAGGCAATCTGTTGACTCTGCGTTGTCATTCTCTCTAGTCCTTGAACTTGACCTCACTCCTGTGGCTAAACTACATAGTCTAGAGGGGAAGAAAGGCAGGCACACAATGACAGCCCAGTGTACTAACTGCCATGGTGAAGTCAACACTTTATATCTGTAGGAAATAAAGAAAAAAATGCTTGACCACGCTTGGAGTGGCAGGGAGAGGTTGGAAGAAATGATGGTCAAGTTGGAATATGAGGAATGAGTGGGAATGTAGCCGGTGGTCAAGGTGGGAAGGGGCATTCTGGGCTAAGCAGACAGCTCGGCGCAGGTCCAGAGGTGACAGAGGATATAGGATTTTATATGTCATCCATGTAGATCTAGACATATTCTAAGGGCAGAGAGGAACCACAGGAGGGCTTTAGAATCTGATCTGTGTGCTGAAAGATCACTTTGGCACTAATGTGTGGGATGGATTTATCGGGGGTCTCGAGGCAGGAGGTATGTCAGGAGACCAGTCAGGAGATCACTGCAGGGAAGAGGCAAGGAGCAGAATTGATGGACTAGCTAAGACCAATTTTGAGATTACTAGGCACTGGTATGTGGTAGGTTCTCATTTTCTTTTGTTTTATCTTAACCTTCCTAAGAGATGGGAGAATTCAGGCAGCTTGCCCAAGGTCACACAGTGAAGCTGAGGTAGAAACCCAGCTTCTGTGGGGGCAGATCTTGTGTTCCACATAGCACCAGAAGATGGATTTTAGAGTCTTTTAGGATATTAAATAATTAAGGGGTAAGCTTCCATTTCCTTCCCAGAATCGTCCAGCTCAGAGTCCTTAGTTTGGTTCATGGGAAGGTCATCAGAGGCCAAGCCAACTCCCGGGGCACAGGACATGAGTCAGGCCATCAGGGCCATGGCAGGGCTGGTTTGTTACTGCGAGCTTTGCTTGCTTTGCTTCTGCTTGTGACACGACGCGACTGGAATTGAATTATGAGGCTGCTGCCAGCTTTCCTTACGGGCTAAGTCAGTACACATACTGCTCACCAACACATCCTGAAGAATTCCAGCTTCAGAGAATTTGACCCTGATGCTAACGTCACATCCCATGAAGTAGATGCTCGATTCAAAGTCTTCCTTTGAGAAAAGAACAATTCTCAAACTTTGTATACATTTATTTTCACAGTTGAGTAATCACCAAAGTTATTTCTGAAAAGGCTCTGAGAGCATTCAGGCAATGGCTCTTTGTAAAAAAGATAGAACCATTGGGTTTTAAAGGAGAAGGAAGCCTCCGTAAAGCAAAGCAGATGTCTCTGTTTCCTGGGAAATTAAGGAAATAAATTATTTACCTGGCCACCAATAAGGTAGGTGAAAGGGACAAAAAGAGTTCAAATTTGTGTTTCCCAGATCATTTCTATCTAATAAAAATGTGAGTTAATGTCAAGCTTTAAACTCAGACACATTCAATGCCTATTGGGGTGACTATTTTATCATCTGTCTTTCGTCGAAAGAGACCCATTTTGACTCCTTTGGCTGCTGGATGAAGCAGGTAACTTTGCTCTCCAGAGCAAACCCCAGCAGCTCTGGAGTCCACCTGATGGCCTTGATGCGACACCATTCACAGGACCTACACTCTCTAGAACCTGCTGGATTCACTGTTACTTGCAGAGTAAGTTCACTGCCTCCCAAACTAAATAAATAAAAATTAAATAAGGAGTTAAAGCATAAGACTTACAGTTTCATCAATGACATTTTCATCAAGTTTAAACTTCCAGATTTCAAATACCTGACTTCTTCACTTCCTATCAGTCTCTAGTTAAAGTCACCTTATTGGAGAGGTCTTCCTGGTCACTGGACACAAACACCAACATTCCTTGGCCCTGTCTCATCAATATTCTCTAACCCAGTTGCCCTGATGGATTTTCTCCCTGACACTTATCAGTGTCATGATAAATATGTTGTTTGTCATCCATTTCTCCTTATAAAGTCACACTTCCCTGAGGGCAGAGATCTGATTTTGTTCATTGCTCTATACCGAGTATCTGAAACAATTCTTGGCACATAGCAAATGCTCAACAAATATTTACAGAATGATTGAATAAACTCCAAGCCTATTTGTAACATAGAATTGTATAATGTGTGTTTGCAGTTTATACTCATCCTCAAGCTGCATATCCCAAGTCTTTCCATTTTTTTCATCCCTTTTCCTTGTATCTTGCTGACTGCTATATGTTTTCATTTATAGCACTACTTACATGTGGTAGGATTTTCTTTGATTTTGAGAATCACTCCCATTGTCAAATGCCTCACACATCAGAATGCGCAATATTTGTCTCTACATCAATCGATTGATTGATTGTAGAGATAGGGGTCTTGCTATGTTGACCAGGCTAGTCTTGAACTCCTGGACTCAAGCGATCCTCCTGTCTTGGCCTCTCAAAGTGCTGGGTTACATGTATGAGCCACTGTGCCCAGCCTATCTCTACTTTTGTTTCCATTGTAAGGATGCTCTTTTTCTTAATAGTCTTAGTAAGTCCTTAAACCTGTCTGAGCATAACAAATATGGCTCTACAATATGGCAGAGGGGCACAATGACGACTCATCATGTGTGGTTCAAGGGCATTTTGGTGCCCGAGTTCAGCTCTGCCCTGTGTGAGAGCTCATACATCACATGTTCACGAGTACAGGACTTGGATGACCTCTCTTTCCCACTCGTCCAGCTCAAGCCCCTCTCATCCAAAGCCCTCCCCTTAATCTTGCAGCCTCAGCATGGTTCCCTCACATTTCTTTCTCTGTACTGATCTTCTCCCTTTAACTAGGTGATGAATAGCGCGATTCCATGGAAGAAACCTTTGACTTGGAGTCAAAAGTTTAGCCTTGAGCCTTTTCTCTGCCTCGTCTTGGGCAGCCATCTCTGAGTCTCAGTTTTCTTCTCAGTAAAATAATGATAACCATTTATACTTAGAAGCTGTGGCTAGACTATTTCAGGATCAGATTAGGTCATGTAGGAAAAGCACTTTGGAAATAATTCAGCCTATGCAAAGATCTGAGACATTATTATTGTAGGTTTTTTGTGGCCCATATGAAGAACTTCACATAAACCCTGGCTGATGGTGGTGTTGAGTGACCAAATCCATTTTAACTACAGTTGCAAAATGAAACCCTGTTCCAAACTGGCTTTGTTCCCATTTGGGAACATGTGCATTTGAGACAAGATGATCAAAGAGAGGAAGAGAAAAGGAAGGAAGCTGACATTTTAAAGAGCTGTGCAGTCAGTTTGTATAAACTATTTTTAAGCACATTTCCTGATTCCTTTTGCAGGCGTGGAGCATGCACTCATTCCTTCTTTTATCTACTCATTCACTGAACTTTTATTGAGAGCCTCATATGTCCTGGACACTATGGGTACCGAGATGAATGAGGCACATGACTGCTTCACAGCCAGGTTGAGGGAGCTGGCACGCGATTGACAAGATGGGTATGGTAATTAAGATATGTCCAGGGAATGGAAAGGGGCACTTTGCTAAAACCAGGGAGCTACCAGCTAATCTCATGGCATTGTTTGCATGGAGGGCGTGAGGGTACACCAGGCATGTGATTGCACATAGTGGGGCAAAACCCATCCAATACAAAGGAATCTACTAGACTGCCTGGTTGTCCTCGCGAACATAGGTTCTCAGTCACTTTCGGGCTGGACCGCTGGCTTCTCAGGGGTCGCAGGGCATGGTGTGCATTTCCATCATTTCTTTAGAAGAACTCTCAGCATACTGCCTTGAAGGACGAGGCCAAATCAGAGTCCTTTACATAAAGAGTCTTGCATTTCTCCACTGGGTTTCGCCGATTTTGGCCACCTGTGGGTTGGCTGCTGTTAGGCCGTCATACTCAGACGTGAGAAGAGCGAGTTGAGTTTCCCTCCAATTTTGGATGATTTCAGTTTTTCTCCACTGCTGCTTGGGTAGGTTGGGAAGCTCAAAGCCTTAGTCAAGGAAAACTATTTATTTCTTTTTCTTTCTTTTTTTTTTTTTTTTGTAGAGACAGAGTCTCACTTTATCGCCCTTGGTAGAGTGCCGTGGCGTCACACAGCTCACAGCAACCTCCAACTCCTAGGCTTAGGCGATTCTCTTGCCTCAGCCTCCCAAGTAGCTGGGATTATAGGCGCCTGCCACAACACCCGGCTATTTTTTTTTGTTGTTGTTGCAGTTTGGCTGGGGCCGGGTTTGAACCCACCACCCTCGGCATGTGGGGCCAGTGTCCTACCCGCTGAGCCACAGGCGCCGCCCTTTTTCTTTCTTTTTTAATACACTTTTTATATTAGAATCACAGAAAAGTTGCAAAGATAACACAGAATGTTCTCATATACCCTTCCCTTGGTGTCTTTTTTGTGAACATTACATCACCATCTTACCGTCTTACATTACCATCATACATTTCTCCAACTAAGAAATCAGGGTTGGGACATTTCTGTTGACTAAACTCCACGTGACATTGTTGTGTACTTAGGTTCCTTTTGGCTATGACAGTTTCTTAGGTTTTTCCTTGTTTTTGATGATACAGTTTTGAGGCGTGCTGGTCAGATATTTTGTAGAATGTCCTGAAGTTTGCGTTGGTCTGATGTTTTTCTCGTAGTTCAACTGGAGTGATGGCTTTCTGGGGAGAAAGACCACTGAGGCGAATTCCCTTTCTCATCACATCCTATCAGGAGTATGTGCTGCCAATGTTTTGGTTACTATGGCTGGTAATTGGCTGGTCTCTGGTCTAGTGATATTTTCTAATTTTCACCACTATGAAATGACTTTCCTCCCACTTTCCATACTCTTATTCTTTAGTTCAGTCATTAAGCACAGTCTATATACAAAGGGGAGGGGAGGAGGACTCAACTCCTCTTCCTAGAGAGGAATTCTTCTGTGAGGGAGATCTACCCTCCCCAATTTATTTATTAATTAATTTTTTTGGGGGGGGCACATATATTTTAATGTTTTTAGATGCTCGGTGCTGCCAGCATTGGAGGCAATCTTTGGCCACAAGTCTGCACACTCCTTTGCATTGGCTTTTGATGATTAACTCAATCTCCAGCCTCTAATCCTCTCCTGGAGGTCATGGAATGGGGCTGAAAGTTTCAACCATGAGTCAGGGAAACACAAACCCAAGAAGTCTTGCAAAAGTGCTTCTGAAACGGTCAGGTTGTAATTATGTTTTCCACATTTCAGAGAAGCGGAAGTTATATGTAAAGTCATAAATCCTTTTGTGCCATTGGTTTGGACCAAAAGGGCAGGCTATCTTGAAGCAAGAGCTTACAGGTCATAGTTGGGTTCAGTGACTCTTTAATTTGTAATTGGTTACAATAGCAAAGCCTTGTCTAAAAACTTAGAATCAGTAGAAAGGAGCGTTTAAGTTTAATTTTATCATACTAGTAGTTAAGATAAGCAGTCTGCTACTCATCATGTATGTGATGCCAGAGTCAGGTCGCAAGAGCCAGCTGCAGCATAGTGGGCAGAGTGCCCTGGTCAGCAAGATTGATGCTCTGCAGACATGACCCTCTCCAGGCACTACAGCAAGGAATTGAGAGCAAAAAACTGTGGCTAAGAGTTTAGTAATCACTTATATCACACAATTACACCATCCCTAGAATCAGCCATTTCTTCAAGAAGCCCTGGTTGCTTTATTTTGAGGAATGATATTAGAAACCAAGATCTTGCCAATGAGGGTGCTCTTTGCCTAGTGTCCCAGCAGATAGAGCCAGAAAATATATGTGTATATGATACCCCAGGCTTACATGCACACACCTGTCTGTCTGAATCTGTCCACATGTATCTAGGTTAAGCGAAACATAAGTTTATATGGATGTCCCTGTCTCTGCTCTATTACTATATGGACTCCTTCCCGCCTTCCCTCTTTGATAGTTGGGGAACTTCTTTCTCCAACAGTGAGAAGCCTAGCGGCTTCCACCACCGGTCATTCAATTCCAGTATATATGCACAACAGTTTCATAATTCTTATTCATGTCCCTCTGAGAAGCAATTTTAGAGTACGGTATTTATGTACAATTCCCTTTGTCACTTGCCCCACAGTTTCCAACTATTCCCCAATTTTCAAAGTTAAAACATCATTTTCCGGGTGGTGCCTGTGGCTCAAGGAGGAGGGCGCCGGTCCCATATGCCAGAGGTGGCAGGTTCAAACCCAGCCCTGGCCAAAAACCACAAGGAAAACAAACAAAAAAAAACCCCTGAAAACATCATTTTCCAAATGTTCTAAAAATTTGGAATAAAGCTTACCTTTATGTCCTCTCTCCCCAATTCCCTACAGTGCATCTGCCTTTAAAAAAAAAATGACTTCCTGCTCATTTGACTTGAAAGAGACACTGGATGTTGGTTTGACGATGAGCCTTTGAACCGTGAGGTTTCTCTCAAGTCAACGTCAGATCTGGAAGAGCGTTTCATCAGACTTGACAGACTGACGAGTCTTTTAGATGTTTGCTAAATTGGTAAAATTATTTTTTCACAAATATTTATCAGAGTCATCCTTGCTGACTCTAGAAAACATGGAATTTTTTTAATACTATAGCCCAGTGTATGTAGTAAAGTGGAAAGAATTTTTAAACTCACTAACGAGTGATCTTTTCTTTTTTTTTTTTTTTTTTTTGTGGTTTTTTGCCGGGGCTGAGCTTGAACCCGCCACCTCCGGCATATGGGACCAGCGCCCTACCCCTTTGAGCCACAGGCGCCGCCCACGAGTGATCTTTTCTTAATATTTCCAATAATACATGTATCACATTATATGCACACTGTTGTATCCTGATGTAAAAGCAATTATAAATGAACAGAATGTAAGTTGGGAAAAAGGTATCAATCAACTCTGGTTTGAAAAATGTGTGGTTTCTCTTGAGAGAGTGTTAAATTAAATTTGGCCTGAGGATGTCTCCATGGGGAGCCCTTACATTATGAACTACAGCCTTAGGATGTAAAGTACCTACAAGCTTAACTCAGTAGTATATTTTTGTAACACATAGCTGAGTCTTGGCTAATTGTAGCAGTCAGGCCAACCGCTGGTAACCAATAGTTCAAACCATGTTCAAATTCGGCAAATGCCAAGCTGGACCAGTCCAGCCGTCTCTGGGCCCCACTTCCATTTTCTGTCCATAAATACTCTCTGACCACCTGGCAGATGGGAGTTCTTTGAGTTCTTTGTTCTGGTTCTGTTCACTGTCCAATTCTAGAAACACGAATAAAAGCCAATTAGATCTTTGAACTAAATTCATTGTAATTTTGTCTCTTAACAAGAGTATGGAATTTAAAATGATGAAATATGCTGGAAGACACAGACGTGGAAGTGGAAATCTCCTCTTCTTCCATCTCTGCCCCACATCTGGGTTTTTTCCTCACTGCCTAAAGCCTTTCTTCAGTACCTGAGAGCTCTCCCCCCACCCCCGCCCACCAGCCCTCCTTTCTCTGAGAACATTTGCTTTGTACATCACAGGGACACAGGGAAGTAGCTCAATGGGAGACCTTGGTCAGCCTTGAAAGTCAACTCTTCTTATTTTCAAAGATCTTTTTTCTAGTTGGCCATATGCAGTTTTCAGTGGATTAATCATTAATTGTTTATGGTTGGCCCCGGTTTGAAATGTTGGACTTGCCGACTTTATGGGCTGGCCCTGCCTGAGGCGTCCCCAGGCCCTCCACCTCCTTTACTGGCAGCAGAGTGTCTGTGCTTTGAGTTCCTTTTGCTCACCAAAAGAAGAGCCACCAGAGGCAGAAAACCTTTCTCTTCTCTTGCTTCAAATCCATCACTTTAGGGACAGTGTGCTTTAATGCAGAAAAGCTCATAAAACTTTATGCTTTTTTTTTCCCTCCGAGGGAACCAGTACTTGGGCTATATGGAGCCATTCTATGAGGTGGACTGACTGTCCTAAAGACGTCCCTTCCCTAGCCCAGAACTAGCAGTCACAGCCTCACAGCATTGTTAAGGCCATGGGGACAATCTCAGGAGCCAGCAGAGCGCCAGGCCCACTGCAGGGGGCTCTGTTCACCTTCTTCTGGATAGACCTGGGTCTGGATTTGTGCCAGTGGGAGAGCTGAAGGGCAGCCAAAGAAGCAGCCTGGGATGGCAGGGCTGTCAGGCACCTGTGGCTTCAGCAGGGCCACCCTGTTTTGTTGAGCAGTTTGTTTCTGTATAAGGTACCGAGGCTCCAGGGCTGGAGGTGGCTGAGATCTAGTCTGAGCTCTGCTTACCTGTGCCCTGGTATGGCTGCTGTAACGGAGTACCACCAGCCGGGGGGCTTACCACAACAGGAATGCATTCTCCCACATTCTCTGGAAGTCTGAAATCAAGCTGTCGGCTGGGTGCTGGAGGCTCAGAGGGCCCCTGTCCCTAGTTTCTGTTAGTTGAGCAGTCTCTGGCATTCCTCGGTGTAGCAGCATGACTTCGGCCTCTGCCTCTATCTTCACACGGTTTTCCTCTGTGTGTGGTTCTCTTTCTCTGACAAGGTTGTAGGCATTAGATTTGGCGTCCACCTTAATCTACTGTGGCTTCATTTTGATTATATTTCACAAAGACCTATTTCCAAATAAGGTTATATTCAAGGGCTCTGGTTGAACAGAATTTTTAAAAGACACTATTCAACCCAGTACGGGCTACCTCAACTTGGAGAAAACATCTTTTAAAATCTGCCAGTGATTCTGTCCACTTGCCGAACTGTGTCCTCTGTTTATTTTCTACTTTGAACAGAGTCGCCATGTGTGGGCTCGCAGGGGCCCTGGACATTTGCCATGGAAACAGTCAGCTCTGCGAGATTCATTAGTTTACAAGCTTCCTGATGTAGGGACCCTGCCGAATACCTTCTGGGGACATGCCATAGCTTCTACCCTTAGACTGAGAAATGTTTGTTGCATGGCAATAAAGAATTACTATGAAAAAACTGGAAAGGACCATCCGATTCCAGGTATTATAGAAAAGTATTTTTTTGTTCACTTTTTTTTTTACACATAGGTGTTTTCCCTCACTTGTTTCATCCCATGATTCTCTGCTTTTTTTGGTGGTTTGGAAAAGTCTATTGGGTCCTGATGAGTTAAGTAAGTATTACAGATTCTGCTTCACCACTGTGAGTCATGCAACACTTCTCCAAGCATGTTCCATGGAAGATCAGCCCCATAAAAATTGTTCCAGGAGAAAATGGTTTTGTAGTTAAATAATGATGGGGCAGTTTTACATTTGCTCTTCTCTTCCTGGAGATTAGCAATGCACTTTGGCTTCATAAAAGTTCTGACAAGTCCTGTGGTAGAGAAACCTATTCAACTTTGGCTTAATCCAGTGTATCCCCAAATAATTTGACTTTAGATCCTCCTTCTTTTTTTGAGTAAATGAGCATCATGTATTATAATCCATGGAACTCGTGTTTAAGCAATAAACTTTGAGAACCACCGGAGAGTGGTCAAGAATATAAATATCAGAATTAAGTTTAAACTTGAAACTTAGATTCTTTGACTTGGACAAGTGAATGAGCGTCCCTGAGCCAGTGTTGCAACCTCTCCCATATAATGGCATTATAATGATGCTTGCTCTATGGAATTAATTGAAATAATGTAGATAAAGCACAGGGTCTGGGACGTAGTAACAACTCAGTCAATGTGACTATCATTATTGTTATTATTATTTTCATTATCATACAGCCTGATGACTTCTTAAATCATTCTTATTTTATTTCAGGTTAATACAAGGGCGAAGCAGTTGGGTTACATCATTGCTTTTGTAAGGTTAAAGTAAGAGATGTAGTTGTGTCCCTCACCCAGGATTATTATATCATTCTTAAAGATCATTTAGACCAGTGGTTCTCAACCTTCCTAATGCTGCGCCCCTTTAATACAGTTCCTCATGTTGTGGTGACCCCCAACCACAATATTACTTTTGTTGCTGCTTCATAACTGTAAGTTTGCTACTGTTAATGAATTGTAATGTAAATATCTGATATGCAGGAGATCCCAAAAGGGGTTGTGACCCACAGGTTGAGAACTGCTGATTTAGATAAACGAAAATCTTGATTCTAACAAAGAAAATAAAGTTTTCAGATCCATTGACCTTTATAAAAGTCAGCTTTGGTAAGAAAGTATTTTTTCCCCTCAGCTTTTAAGAAGTCTGGGAATTGGCATTTGCCAAATTCGGTTCTTCTGAACCATGGGGCTTTTGCATCTGTCAGTAAGTTCTGATTTCTTTAGCCTGGTCATAAGCTACATCTGTTCACCTGAAAGAAAGTTAAGCCCAAAGAGGCAAATGAAGTGCTCAGGCAGCCTAAGCAGCTTCCACTCTGCTGGCCCATGTGCCATCTCAGCCACAGTCCCCTGACATGACGGGAGGGAAGGGCTGCCAGGAGAGAGGGAAGGTGCATCCTTTACAGAGCAGTGGCTATGAGAGGGCGGTGTGATCTGCACCTTTACCAAGAGAGTGTTAGCTCTCTCCAGGCCCAGAGTTAGCTACTTTCTCAAGTGGTGTTTCCCTGAAACTTGTCCCCAAACACGGGAGATCTTCACAGAGAACAGATTTATTAGGTGCCAAGGGGAGAGAAGGCTGAACAGACATCTTTTCGTCTAACAGCACAACATCTCCGCAAGGCATTGTGGATACGACGTAGCCATTAAGACAGCACAGGAGGAGACAGGGAATTACGTGAGGCAAGATTTTGATTGCCTTGAGGATCTCAGAGGCTAGGGCTCCAAAGTCCCACAGACCCAGGTCTTAATCCCAGCTTTCTTGCTAAGACATTCTAGATAAGTTTTTAAAACTATTTCCCTACCTCAGATTCTTTGTGTGTACAATAGTTAAAAACAGCACCAACGACATAAAGCATTGTGAGGATTAGGTAAGATAATCATTGCAGTGGTATTTTACTTTCACAAGGAGAGATCTGAGAGATCTTCACAGGGAAAGGTAAGGGGCTCTGGCCTTGAATGAGGCTGGCAGCCCAGAAACAGCATGGCAGCAAAAACCCCGAGAGAGACTTGGAGTCAGAGGATGCTGGCTGGACAGGAAGAAAATGGAATGGGCTTTCAGCCTTTGTTTCATAAGGTTATAAATTATTTAATGTCTCTCTCTCTCTACCCCATTTATACCTGCATCTACTGAGTTCCCAATGTGATTATAAGTTCTTTAATGTAAAGATTTCCTGGTCTTTGTTTACATTTTACAAAGACTCTTTCGGCTGATGTGTTTAAAACTGGCAGGGGAGACTTGTTAGAGGGCTGTTGTAGGAGTTGAGGTGAAGGCAGGTGGAATTGGGTGATGAAAGGCTCGGTGGGGAGCAGATTCAAGACACACTGTCCAGGTAGAATCAACAGGATCTGGGTAGATGGTAATGTGGGGAGTGAGAAGAGAGAAGAATCAAAGATGACTCATGGGTTTTAGATACCGCCTACTGTGTGCAAATGATCTGGGAGAACATTAAAAGTTCGGGACATATTCATTTTGAAATGCTATGAGACACTCAAGAGGAAACTTTAGGGAGGCAAATAGTTATCTGGGGTCAGAAATGTAGAAGCCCTGGGGATGAGTGAGATCTGCCCGGGAGAGAACCTGAGAAGAGAAGCAGGATCTTGCTCGGTCCGCTGGCGCTGGCTTTTCTCACACTCCTTTAGGAAACTGACTGTGCATCGCAGGGTCCAGCTGCTTTAGAATATTCGTGCAATCGCAAATTCAATAGTTAAGTCTCCCCAGTTAGATTGTGAGCTTCCTGCAAAAGGCAGTTGTCTTACTCATCTTGTATACTCCCTCTCTCCCACAGCACCTAGCTGTGCTAAGTCCTGTGGTTGTAGTACACGCTCAGCACCTACTCATTGAGTTTAATAATTGGAGCTAATGGAGTCCAGGTAGTAAGCTGAATACCTTGGGTGGACAGCTTAATCCATGGGCCCACACAGGGCTCCTTGCCTAGGCCAATCATCGAGCAGAGATAGTTGACTGGAGAGCAAGTAGAGAGAGAGAGGAACAAAACACTCGGTGTGAAAGGAAGTAGCTGGCCCCATGGCTGGATAGTCAGTACTAAGAGCACACACTCTTTGTGGTCATGGGCTGTATCCTCTTTAAATGTGAGACACTGACCCAAGACTGTGAATGCTACTCAGTCCAGGGTGCCATTCCTCAAACGGTAGGTATCGTTTCTGCTGCCCAAGTCACAGAAGGAGCTGCTGGGCAAGCCCAGTGAAGAAATGACCAGACAGTACATGGACCCAGAGTCCCCTGTGTGTTCAAAAGCACAAAGAACGGCTTTAGAAATGGAAAAGAGCCAGAGATTCAGTATAGCAATGGTGAGCAAGGTGATGAGAACTCAGCTTTTTAAAGGTGCATCCCTTGAGTTTCCCGATCAGCTAAAGAGAGTTCAAATCTTCTCTGGTAGGTGCTAGACCAGGTACGTGTCTTTGTTTTCTTGCCCAAGGATTAAAAAAATGGGGTCCTAGAACTGTGAAGCCCACTGCCCATTCTTTTGCCCCAGTTGCAATCTACAGAATGAAATCATCTGTTACAAAATCGTGAGCAGGAAACGAGATGTATCCGCCATTGGCTCCTAGTGCCTAGGTGCTACCCAGCTCACAGGAGTAAGCGTACTGCCAGTCCCCTCATCTGCACGCAGGGCAGACATCAATAATGGATCCCAGCAAGCTTCCCCACCAAGCCCGGATGTGGCCTCACAGTCTCCTCAACACAGAGCAATCAATCAATTAGTGTTGGCACTCCATTGAGGGTGGTAGGTCTTCAATAAATGTTTGTTGTATGATTGGGTGAGTAAATGAATAATTGTTTACTAAAGCCTGAGTCAATGACCGAGACAGGGCCTACACTGCATACAAACCCTATAAATATTTGTTGACTAGATAGGTGAGTGTGACGCTAAGGTCACAGCAAGGCTGGTGACACTTCCAGCATTCTAATGTTTTTTTGAATTGGGACAAGGCTGAGGGTGTCTTTGCTTCAAAGCGTGAGCTTTTGTTCCTGACATATCCATATTGTGTCTTCCTCACCACAGGGAGGGATGAGGCTGATGGAATGACTCAGGTAGCTCCGAGGTGACATGAGGTCTAAAGTCTCCGAGGAGGCTCTGACTGGAGGCTTCAAGGGTTGGCAAAGGGAATGTTTGGAACAGATGGTCTCTGGCTATTTGAGTCTTTTTGGTTCTTAAAGGGAGGAAAGAGGTGCATGAACAAAACTGTGACAGCAGTGGACAGTTTACCGTGGTCAACAGTTCTGTGTGTGAGGAAAAGCACACTCTTGGAAGTCAGGAGACTTCCGCCTGAGTCTCTGCCCTGCTGGCCACACCTTCATCGAGTATGTCCTCAAGTCCTCATGTCTTGAGAGCTGACTGCGCGCAAGGCACTGTGAGGGCCAGCGATCCAGAGAGGATAAGATGTAAGCGTGGCCCCCAGGAAAGGAACTTTGCAATCGACCTAAGGTTAAGTAAATACACATGACCCTTGAACAATACAGGTTGAACTGTGTGGGTCCACTTATATGGGAGTTTTCTTCTGCAAAACTGACCCCTCTCCTCCTCCTCCCCTCAGGCTCCTCAATGTGAAGACGAGGAGGATAAAGACCCTCATGATGACCCACTTCTACTTAATGAAGAGTCAGCATATTTTCTCTTCCTTACAATTTTCTTGATAACATTTTCTTTTCTCTAGCTTACTTTATTGTAAGAATACAGTATATGATACGTGTCTTCATTGACTGTGTGTGACCAGTAAGGCTTCCAGTCACCAACAGGCTGTTTCCACTTAAGTTTTAGGGGAGTCAAAAGTTATATGCCACAGATTTGAAAAACTCTGCAGTTGGGGAGTGGTTGGTGCCCCAAACACCGGGGGTAATTACCAGGGGTAATTACACCAACTGTAATCCTAAATGTGCTTTCCAGCTCTAAAATGACAGCTGTGTGAATTAGGGCAGCCACTCTGCCTCTTGAGGTTTTTCCTTTCTTATTTGTCAAATGGTAGGGATACTTCTGTAAAGTCTGTGGTGACATTTCCACAGGTTTCTTCTGGCAGTGCCAGGGAGCAGGACCTTCCATATCGCTCAAGCGCACCCCCCCCAACTTCATGGCTTGCCTTAGTCAGCTTCAGCTGGACACATGTAAACCCACAGAGTGGACGCCAAAGACTGAGTGAACAAAGAAGGGAGGGAAGAAAGAAGGAAAGAAAAAGAAGAGAAAGAGAAGCCGGTTGGCTGGTCGGCTTGGGTTGGCCGGTTGGCTTCACGGCCCAGTTTAGACCTGCGTACTTCATTCCCATGTCACTGTCCTGGAGAGCTGGGGGTGGCGGGGTTGCTGGAAAGCTGGAGTGGGAGCTGCCCGGCAGCTGGTGTGAAGGGAGGCCGTGGAGTCGGGCGTCTGACTCAGCCTGAGCCTGGCTGCCCTCTGCCTTCCTCTAGACCACAGAATGTTTTTCTCTGGATCACGCTTTCTTAGTAAACATTCTGTGATTCTGTTGTTAGAAAGCCCAATGTTTTCAAGCTGCTTGATGCTTTCAATAATTACTATATTTGTTCATTTATGGGTGATGTTCCCATATTTTCTCCAGATAAAGGTAGTGAGGCTTGAGGGGGATGAAAAGTTCGCTTGATGATGGAGCTGAGAAATGCAAACTTGTCCTTCAGAAATAAACAGTGGAGCACCCGGCATTAGGGTCTCCCAAAACAAACGATCTTTTCATGTGTGAACACCGGATCCTTGGGAGAGGAGTAGGCAAGCGACACGAAGATGGAAGGAAGGAGAACACTCAGTGCCCACCTCAGGGGGCAGCAAACCACAGCCTGTGGGCCAACTCCAGCAGGTCGCCTGCTTTTGTGAAGTTTTACTGAGTTCCAGTAAAACTCTCCATATTGTTTATGGCTGCTTTTGCCTTACAGTAGCAGAGTTGAGTAGCTGAAACAAGAAACCACAGCCCACACAGCTGTATATATTAATATTTACTTTCTTACCTTTTACAGAAAAAGTAGGCCAATCCCGTATTTTTACCCAGGAACGCCTTGATGGAGGCTACATAATTTGTTTCTCAAGATGGTCATCTTGATAAACCTGACATGTGTCCTGTTACTACGCTTTTGATAAAGAATATCTTTCATGCAATTAACAACCACTTATTACGCTCCAGTTTTAGCAGGGCACTTCGCTAGGTAGCCACGTAGAGGGCAAAGATGAATGACACCTGGGCCCTGGGCTTCTGGAGCTCCCAGCTGATGAGGGAGGCGGACACAGAAACAGGTGCTTGCAGCACAGGGTGCCATGTCCCAACATGGACAACGTTTGTGGACTGCGTGTTGCGGGGGTCAGAGGAGGAGCAGCTGGCCATGCTCTGGGGGCACAGGGGGATGATTGCTGTGTGACTTGAAGAGTGCTTAGAGGCACCCTTCCCCTGGCAGAGGTAAGGTAGGTAAACCTCCTTCTTACCGAGTCCAGATCCAACAAAACCATGGAAAAACTAGACCAAGTCTATGATCTTGGTGGGCTCCAGCACCTGCTCATTGGGAAAGGATAGCAGGAGGTTGGCAATGATGGCTGTGGTGGCTGTGCACCTGGAGCCCTTCTCAGAGCACAGGGAATCCGCCAGGTGTCGGCTGATACCAGGACGCGGCCTCCTCTAGCCATCGCAGAATCAGGAGAAAAAGCTCTGGCCTCACAGCCCCAGTGTGCCAAGCCCATCTCTGCCACTGGTAGGCAGGGTGACCTGGTTGACTCACTTACCTCTCTCAGCCTCAGTTTCCTCTCTAATGCTGAGAAAATATTGAGCACAAAGATGGTGGAGTGTGGACTAAAGAAGTGTAATAAACATGAAGGCCTCTGGCTCCCCATAGAAGATTGAGAGAACCCAGGTAATGTTCAAGAAATCACTGTTTTCTCGTTCTGATTCTTTCATCTACTTCCAGAGCAATTCCCACAGTGACTATAAACTTGACTGTGAGTCACACAAACCTGGGTCCAAATCCTGTCTCCCTCACTTAGCAACTGTGTGACCTCCAACAAGTTATTTAACTTCTTTCACCTCATCTGTAAAAGGGGGCTGACAATAGCACTCACAGGGTTGTTCAGAGTATGAAAATAAGATAATGTATGCATAAGGCTCTCAATACACGGTAGCTGGAGAAATAAAAAAAAAACCGTATCATTTTGGCCTCTCATTTTATTTTGTGGAAAATTTTCCTTTTCATTTTCTTTATTGCTAGTTTTTTTTTTATTGAGCCTGGAGATTTTGGAGAAGCCCGATTGGAGATACAGGGAAGAAGAGAAGATTTCCCATCTTGCTTTTCTCTCTCCACTTGCTCCTTTTGAGCTTACGTCAGACTGGAGTAAATTCAGTGTTGAATTTGCTGAGTGGAGGCTGTCGGAGAAGCGTGAGACGTGGTGATCCTGCCAAGCCTAGAACGTGCAGAAAGAGTTCTTGTTTCGGGGCCTGGTACCCACGCTCCACTCAGATTCATGCTGAGATTGTTACTAGCTCATGAATAATAACGCATTTGCTGCTTGGGTCCCCAGGCCACCAGGGAAAACTGAAGTCCTTTGCAGAGCCAGGGATTTCTTTTTGGGGACAAACCAGAAAAATGGTCAGCCTCAGCTTTTAAAACTCACAAAAGATTTAAAGTCATTCATGAGCAAGGGTGTAAGCAGGTTGCCAATGCTCAGGGGCTTATTTCTCCCTGATATCCAAGTCCAGGGCTGCAGAAAGCTGACCCCCCCAGTGGGCACCGCCTGCCTCTGGCTCCTTCCTTTGGAGACGAGGTTGAAACTATTGATATCATTCCCACTAGCAGGAGTGAGAACGGAAATGTAACACTAACACTTAAGGGGAAATGACACGTTAGGGTGTACAAGGATGCCTACTGCCGCTTGCTCCAAGCACATGGGGGGTATTATTCATTTAACCCTCAGAGCACCCCATGAGGTGACAGCTCTGTTGCTCTTTGAGGAAACAGGCTTGCAAGAGTCCCAGCCCTAATGATGGAACTGACACTCAAAGGTAGATCTCTGTGCGCCCCCGCTCTGCTTCCTCCCGTCAGGGCTCAGGATTAGGAGCTGGAAGCACTGAGAATCCAGGCCTGCGGAGCTGCCTTTTATCCCGTAAGCAGGAGAAGCCCTTTCCCCACACTCTGTGGCCTGCCCTGGAGGACAACTGCAAAGCCACCAGCGTCCTGTTGCATCTTGACACCTGGATGTTAAAGCAATTGTTCACTTCCCAGGAAGACTGCAGAAAGGGAGGGTGGGTGAAGAGTGGGGGAAGGGAGACCAGGCAGCATTCCAGGCTGGCATTTAAAACTATGGGAAACCAATTATTCCCTTGGGTAGTGGTGGAGAATTCTATAACTGCAAAGGAATCTGGACTATCCAATCCCTTCACCTCCTAGGAAACATAGCCCCAAAGAGGTAAAATTATTTGTTCAAGCCTATGTGGCTAGATAGTTGGAAATAATAGCAAAAATAGTTAATGGTCATAGTACTATCACTATTAACTAACTTACTGTAAGACAAACACCGTCTTATCAGATGCCTCAATAGCCGAGTAAGCCAATAGCCCAGAATTTGCTGCTAAACACTCTGAGGCTCAGAGAGGCTAAAAACTCCTCTGAAGCCACACAGCTTGCAATGAGCAGCTTATTTTAGGAGTCTATCCAGTTCTTACGCCTTTCAGCCCACATGCTTGACAGATAGGACAAATCACAAGCCCCTGAGTTCTTTAATCACAAACTTCCTTTCACATAATCTACCTCTTACTCCTCATAAAATTATATTTGCACCTAGACGATTATACCCTAAGTGTGAAGTTGGACAGCCGGGTTGCTGTACCGAGGTGTTTAGAACGGCTGTGAAATGCCAGGCTGTAGGAACTTTTTTCCACACCAATCCTGCCCCTCCCTAATTAGAAACACACAGACATGCCCATCAAGTTCCTGATCAGTGGGGCACCGGGGCCACAGGGACCCTGGGCAGCCTCTCCTGGGCCAAGTGCTCCAGGCAGACAGCCCAGCAGTGGTGGCGGGGGCCCTACAGGCTGGGTTACGGTCCTGGAGAAGGCTTCTACCTTTCCCAAGGTAAAAGATGAGCACGTCACAGACGTTTAACAGCAGTAAGTCCCAGACACCCACCTTCCAGGCCCATCCAGGCATCTAGCCCCAGCAGGTTTCTCTTCCCTAGGAGCCCTTGGCGAGGAAGTCTCTGGTCTCTTTAGAGGCTGAGACCTGAGGTCTTTCTGGGCCTCTCTGAGGCCGCGCAGTGCAAAGGTATGCCTGGACCTCAGGCCTGGGGCAGCCCTTGTCCTGTCTGCTGCCCCAGTCTGGGAAGTCTCTCAAATTCCCTCAGCAAGAGTGAGCAGCGCATCCTCTGCCTGTGTCCCTGAGGGAGGGCTCCAGCACCCAGCCCCAAAGGTGCCGCGTGTACTGCACTCGGCCCCTCTCTGGGTTGCTCCTTTCTGGAACGTTCCCTGGCAGATGTGTTTCCACCGAGCTCGCAGGGAGTGCTGTGAGGGAGGTGGCTGTTCTGCATGTTGGCGGCAGGGCAGGCCCTCCAGCCCTGTGCCAGGCCTGTGTGAACAAACGGCCACATTGTTGATTGGGAAGATGGGAGCTAGGCCGCGCAGCTAGGCCCCTCGCTGCTCTCCTGCCCAAGGCCCTGCTGCTGCACCACGCTGCAGGCCGTGGGGCCTCCCAGCTTTGGTTTTCCAGGCAGACTTGGTCTCTTAGCCAGCCAAGGAAGGGAGCTAGGTTGTCCAGGGGCCCCTCTCTCCTTCTCACCCTTCCTCCACCCCCTCCAGCTCAGAGGACTGAGCCCTAAATGGCTCTGCTCCGTCTCTGTCTCGGTGGCCACGATGAAATGCCCTTTCTGCCTTTGGTCCTGCTGCAGGCCCTTCCTGCCCAAGAGAAAACTTTTCCTTTAATAATCTACCAAGTTTAATTTTTCTTACTCGGCAGCAACCAGTATGTTGCCAAAGCTTTTGAGGAAGTGGAACCACATGATTCTGTCGTCAGATAACTGGCTCCAGAGGCCTCGCCATATTGTGATTTTTTTTTTTTTTTTTGTAGAGACAGAGTCTCACTTTATGGCCCTTGGTAGAGTGTGCCGTGGCCTCACACAGCTCACAGCAACCTCCAACTCCTGGGCTTAAGCGATTCTCTTGCCTCAGCCTCCCGAGTAGCTGGGACTATAGGCGTCTGCCACAACGCCTGGCTATGTTTTGGTTGCAGTTTGGCCGGGGCCAGGTTTGAACCCGCCACCCTCGGTATATGGGGCCAGCGCCCCACCAACTGAGCCACAGGCGCCGCCCCATATCATGATTTTTAACCGACATTGGTACTGAAGTTTAACAGCGTCAGTCATGTCTTTATTTTTCCGTTGGGACACCTGTGGGTCAGCACAGGTCACATGGTGTGAGCTCAGTGAGTGGCTACCCCGTTTCTTTTTCATTCCTCTTCCTTAAGATTTCCTCATTTTTTTTCAGCTTCTTCCCCAGCTTCTCACTGGTTCCATCCAGTCTGTTCATTACACTAGACTTTCTCCTCATTTGAGACAACTTAGTGGACATTCCTTTTGATGTTACATAGCTGGGATCCCAACCCCGGTCCCTGACCTGTTAGGAACTGGGCTGCGTGGCTGGAGGCGAGTGGCCAGCAGAGCGGGTGGCACTTCATCTGTATTTGCAGCTGCTGACCCCTCACATTACTGCCTGAGCTCCCCTCCCACCCCCCGTCAGACTTGCACTCCCCCTCACTGATGGTGGAAAAATTGTCTTGCATGAGACTGGTTTCTTGTGCCCAAATGGTTGAGCTGTGTAGGATCAGTTTTGAGTCGTAGAATAAGTTAAGAGCATAGTAGACTCTGGAACTGGATTGGCTGATTTGTCATCTCAATTCTGACGCTTAGTTGCTAAGTGATCAAGGCCAGTTATGTAGCCTCTCCAGGCCTCAGTTTTCTCATCTGTGAAATGGGGAGAAGAATAACATCTACCTCACAGGGTTTTCATGAGGATTAAATGAATTTATGTATACAAGGTGCTTAAAACCATGCCTGCAGCAGAGTAAAAACTATGTTCTGTTATTTTTAAACACACAAAGGAAGCTCTCAGAGTTTATGGTTCTAGTATTCACTGAGCACGTTGTAATGGAGCCCTGGAAAAGTGTTATTAATATAAAGGTCATATGTTTCTTGCTTGGACTTTATAATTTGTTCTAGCAATTAGAATTTGCCAGTGGCAGAAAAATGCTATTTTTCCTTTCTTTCCCCTTTTCTTCCTGGACACTGAGCTAGACTACCTTTCCCAGCTCTCTTGCAGGTAGGTAAGGCCATATGGCTGGCCAGTAGAATGTAGGCTGGTGTGATGGCTGTTACTTCTAGGCCTAGCCCATAGCAATTTCTCATGTGTGATTCTTTTTTTTCTCTTGTGTGCTGTCTGGATGCAGAAGTCCTCGCACATGCTGGAGCCACAGAAGTTTCCAGCTCTATCCTTCACCCCCACCTTCTAAATTAGTTAGCTCTAGCTCCTAAGCCTTTCCAGATTGTGCCTCTGGAGTCCACAGAATTCACGCTGGTGAACTCTGCAGCATCTAGAGTTCAGCTTTCTTCCTTCTGATGAAATTAGGTGCCACACATTCATTTGCTTCCCATCATCTCCCGATACATTGACATCTTTCTATTCTATAATCTCATCTCTCCTTCTTTTACATTAAATTAATTTACTATGGTTTTCTGGAGGGAGTTTCCAGGAAAGAGCAGAGACAAACACATGTACAAAACCTGTATTTATACAACAGCACTGCTGGATAAGTTTCAGAATCAATGCCGAAGTCTTTAAAATGACTTCACAACTGAACTGATTATTTTGCTTTTATTGGTTACTGTTTTGGGTTTTTAAGCACATACTACATACATGTAATTCATCACCTTTAATAAATTGGATAATTAAGTAGAAAATTAAGAAGAAATGCAATGCCTTAGAAAGAAAAAGGATAAATGCAAATAAAAACTACAATGACATACTATCTTATCATAAAGACATGCAATAATAAATGTTGGTGAAGATATGGAGAAAGGGGACCACTTGTTCACTCTTGGGAATGTAAATTAGCACAACCACTATGGAGAACAGTATCGAAGTTTCTTAACAAACTAAAAATAGAACTACCATGTGACCCAGCAATCCCACTGCTGGGAATATATTCAAAACAAAGGAATTCAGTACATTAAAAATATATCTGCACTCCCATTGAAGCACTATTCACAATAGCCAAGATATGGAATCAAGCTAAGTCCATTAGTGGATAAAGAAATTGTACACACAATGGAATATTAGATAGTCACAAAAGAACGAAATCCTGCCATGTGAACTAACATGGATGGAAACAGAGACTATGTTATGTGAAATAAGCCAAGCACGGAAAGGCGCATCTCACATGTTCTCATTCATGTGTGGGAGCTAAAGATTAAAAACAATTGATCTCATAGAGACAAAGAGCAGAATGATGGTTACCAGAGGCTGGGAAGGGGTGTGGGAGGTAGGGGATAAAATGGGGGTGATTAATAGGTGCCAAAAAATAGTTAGATAGAACGAACAATATTGAAAGCACAACAAAATGATTGTAATAAAAAATGAGTCAGGGTATACTTTAAAATAACTGAAAGAGTGGAATTGGAATGTTCCTAACACAGAGAAATGATAAATGTCTGAGGGGATGGGTGCCCCAATTACCCTGATTTGATTAATTCACATTGTAAGCCTGGACGAAAACATCACATGTACCCTATAAAGATATACAAGTATTATGTACGCATAAGCATTAAAAATTAAACATGTTTTTAAAAAACAAAAAGGGCAAAATGGGAATCCCCCTCTAAAGTTTCACTGGGGGAATGGGTGCTGCTTGTTTAATTTCATCTCTGACTAGGGGAGCCTGGGGTGCCCCTCTCATACCTCTACTGTCCCAGACCCTGTGTGATCTGTCTGATGTTGACTTATAATTTTATTGCTCTTTTGGATCAAGTATGAAAGTCTTATCACCTTATCACCTAATAAACTAAACCCACTTACCTTACCACCTACTCAAACAACTTTCATGTATGTTTAAAAATTCAGGTTCCGGTATTCTCAAATACAAGCAGGTGCCACCTCTGATGGACCAGGTCTGTTTATGCCTCCCCTGTCCCCACCCAGGGGACATCAGACCATAGTTCTGGGTAAAACCAAATATGACCATTAGAGGGAGCCTAGACCTTGCCGGAACATAAAACTCAGGTGCGGTAAGGAGAACCTACGGAAAGAGTAGCAGGGCATGGATTCCCTTATTCAATCTTCAATTTTATTTATTAAGAAAATGATTGTGCCTGGGAAACTATATTTCTGTTTCCCGGAGGTTCATAGATAAATCTATTAACTCTATAGGAGTTCTTATAAAACAGTTGAACTTACTACCAACACCCCCAAATAAGTGACTGAGATCTCAATGAATGAAGGTTTATTAAGGCAAAGTTTGAGGATGTGTCTGGAAAAAGTACAAACCACAAAAGGATCTGTGACTTGTGCTCTGGGATTCTAACTTGATGTTTAAGGGGAGAGGGCGCACAGGAAGAAGCAGCAGAGGAGGGGTGAGCAGTGAGGCAAACGGTTATATTCTCATGAGACTTGAGTTAGCACCCAGGAAATCTACATTTTATGTAGGATACGGGGAATGTTTGATGACAAAAAGGGACTAAACGAGGAATAAATTACGCAGGTGTCCCTGGGAAGGTGGAAAAATGATAGATCTTGTCTTACCTCTGTTCTGCCCTTGGGAGGACAAACTTGAAATCAAGTACATGAGAGGAATGGATGAGATGTTAGTTTAGGAGCTAGACTTAGCCTGCAGACCCAAAGTTATGATTTGCATGCTCTTGCTTAGGAGAAAACAGCAGGAAAGAACTTCCTTATGAATAACCTGTGGGAGCAGTCCTTGTAGATACCTGAGGCCTTTGCCTGTCCATGGGGGTCTGGCTGATAAATAATGCTAAGGACAGCTATTCCCTTGGGAAGGGGTGTTGCCTGATTTGGCCCCCAGGCTTCACCTTCCCTTTTGCATAAGGAGTTGGGGGGCAGGTCCTGAGATTTTTGTTTTCCTTTATCAGTACCATTAGTACTGATTACAATATAAATACATATGATAATTTTGATAATATTGTTACAACTAACAATATTTAGTGATAATGACTTTTTTACTATTTGTATAAACTTATTTAGTTATTATGTAATTTGTAATAATATCAGTCATCTATTTCTAGAAGAGCAGAGAGGCATGTGTAATAGGCTACATCTGGGAATACGGGAAGAATTTGCATACACCTCCAGTGGAGACAACAGCTGACCCTGAGGAGTCCAGACAATCCTGGCCCACCACCCTCCCGGGTGTGGGGGTTGGGTTTGTGGAAGGGTAATGGCTGGGCAAGAACACTCAACCAGAGCTGCACACAGACTGGGGATCTGCTTACTTTTACTCATCTGACCTTGTCCTATGTGACGAGGAGAACATTCCTGGGTTTGGATCCCTACCCTTGAACAACTGGGCAAGGGATGGGCAGAAGGGGACACAGAGGGAAGGCATTGAAAAGTGGGAGACATCTAGGGCCTTTAACCACTTAGTTATGCTCCGTCAGGTGCAACTTGTGGTTCTGGTTCTGGAAAAAGGGAGACTGGGGACCTGTGTGTGTGGAGAAGGTGGGTGTAGCTGATGACATGCATGCGTCTTGTCATCCAGCTTGGAGCGCTGGCTGCAGGCAGGTCTGGGAGTATTCCTGCCTGGCTCTCAAGCTGAATTGCTGTCCTGACCCTGTGACTCCTGGCATGGGCACTGAAACAGAGGGGACTAGGAATGCAGCAGTCCCCTTCCTTGGCAAAGGACATTGTCATTTGAACTTTTGCTCCTCTGGGGTCACCTGGGTGATCTGACTGTACCACTGTCTGACTCAGCTGGAATTCTGTCTGCAGTCCACATGCTGACTTTCAGGGAAGCCCTTGACCAGACATTGGTGTTCCTTGTCTTTACTGAGATGTAACTTTGTGGTGAATAGAAGAAGGTCGTGGACAATGAAGTCACCCTCAAATGAAAATAATCTTAATAAGGAATACTTAAAAAAAATGGAAAGACTATCTTGCAGGAAATTTGGGGAGCAAAAGGCACTGTCTTGATGACAGTGATGATAAGAGTCAGAAAGGCGAAAGAAAGAAAAGGAAGGGAGAAAGAAAATGTGGAGATTTGGAAATGGAGGAGTTTTTCTAAATTAAATTAGGCAAAAATAGTATTAGTGGAGGGAAAAATTCTGGCCTCGGAGAAGAAAACTGAGCGACTTCAGGAAGGGATTGTAAAACTGAGCCCAAGCCTTTCTTCTTCTGTGAAGCGTCTTTCCTCCACTGCCCATGTCTGGAGCCTTGCCCTTGGCCTTGAAGGCATGGCATCCATTCTCTCCTTAGGGCGTGATCTGTAGATGTTACTTCCCAGGCGAGGTGATCTGCTGCACCACTTCTCCCATGAGAGCCGGGACTGGGTACTAATCCCCAGCACCCATCCGACTGTAGGTGCTCTATAAAGAGACACAGGTGGGAAGAGTGCCTGTTCAATCTACTTGCCTTCTCTGTCCCTTAAATCTTATTACATCACCGTTCTATTTCTTCCTTGCATGCAGCACTGGTTTTCATATTGTTCACTGTGTGTTTCTCAATTTGTACAAATAATCAACACATTGAATCCCATAATGGCATAAATGTATTTATGATCTATGTACAAATGACTTAATAATAAAAAAAAGAATCCAAGTAAATTATAAGCTACTGATAAATGGGCAATAATTCTATTCTTCCTTGAATTATTCCCAGCATCGAGCACTGCACTAAAAACCCAACGGGAGGCTTTGTAAACACTTTCTCATCTATTTAGTGAATGGATAAGACTCCATCCACAATTAAGTAGGCCTTTCTCTCCCAGTTCACCCCATCATCACTCACTGTCACTGACTTACTCCCCTCTGCCCACAGCTCCACTCTGGCCCTTCGGTTAAAAAACAGAAAAGATGAAGTCCATAATTAAACCCGCTTACAAGTGTCTTCAGAAAGAATTTTTTTCAAGACTTAAAAAAACAGGGTTAAATCTCCCAGAATCCTTTATAAGGGTCCTGAGGCTCAGTAGTTATCCCCTTAATTCTGAGGGATAGAAGCAACCTAGCAGGTTGGTTAGGAAAACTCTGTCTCAGTTTTCCCAAATGTATAATGGGGTTAACAGCACCTGCCTTTTACCTTCCCCACAGGAACACGGTGAGATAAGGTAACGTTCACTGACGTTCTCAGATGAAAGGTGCCATATAAATACCACATGTCATTAAGAGCCCTTGAAATATGGAAGATGATGGAAACCTCATCGCTTGTGGTGTTTGCAGCACAGTGGATAAAAATTACAGGGGTGGTGCCCAAGGACTTCACGGTTCTAGGATCTGGGAGCTGCCCACAAGAATTAGGATCTGTTCCTGTAACAAGGACCTAAAAGAAATTTGGCAGTGATTCCAGAGACAGTGTTAAAATCCTTTAAAATTAAAGGAAAATAAATTTATAAAGGAACTTATCCTGGTTAATAAGTCAACCTAGTATAAAATCTGTGATGAAAATCCACAGTTTCTTGCCTCACTCTTTCCTAACTCTTGTTCTTTTCTCTGGGGTAGTCACTTTGATGGATCAATTTTAGATATTAGTTATTGAATTTCCACCATTCATCTATTAATATTTTATCCTCCTACACCCCTCTTCCCTCCATCTTTCCATTAAGTTATATCACTCTTCCCTTTTCTCATTGGTTTCCTTGGAAACGCACTGCTTTTATTTTTTGTTTGATGATAGGCAGCATTTTTTCCTACCCTTCTTGCAAGATGGGAACATTTGCATCTCCACCCTTCCTTTTATCTCTCCTTCCTGTCTTTCACTTCTCAATTTCCATCACTTGAACTTTTATATTGTCAGGATTGATACTATTTACATTCTGTTTTGAAATCAGAACTGCTGTGTTCTGTGTTGTGTCTATGAGATTGGTCTAAGAGTGGAAGATCATTTTCCCTGGTTAGTGCACAGCCTGATTTTGTGCTATGATTATATTTTCTCTGTTGGAGAGCTCTGGGAATTTGAGAATTTGGTCTCAGATTCCTTCTCACTCTGGCGTTGTTTGCTCTCATTATATCCTTTGTTTATTTTCAAATACGTGATCCAACAAGCATCACCAGAATATGTTTTTTTTTTCCATCTTTCAGCTCTATGCTCTTCATTTTTTCCTTATTCATTGGCCTATTTTTTTAATATCAAGGTTATTTTATCCTTAATAGAACATTATGGAAATTTTAAAATGCACAATAGTAGAGAGAACAATAAAAACAAATAAAAGCCATGTATCCAAGACTTGGCTTAACATCATTTTGACAAACTTCAGTTATTCATCCTCAGTCTTCTTTTGCAAAAGGATATTCCAGGCATCATATGTGCATAAACTTCAGAATTTATCTCTTAACAAATAGACTGTTACATAACCTTGCATTCATAAGGTTTCTCTCCAGTATGAATACCCTGATGTGAAATAAGTTCTGAGTAACGATGAAAGAACTTCTGACAGTCCTTACATTCATAAGGTTTCTCACCAGTATGAATTCTCTGATGGAGAGTCAGGTGAGAGTTACGACCAAAGGTCTTCCCACATTCCTTACAATCATAGGGTTTCTCACCAGTGTGAATTCTCTGATGAAGAGTAAGTTGTTGCCGCACTTGAAAGGCCTTTCCACACTCCTTACATCCATATGGTTCTCACCAGTATGTAGTTTGTGATGGATTCGAAGGCCTGTACTACACAGAAAAGCCTGACCACATTCTTTACACTCATAGCATTTCTCAGCAATGTTAAGTCTCTGACGTCAAGTAAGGTGAGCATACTGTCGAAAGGCCTTCCCACATTCCTGGCGTTTTAGAGGGTTTCTCACCAGTATGAATCCTGTGATGGAGATGAAGTTGCCCTCGCACTCTATAGGCCTTCCCACATTCCTTATATTCCTATGGCTTCTCACCAATGTGAATTCTCTGATGAACGCGAAGATCTGAACTGCCTGTAAAGATCTTCCCACATTTTTTACACTCACAGAGTTTGTCAGAAGTATGAATTCTCTGATGTTGACAAAGGTGGGCACACTGTCTAAAGGCTTTTCCACATTCTTTACATTCATAACGTTTCTCACCAGTATGAATTCTTTGATGAAAAGTAAGTTGTTGGTGTACTCTAAAAGCCTTTCCACATTCCCCACATTCACAGGGCTTCTCTTTATTATAACTTCTCTGATAGAGAATAAGAGATGTGTGTTTTCTGTAAATGGGCACTTTTTCAGAGGTGGTTTTTGTCAGTTGCCTGAAATATATCTCATGAAGACCTTCAGGTCCCTCAAACGTTTTACATTCATAATCTTTCCTGAAAAGGGAGTTTTAAGTGCACAGCTCTTAATTCTTTCCCTTATTTCCCACTGAGATAAATTCATTTCATAAATATCCATTTTTGAAATAACTTTTTAGTGTCACATTTGGAGTCCAAATCCAGGCTCCATCTTCTTTGCTCATCCCTCACAATCATCCAGGGCTCCTTCCCTTGTTCCAACAGGATAATCACATCTGGCTTAGACATGGAATAGCCCAATGACACCAAGTTGCTATAGTTCTCTAATATCACATCTCTGTACAAATTCCTCTGATATGAGTTCAGGCATTCTCACTCTTCCTGAGAAAAGTCTACAGCCACATGTCTAAACATCACCAAAACGTGAGTCATGATTTCAGAATTTCAGGAGCTGGTCAGTTTTCCTGAAAGTTCATTTACTGGAGAAGCAGAGCGGACAGAAGCCAGAGAAGGAACCTGGCTTTTAAAATATCAGCAATTCATTCCACCTTTTCAAGGGCAGTCTCTGGAAACCAGCAGGGCTAGGGAAGCAGACAGGGTTCACCATACCCTAGGCTTTTCTTGGCTCTGTCAGAACCAATCCTCCACGCTTCTCTGGCTGCAACTAATCACCACCTGACTCGCAGAACTGCTCAGCATATGGACTCTGCCGGGATAGTCTCATTGGCCTATTTGGATCAAGAAGGCTCTGGTGTGGAGTTAAGTCCCTACTTCTTTTCCTGAAGCTCCAGAAAATATCATCTTGTTTTTCATTGGCCCCATTTGAGGCACATGTTCTGAGCCAATTACTGATAGGAAAATGTGGTGCTCTGTATGTTTGGTCCTATATCACACACCCCTTTTTGATCTGGGGGTGAGTTTGTCAACACTGTCCCAATTGCATGGAGTGAGATGGGAGGGGGATGATTGTTTCACCAAGGGGAACAAATACTGGGCAGCTAAATAACAGCAAAGTTTGTACATACTAGGTTAAATTTTGATTTGTGCTTTTAAACATATCTGGTAATAGGAACATACTTGTATTCAATTGACGTGTATCTAGAGATTTAATAAGATGAGAATGATAACAGATAATAAAGATTTAATCTCATTAGTACTGAGTCAGCATCTGCTATGTATCTTGAAGGTAAATGAGGCAGAGGAAAAAGCACAAATTTGAAAAAAATCTTTAGTCACTGTGTGTGTGGTCAGTAATTGCTGCAGAGTTTGCATTTGTGACCAAGTGAACCACAACATAACATTTGCCCATGACGTCTGCCTTTGTAGTGGGATGGAAAGTTAAGGGTTACCTTAATACTCTGAGCTTCTGTGAGAGAGATCTTGGAAGAGAAATGTATTTCAGGGAGTTTCCATTATGAATCATCATATCACTAAAATTTTGCTTTATTCCCAAACCCAGCCTTCAAGATGATGTTAAGGTAGAGGAAGTGGGACATCTTGTTAGGAAACCTCACAAGACTTAATGAGATTAGGTCACCTGTTATATAACTATAACCTTGGTTCCAGGGTCTATTACTGGCTCACTGGGTGGCCTTTGCTCTGCAATTCCACAGCTATTTGCCTTGGTTTCCCCATTTGCAAACAAGCCTTAACCAGACCTAACATCTATAAGACATTGTGCTATATAATTAGAGTTTTACTTTTATTCCTCTCCTAAATTTGTATCTTCACACAAGCTGTTCTCACTGCCAACTGATCTCAATTAGAAGGGAAGTGGTAATAAATATAAAAATTAAAATAGTAACAGCAACTTCCTCATGTTGTGCCCAGGAGTTCCACAAAGACCACACTGCCAAACAAGCCAAATTTACAGCAGAGTCCTTTCATTAAAGAGCTGGCCAGTGACTGCCTCAGTGTCCCAACATGGGGTTTCTGAGAGCAGCCCCGAGTGCTTAAGGGGTCAGGATTTTAAGGCTTGGTCTGCATCTTGGTTGGCACGCAGGCTGTCTGGGTGCATTTGGGTGGAGTAGCAAGCAAGCTTTGTACAGAAGCAGCATTTTGAAGTTAGTTAGTTAGACGTCATACATCTTTGTTTTAATATTTTCTTCCTATAAATCTTAGTTTCAGTACTTTTTCTCCATACATCTTAGTTTACCTCCTGGTCTGTTTCAGGGAAGCAAACTAAAGACTTAGCCAAGCAAGAAACTGGGAGTGAACTAGAAGCGAGAAATCAATCAGTACTTTCTCATTTATCTTGGGAGTGAACTAGACTTATTTCATTTCATTTCAAAGCTTGCCATCCAGAAATTTGCCAGGAGTTAACTGGTATTTTTCCATTATAGCCTAGGCCTGACACCTTTCTGTCTTAGCTTAGGCCCACTAAGCCTATCACCTCCCCTGGTCTAGGATCATAAGTTAAATCATTGATTTTACATTATATCTTTTTCTCCTCTTTTTTTAAAGTTTAAAGTTTTCAGACAAGTTCAGCAAGGAGTTACCTAAGGCTTCAGCCATGCATGGACCAGCCAGCTTCCAGTATGTGCCTGGAGCAGGGCATGTTGACCGTTTTGTCTTTAGTTAGTTGTGAGGAATTTAGGTGAGGATTTCTTTCATCTTTGCTGTATTAAATAGAACATAGTTAATTATTACTGACAGACATGAAGTTAAGGTTGGGTTTAGTGTAAGAGAATGAAATTATTTAGCAGGTACTTACAAACATTTACAAGTTCTGGAGTTGAGGTTAAGGTTTACATAATAAGAACATTAGTATTCTTATTAATAATCTTAGCACAGTTTTTGAGATAATACATGATTTTAAAAGTCTCTACAGAACTGATTTAAAGTTCTGGATAATTCAAGTGAATATTCTTGGATACAAGTTGGGTGTGGGGTTACTTACGAAGCTTTGTTAAAGTTACATTATTCTTATTCAGGTTTTAATTTCTCTTGAGGTATTTATATAGACACAGCAGATAATGTTTAATATTGTACAATTTTTTTGCGTGTGACCTATAGACAATCCTTGTTGAGTTTTAAGATGTTAGAGGAAATATGACTACTGTATATAATTCTATACTTTTTGGTCAGTTTCTTTTTTTTTTTTCTTTTCTTTTTTTGGCCAGGGCTGGGCTTGAACTCACCACCTACAGCATAAGGGGCCACACCCTACTCCTTTGAGCCACAGGCGCCACCCTTGGCCAGTTTCTTAATTTCATTAACAGATCAGTTTAGTAAAATAGTTATGTCTTATTTTATGAGCTGACATTATAGGCAAGGCTGGGATTTAATATAGGTGGCCCATAGCCTCTTTTCTCCTTAAATCATTTTTTTCCTATTTTTTCTCTTTACTAGAGACAAATTATAAGTAGAACTAATTAGTTGCTAAAATAAGTTGAACCTTTAGTATACTGGGTATGATTATTTGCATAAAGTGCAGCAAGAATAATTATTAGCTATGTAGGCTTTCTTCCTTTCAAAACTGACTTTTCTGGAATCTTTGATATGGGATCTCAGTTGGATTTGAAGCCTTTCATGAACCCATGTTTCATCTGTGCTATTAGATACCTGTATGCATTGGGTAAATTCCTCTTCTCTTGAGGTTCCAAGCATATTTTGGTTCCTAGACCTGTTAGAAAGTGACCTTCATTACTTACTACAGATCAGGAAACATTACTGATGGGTATCTGGCCAGTTCTTCCAAAGGGCTTTTTTATTGGTCTTATAAAGTCAGCTTTAATTCCTTAATGCAGTCTAGATACCTATGGAAATGCTATTACACCTAAATCCTTAAAATAAAAGGATAAAATAACCAGTGTTTTTATTATGTTTTATTGAACAAACGGATTCTTATTGAACTTATGCAAAAGGTAACTGTATTGTTAGAAATTAAGAATACTTACAAATGGCTTTTAAATTCCAGAGAAATCAAGGAGAGAGAAAAAAATAAATGTTTCAAATTTTGTTTATAACATACATTGTTGAAAGCTACAAATAGCTTACAAGATAGAAAATGGTTTTTTTTTTTTTTTTTTTGACTTCTGGAAAACAGAATATAAAAAGAATCAGTAATATTTCAAACAAAAAGCCTTAACAAACCAGCCCAGTTCCACGTAACTGATTTCTGTTTTGTTTGAAGTTAGGTTAGCAATACTTACAGATAAGTTAACTTTCCAATTAAAGTTCTAAAAATCTGCTTTTTGTTCAAAGGCAAATTTTCAAAGATGTTAGAAATTTGAATTCAAGAGAATTCATCAGTTTCTCTTAATATTTTTTGAAGGACAAACTTTGGACTCAGTTATACAAAATATTTTTTGAGATGAATTAAAATTATTACTGATAACATACACTAAGACGGGCCAATATTTTACAATATAGAAATATACATACAAAATATAATTTATATAAAATTAACTACCATTTCATATTTCACAATGTTTCCTATATATTTCCAAATAAGCCTAATATGTCTTTTCAAAAAGACTGAATTTAGAGTTTTGATTTTGGAAGGTTTGTCAAATATCAAAGGCTTAAAATATTTCTTTAAACAAGATTACAAGTTAAAAGATTTTAAGGACAATACATAGTTAATGGGATTACACATAAATTCCTTTTAAAATTTTCTTTTATGAACTTCCATTTTGCTTTCTGTTTAATTTCTTTCACTTTCAAAAATCCAATTTTTTTTTTTTTACGAAATAGGAGTACAGTATACTACAAAGTTAATTATTTACTTGGCTAGACTGATAATTACAAGGTTTAAAAGGTAAGAATCTTTTTCTTTGACAAAGATTAAGTTTCTCAAATAATTTAAACAACCAAATTGTTACATTTTACAAATGAGGGGCAGTTTATGGAGTATAATATTGATACATAATTTTCTCATTTAGGGCTAGATAGGGCTCTTCCCCATTTTTAGGCTCAGGTGAGCTCAGAAATTTGATGGTTTCCCCGTGTTTTCTATTCTATTCCCTCAGATAAACTACAGACAATTTCCAGCTGGGATAAAAACTGAGCTATAGACAGGGGCCACTCACACAATCAGTTCATGCTGTGAACCGGGTGTGTGTGTGTGTGTGTGTGTGTGTGTGTGTGTGTGTGTGTGTGTGTGTGTGCAAAAGCCCACCTATTGTTATCTGTCTCATTCAGTCTCTAAGCACTCACATGTACACAATTTTAACCTTCTTCTTCTTTTTTTTTTTTTTTAATGATTGCTGGGAGGTTTTAAAGGAACAGTAAGCTTATTTTTTGGCACTGGTTTTGGGGCATACTTCTTACACTACCCAATTGGCAGCCTGGACTTTTTTTGTCTGGGAAGTGAGATGGCTAAAAATGGAGTAATTGTAAACAACAGAAGGTCAAACAGTGCTATGGGGGGGGGGGGTGCTGACCAGAGTGTTCCAGCTTTTCTGTTATCACCTGCTAGTCCTGATGATAGAGGAAGGGGTTAAAGTAGTCTTTGCGGGGTGAGCCCACATTGAAGTTTGGCTATTTGAGCTTACAGAGGGTCAGAGACTTCCTTAGAAACTTGATTTTATATTTATCACTCTTATTTGTAAAGAAAATATTTTAAAAAATGCCTTAATAAACAACCCAGTGGGGTATTTGGTTAGAAGAGGAGGAACCCATTTTAAAAGGACAAAAGCAACTGTGAAGCACAGAGAGGCACAAAAAGGCACACTGACAACACCACAATGGGTCAACAAAAACAAAACTGATAATCAGAGAAATTAACCAGATTAACCAGAGGAACCCAAACCAGGGACTTAAACCAGAGGGACCCTGACTAGGGATCCAAACCAGAGGGACTGAAAGGCTGGAAAGACAGTAAGGTGGAGGGTTAAGGATAGGATCCTTCACCCTGAAGGGGTTCTTGTTACTAAAACTGTAGTTACTAGGTAGGGAGAACAGGCACAGAGTCAAGCTGGGGTTATTCACTAACTTGGTTCATACATCAATGTAAGGAAACTGATCAGGGTGGCCAGGCTTTCCCGAGGTGACTGCTTTACAAATCTGTCACATAAGAAAGGATCAAAGGAACCTGTTGGGGGGGGGCAGCCCACACCAAAGGCTGGCAACAGAGCAGAAGCACAAACTACAATATGTTAACCAGACAAACAACATGGAATACAAATGAACAAAAGTATATGAATCTAAATTGTGCATTTGAGCCCAGGGCTTCCTACTGGCATCCCAGTTTCTGGGAGACCCTGACAGGCTGATAGCTCAGCAACCCAGGGTTCCTGTTTCTGACAGGCCGATAGCCCGGGAGTCCAAGGTTCCTGTCTTACAGGTTTATGGGACTAATCTCAGGCATAACCCTTGAGGTTAGAAATCAAAGTCCCTTGTCACCTGCCCTCTACATCCTAACTTCTCTGAGGCCCGAGGCCAAAGTGCTGATGTCTTAGTGGCAGTAATTTCTTACAGGGCTGAGGTTCCCCACCAGTATTCTGGTATTTCTAGTGATGGGTCTCTCTACCGACACACACCTCTGAGAGCCTCTGACAGGCAAAGAGCCCAGCAACCAGGGTTCCTGTCCAAAGCTCCTGTCCTTTTGGCCTTCCCTCAGAGGTCTGTAAGGGCCCTACACAATTCACAACAAACAAATACAACAAACAGTAATGTATTTCCACAACAGTCCACAACAACAAATAAGCACAACAAAAAATGAACACAACAGTTACACTAAATGTCTGCAGACACTAGCCAAAATAGATGTTTAAATGGCTTACCTCTGGAGGTGGACTCACAGGTGAATTTAGGGGTGATCATCAGCTGGTCTTCTGAGGACTCCAGGTCCTCCAGGGGTCCTGCAATGTTTTCCTCAGAGGGACCACAGCCTGTCTTGGAGGCCAACTGAGGATCGGCAGTGCCAGGGTCTGGAGGATCTCACTGGGGCCTCCAAATGTTGTGCACAGGAGTTTCACAAAGACCACACTGCTAAACATCCCAAATTTACAGCTGAGTCCTTTTATTGAAGAGCTGACCAGCAACTGCCCCAGTGTCCCAACGTGGGGTTTCTGAGAGCAGCTCCGAGTGCTTAAGGGGTCAGGATTTTAAGGCTGGTCTGCATCCTGGTTGGCACGCAGGCTGTCTGGGTGCATTTGGGTGGAGTAGCAAGCAAGCTTTGTACAGAAGCAGCATTTTGAAGTTAGTTAGTTAGACGTCATACATCTTTGTTTTAATATTTTCCTCCTATACATCTTAGTTTCAGTACTTTTTCTACATACGTCTTAGATTACCTCCTGGTCTGTTTCAGGGAGGCAAATTAAAGAGTTAGCCAAGCAAGGAACTGGGAATGAACTAGAAGAAAGAAATCAATCATTTATGTTGGGAATGATCTAGACTTATTTCATTTCATTTGAAAGCTTGCCATCCAGAAATTTGTGAGGAGTTAACTGGTATTTTTCTATTATAGCCTAGGCCTGACACCTTTCTGTCTTAGCCTAGGCCCACTAAGCCTATCATGCAGTGATAGCTTACATCTATTGAGTGCTTTCTATACATCAAGAACTCTGGTAAGTGATGACTTTTAATGCTCACAAAAACACTTTGTGGTAAGTGGACTCATTACATTATTCCCATTTAACATATTAGGAAACTGAGGCATAGAGAGGCTAATCTGGGTTTGTCTCATTCTGGAGCTATTGTTCTTGACTATCATACCTTTCAGACTAAGATGGAGTCAAAAGCCTGATGGACAAACACCCGGCCAACTTCAGTGGCCAGAGAATGAGAATGACTTGAGTTATTTACAAAGCAGCTTAGTGGTGATGGAGCCTAACACTTCATTCCCAGGTGAGTGACTTGCTCAAGTTTATACCTAACAAGATCTCTCTGTCAGCAGTGATCTCAGAATGCCCTTTCTAGTTAATATCAGAGCTCAAACATTAATTGTTAATTAATAAAATATTCTGCTCCTACAATACGGGTTTTCAGTGATCAAGTAGAAATGTTGCAAACGTTTCTTTTTGATATGGGCACTTTCCATTACAAGAACCGAAGCACGGGGCGGCGCCTGTGGCTTAGTTGGTAAGGCGCCGGCCCCATATACCGAGGGTGGCGGGTTCAAACCCGGCCCCGGCCAAACTGCAGCCAAAAAATAGCCGGGCGTTGTGGCGGGTGCCTGTAGTCCCAGCTACTCGGGAGGCTGAGGCAAGAGAATCACCTAAGCCCAGGAGTTGGAGGTTGCTGTGAGCTGTGTGACGCCACGGCACTCTACCGAGGGCCATAAAGTGAGACTCTGTCTCTACAAAAAAAATAAATAAATAAAAAAAAAAAAAAAAAAAAGAACCGAAGCACGCTCTTTATGTCTGTGTGTTTCACCTGGCTCTTAAGCCAAGTTTTGCTGGTGTGCACGTGGGCTCCCCTTTGCTCTTCCACAGCACACGCTGTTGATATCATCTGATTCCAACAGCATCATCTGATGCAAGATTTGCCATTGAATCCTCTGATTTCTCTTTAGGAATCATCTTGCTTTTTCTGAACTGTGAGAGTTGGTTTTATAGGTTTTTGGAAAATCTGATTAATTTTTGCTGTCAGGAGAACAAGCTTGAGCCATATCTCTATGTGTTTTCTTTCTTCTACAACAATTTGACCAATCTGTTTCTTTTAAAACAACATCACTGGGCTTTGTTTGAACATGGAGTAAGGGCATCAAATGCCTTGGACAGCACACTGGTACTAGAGATGAGTGGACTGCCCAACCATAAAATCAAGTTTTTGAGTAGTGGTGATGGTATTCACATAAGCAACCTGTTTCTTCAACTGCACGTAAAATCACATGCTGGGAGAGTCAATTATCCATAGTCTACATTTACATTAGCATCCTTTTTACTACTTGTATTTATGACTTTATTTTGAAATGTATTTCTAAAATATATATATATATATTTCTGTTACTACTTTAATCATGATTTTTATACATCAATGAATCATATTTGAGGTCTTGTTCCAATTTTGAAGTTGGGGATAGGATATAATACCATGGTTACCTTAAAAATGCTGATTTAAGAAATATGAACAGTAACGTGTAAATGATATAAAATAATTTGGGTGAGAGAAATCATTTTATTAATTGAATGCTGGTCAGAACAGACTAACTCAGTCCACGTAGAGCATAAGCAACTTTGAAAAAATGTAACTGCTATTGGAAATGTGGTATTTCTGTGATAAAAATAATCAACCTTCATTTCCAAAACTGCAAAATAATATAAGTAAATTTTAAAAGTTCCTTGTTTTCCCTCTAAAATGACAAAACTATTTGTAGCCAACTTGATAGACTGTTAACAAACACCTGTGGTAGAGGGGACCTAGTTGGAGAAACAGTACTCTAAGGGTTTGTTCTGAGATGGTCTGATTATCTTTTGGGAATTCAACCGTAAAAGTTAAGGTCACACACCCCAAAAACCTTGTGGTCTTTCCATTTGAATTTGACTTCAGAGAAAAGCTTTGTCCCTGGGCTTAAATCTATTTCCAACACGTAGGTGCAGATTGGAATCTTATATATAAAAACTGAAATAGTCCTTTTTACAACACTATTGCTTTGTGTGAGTAAACATGAGCTTTGTGTGAAACTTCTAGTTGGAGGTGGGTTGATGTTCTTGGTACACTGTGGCGTGGCTGCTGCTGCAGGTGGGACTTCTCCTCTGCTCTGCCTCACACTACCCCTGCTATGTTACCAGGCAGCTGTTCCTCTTGTGTTCCGTGGGCCTCACAGTCCTGCAAACACAGAGGGAGGAAAGAAGGATCCCTGAAGAGTCTGGGGAAAGGTTCTGTGCTCCTTGGTAAGGTTTACTCCCTGGTATTCTAATCTTAATGCATCCAGTGGCCCATTGTGTAAGCAAATGACTCTTGTATTATTAAGTACATAGAATATTTCTGAGTGTCATAAATACATTGTCCTGTGTGTAAATAAATGAAGCCTATTGTTTGATCTTTTATTGTCTAATGAATGAATCAGTAAGTGTACAGTATAATCGTGAGGGAGAGCAAGGACATCCTTGTCACACTGACCTGGCTTTAGCTCCTGGAGGATTCTGTAGGACATGGGTCTGCTTTTCCCCATCAAGGATCTCAGTTTGCTGGTGGCTCTGATGCCTGCCTGGAAAGCAGATGGCAGTGTCTGATCAAGGGGCTCATTGGTGAGCCCTGAAGGTATCAGTGGGGCGCCTCTATTTCACACCAGGGCCTCAAAAGTCAGTATCCCCAGAGCAAAGGTGAGGGCAAAAGATTGATAAAATTTGGCTCATGCCTGTAATTCTAGCACTCAGAAGGCCAAAGGAGGATTGCTTTCACTCAGGAGTTCAAGGCCAGCTTAAGTGAGAGTGAGACACCCATTTCTACTAAAAATAGAAAAAATTAGCCAGGCATCGTGGCATTCAGCTGTAGTCCCAGCTACTTGGGAAGCTTAGGCAGAAGGAACTCTTGAGCCCAAGAGTTTGAGGTTGCTGTGAGCTAGGCTGAGGCTACTGCACTCTAGCCTGGGCAACAGCATGAGACTGTCTCAAAAAAACAAACAAACAAAAAATAGAGCATTGATGTAGTGGCCATATAGGGCCTGTTCATGATGAACATCTCTGAGACATAACTTGAGGATCCCTCAGAGGTATTTGATGAGGACTTTGTGGGAAGCTGGGATGCTATATTCACAGATGAGAATAGAATCCTCTGAAACTCATAGTATGTTGCCTAATAGGATAAAATTTTTAATAAGTGGCACCTCGCAGTTAAAATTTGCATTTTTAAAAAAATATGGAATGCTTTACAAATTTGCATGTCATCCTTGCGCAGGGGCCATGCTAATCTTCTCTGTATTGTTCCAATTTTAGTATATGTGCTGCTGAAGCAAGCACTAAAATTTGCATTTTTAAATGACTAGACACTGTAGCTTCGTTTTCTTTCCAAATTGCTTCTTAATTATGGTTTACATTTTGTGTGACTTTTTGAGTAAAATGGAACACGTCTTCAGGGATTTTCTTTCTTTTTTTTTTTTTTTATAAATGCAATTTCTTTAGTAAAAAGCTTCCACCTTCTTTTGTTTGTGTACAATTTGCAAAACTATTCTGAAAGCAGAATATATGTGCACAAGTCTGCAAAGAGTGCAAATTTAGGATATGGTAAATGCTTTACAAGTTACTCTCAAAAAACTGTCTGCCACAACTGGGCCATTACATTATCATCTTTTTTGATCAAAATATTTTGATGCCAGCCTTCCTTCCACTGCCCTAAACTATAAAGCATTTTTTAATGAGTTGAAATTAAGGAAGGACTACACCTTCTAGAAAAAAAGAAAGTTCTATTAGTTTGACGTTTCAGAATCCCCCCAAACCAGGACCAGTATCTTGATAAAGGCTAGGTTGGGACCCCAGACAGAATATGAGAATGTGTAGGTGGCATCCCTGAGGATTCAGAGCTTCAGTGGACCATGAGTGCTCCAGCCGCATAACTCACAGAACTGTTTCTACACTGGCTTGACTGGGCATAATTCAAAAAGGAAAAGCTCATATTCATTCCATTCTTCTGGAGCTCTGCGATAGCATTTAATAACACCCCAATGGGATGTCTTCCACATATAGCATTATGGTATTTCTTCAAGTAATTGCTAAAAGATACAGGGCCTAATTGTTCTGTAATACTCATACCCCCACTGGCAGAAATCAGAAGAAACCACAAAGAGATTACTAGGATCCGCTAGATATTTACTGAAGAGTTTTCTGGATTCCTGTTCTTTTGACTCACTCAGAGCTCCAACCAGTACAGGAATAATGGCAAACTCTTCCTTATGGCTTTCCATGGCTTTAGCTGTATAAGGCAAATGCATTTCAATACTGTGTTCATCTTCATCTGTCTGCAGAGACATGCATTCAAACATTCCTGTCTTCCATAGTTCTCCATAAATCTTTTGGTCAATATGAAGGTCATAGAGAGGTGTATATAGCCACAGGAGGTGTATATATACCTCCTCTGGTATATATATCCACACCGGAAAGTGCACATCGAGAATGGGGCACGTGATGAGAAGGCCCAAGGATGAAAATTCTCCGGGTAATAGATGGATCCACTTGCTTGTAAGCATGGGCAGCACAAAGTCCACAGTACGTATACCCTACATGGGGTGCAATAATAGCGCTAGCAGGTCTTTTGGTAGACTGTACTTGCGAAATCCAACCTTCTAGCTGTGCATTCAGCTGTGGTCCTCTACGTTGTCTGTGAGACCGTACTCAGAGTGAGGATTTTCTGTAACCTGCTTATGTCCCTCCAGCATCTGCTCTGGCTCCATGGCAAATCCTGCAATTCACACTCCTGGATACTAGTCTGCACCCAAGCCGTTGGTTCCTAAGAGCTCTGCACCGCGCCACAAACTCCCAGCCCAAACCGACCTTCAGGGATTTTCTTATCTTATTTTTTGCCTTTGTGCTTTTTGTGTTCTTATTTAATACTTATGCACACACACAGATACCCATGAGTGCACATACACACATATACATACTCCAAAATATAATGAGTAAGTTTAGTTAGCATCCAACACTGCTGAACAGTTTCATATGTAATAACTTAGCAACTAGTTTGCTCTCTCCCTTCCTCATCACAAAGTCAAATTGTATACTTACTTCAAGATCCATCCCATGATCCTACTTCCTCTACCGAGTATTGTGATGTGAGTTACAGATGGAGAGCTTACTGTACTAAGTGTATTATATGCCTTTGTGGCAAATGATATTTCTCCCATTTTGCAAATCAGAAAAATCATATGTAGACTACTTATAAGTTGTTTAGTTGTTGTAACTATTTTCTAGTTTTTCCAAATTGGTAAGTGAAGGAGTTAGGATTTTGAAAAATAACTAACATTTATTGTGCACTTAACTCTGTGCCACAGCCTGTGCTAAACACTTTACAAGATTTATTTCATGTAATTCTTACAATCCAATGAGGTAGGTACCATTATTTCTATTTTACAGATAAGGAGACCAACGTTCAGCAATTTTAAATGAATTACCTAAGATGATACTAGCAAGTGGTAGAGTTGGAATTCAAACACCAAAGTCTGTGCTAACTCTAACCTGAAGTGATATTTTCTTCACTTTGAATTCCTGTGTTGTCTACGGCCATACCACCCTGAACGCACGGATCTCGTCTAAATTCCTGTGTCATTTCTATGTCTACCACTTTTTTTGCCCTAATATATATATATTCATTTTTGAATATATATATATATTCATTTTCTCAGTTTGATTATAAACTCTAGTTTAAAGCTAAAGTATGCATCTGTTTTGTTCTGTCTCCTGCAAAGTGCCTAACCAAGTGCTGGGTCCAAATCTCTCTCTTGATAGATAATTAAAGGATGGGTGAATGGGTGGTAAAATTGTGGTTAGAGTACTTTTTGTCAGTAGATCTGGCAGTAATTGGTAGACATCAGAGAAATCCCTCAGAACTTGCTGCTGCAGAAAATTATTGTTATTCTCAGTAAATGGAGCCAGAATTGTTTTATGGTCCAGAAAATATCTACCTTGGTAAATGGTTCATGTGCACTTGAAAAGAATATTTACTTTTCTACTGTTAGGTGTAGGATGTTATAACTGTCGGTTAATTCAAGTGGTTGTTAGGTTGTCCAGATCTCTTATATCCTTAACAATTCATATCTTCTTGTTCTATGGTTCCTGAGGGAAGGATGATTATGATTATGGATTGGTCCATTTCTTGCTTTAGTTTTATCTATTTTTACTTTCTGTATTTTGAAGCTCTTCTACTAGGTTCATTTATGCAATTTATGATTGATGATTTATGATTTATGTCTTCCTGATGAATTAACTCTTGTATCATTGAGAAATAGCTCTCTTCATTTCCTGTAATACTTTTTTGCCTAGTAGTGTATTTTGTCTGATATAAACACAGCCATACCAGCTTACTTATGTTTATTGGTTGCATGTTATGTTTTCCCATCCTTTTCTTTTCAATCTACTTATGCCTTTATATTTAAAGTGAGTCTCTTGTGGAATTCATTTTTAAAAATCTTGTCTGACAATCTCTGTCTTTTAATTGGAGTATTTGGTTCATTTACATTTAATATAGTTGTTGATCATTTATAAGCTTAATATTTGTTTTTCATTTGTCTCTTCTGTTTATTGTTCTTTGCTTCCTCATTTCTTTTCTTCTTTTGGATTACCAAAATGCAGAGAGTGCCAAAAAATGTATATACATTTTAAGAAAGGAAAAAAAAAGCATATGAAATTTGTAATACTCGAGTCATGTTTGACTTCTGCAATTATAAGAGGTGATCATGTGACTTGTATTTATCTTTTGTTATAGGTATATATTGAGTATTATACTTTTAATGCAATTTTTTGCTTTCTTAAAACATATACACATTTTTTGGCACCCTCTGTGTACTTTTTAGTATTCCATTTTTTTCTTTTTTTCTTTCTTAGTTATACTTCATTTAACTTACTTCATTTTTGTTGTTGTTGTTGTTGTTGTTGTGGCTACTCTAGTGACAGCAATGTGTATTCCTAATTCATCAAAGGCTAAGTCAATATTGTACTTCTTTACATTTTCTGCTTCATTTTTTTATGCTGTAATCTTCACATTCCAACCTTTTCACTTCATATCTTATACTTTCTGCTCACAAACATAATAACTTTTAATCTGTATAATGCTATTTCACTATTTACCAATTCCTCCTCTCCTTTGTTCTATTGCCATGGCTTTTAATTCTGTACACATAACAAACCCTTCCTAACAATGTTACTATTTTCACTTAAATAATCAGGTGTCTTTAAAAAAATTTATATTTACTTACAATTTCTGGTATTATTTTCTTTATGTAGAATCAAGTTTCCACCTGGTATTATTTCCCTCAGTCTAAAGAACATCCTCCAGCATTCTGTGTAGTCTGGGTGTACTGTTGACAAATTCTCCCAGCTAACTTTTATCTAAAAATATCTATTGCATTCTCATTTTTGAAGCCTATTTTGACTGGATATAAATTTTGAGTTGACAGTTTTTCCTTTTACCATTTTAAACATGTTGTTTTCTTGTCTTCTGGTCTCTACTGTTCCTGATGAGAAGCTACTGGTCATTCTTACAATGTTTCCTTGATGTTCAAGATTTTCTTCTTAGTTTGGATTTTAGCAGTTTTCATTATATTTATCTTGCTTGCAGTTTGATGAACTTCTTAGACATATAATTTAATGTTTTTCATCAAATTTTTGAATATTGATACTATTTGTTCAAATATTTCCCCCCATTTATCTGTTTTCTTCTCCTTGAACATTATTACACATATGTTAGTAAATTTAATATTATTTTATGAATTCCTGAAACTCTATACATTTTTCTTCAATTTTTTCTAGGTTTTCTATATTATATAATTTCTTCATATATATATGTGTGTGTATGTGTGCATGTATGTGATGTGTGTGTGTGTGTGTGTGTGTGTAGGTATAGTTTTCACATTCACATGTTTTTCTATTGTCTCCAATCTGCTGTTGAGTCTATATAGTGAAATTTCAATTTCAGTTATCGTATTTTCAAGTTCTAGAATTCTCATTTTTAAAATATTTTCTATTTATCGGTTGAGATTTCCTATCCATTCACTTATTAAGATCAAATTATTCATTAATTAAAAAATATTTATAATAACTTTAAAGAAATTGTTGATACAACTTATCTAAGTCTTTTATTTATTTTTTATTTCTTTTATTATTAAATCATAGCTGTGTACATTAATGTTATCATGGGGCATGATACACTGTTTTTTGTTTTTTTTTTTTTGTGGTTTTTGGCCGAGGCTGGGTTTGAACCCACCACCTCCAGCATATGGGACTGGCGCTCTATCCCTTTGAGCCACAGGCGCCGCCCAATACACTGGTTTTATAGACCGTTTACACATTTTCATCACACTGGTTGACATAGCCTTCCTGGCATTTTCTTAGTTATTGTGTTAAGACATTTACATTCTACATTTACTAAGTTTCACATATACCCTTGTAAGATGCACTGCAGGTGTAATCCCACCAATCACCCTCCCTCTGCCCACCTCCCCCCTCCCTCCCCTCCCTTTCCCCCTTTCCCCTATTCTTTATAACTGGGTTATAGCTTTCATGTGAAAGCCATAAATTAGTTTCGTAGTAGGGCTGAGTACATTGGATACTTTTTCTTCCATTCTTGAGATACTTTACTAAGAAGAATATGTTCCAGCTCCATCCCTGTAAACATGAAAGAGGTAAAGTCTCCATCTTTCTTTAAGGCTGCATAATATTCCATGGTGTACATATACCACAATTTATTAACCCATTCGTGGATCGATGGGCACTTGGGCTTTTTCCATGAATTAGCAATTGTGAACTGGGCTGCAGTAAACATTCTGGTGCAAATACCTTTGTTGTAATGTGATTTTTTGTCTTCTGGGTATATACCTAGTAGAGGAATTATAGGATTGAATGGGAAATCTATTTTTAGATTTCTAAGTGTTCTCCAAACATCTTTTCAAAAGGAAAGTATTAATTTGCATTCCCACCAGCAGTGCAAAAGTGTTCCCTTTTCTCCACATCCACACCAACATCTCTGGTCTTGGGATTTTGTGATATGGGCTAATCTTACTGGAGTTAGATGAAGTAGTTTTGATTTGCATTTCTCTGATGATTAAAGATGATGAGCATTTTTTCATATGTCTGTAGGCTGTGCACCTGTCTTCTTCAGAGACATTTCTCTTCAAGCCCCTTGCCCCAGCCTGCAATGGGATCACTTGTTCTTTTCTTGCTTATACGTTTGAGTTCTCTGTGGATTCTGGTTATTAAACCTTTGTTGGAGACATAACCTGAAAATATCTTCTCCCATTCTGAGGGCTATTTGCTTGCTTTACTTGCTGTGTTCTTGGCTGTGCAGAAGTTTTTTAGTTTGATCAGGTCCCAGTAGTGTATTTTTGAAGCTCCTTCAATTGCCCGGGGAGTCCTCCTCATAAAATACTTGCCCAGACCAATTTCTTCAAAGGTTTTCCCTGCACTCTCTTCTAGTATTTTTATAGTTTCATGTCTTAAGTTTAAATCTTTAATCCAGTGAGAGTCTATCTTAGTTAATGGTGAAAGGTGTGGGTCCAGTTTCAGTCTTCTACAGTTCACCCAGCACCATTTGTTAAATAGGGAATCTTTTATCCACTGAATGTTTTTAATTGGCTTGTCAAAGATCAAATAATGGTAAGTAGCTGTATTCATCTCTTGGTTCTCTATTCTGTTCCAGATATCTACTTCTCTGTTTTTGTGCCAGTACCATGCTGTTTTGATCATTATCGATTTATAGTATAGTCTGAGGTGTGGTAGTGTCATTCCTCCTGCTTTGTTTTTATTTCTTTGTAATGTCTTGGCTATTTAGGTTTTTTTCTGATTCCATATAAAACGAAGTATTATAAAGTATTTCAAGATCTTTAAAGTATGACAGTGGAGCTTTAATAGGATTGCATTAAAATTATATATTGCTTTGGGTAGTATGAACATTTTAACAATGTTGATTCTTCCCAGCCATGAGCATGGTATGTTTTTCCATTTGTTAACATTTTCAGCTATTTCTTTTCTTAGAGTGTCATAGTTCTCTTTATAGAGATTTTTCATGTCCTTTGTTAGATAAACTCCCAAATATTTCATCTTCTTTGGTACTACTGTGAATGGAATAGAGTCCTTAACTGTTTTTTCAGCTTGACTATTGTTGGTATATATAAAGGCTACCGATTTATGAATGTTGATTTTGTAACCTGAGATGCTGCTGTATTCCTTGATCACTTCTAAGAGTTTTGCAGTAGAATCCCTGGTGTTTTCCAGATATACAATCATATCATCTGTGAAGAGCGAAAGTTTGATCTCTTCTGACCCTATATGGATACCCTTGATCGCCTTTTCTTCCCTAATTGCGGAGGCTAAAACTTCCATTACAATGTTGAAAAGCAATGGAGACAATGGGCAGCCTTGTCTGGTTCCTGATCTGAGTGGAAATGATTCCAATTTAACTCCATTCAATATGATATTGGCTGTCGGTTTGCTGTAGATGGCTTCTATCAGTTTAAGAAATGTCCCTTCTATACCAATTTTCTTAAGTGTTCTGGTCATGAAGGGATGATGGATATTATCAAATGCTTTTTCTGCATCAATTGAGAGAATTATATGGTGTTTGGTTTTTAATTTGTTTATGTGCTGAATTATACTTATAGATTTACATATATTGAACCAGCCTTGGGACCCTGGGATAAAACTGACTTGGTCATGATGTATAATTTGTTTGATGTATTGCTGGATTCTGTTTGTTATGATTTTGTTGAATATTTTTGCATCTATATTCATTAGTGATATTGGTCTATAATTTTCTTTTCTTGTTGGGTCTTTTCCTGGTTTGGGGATCTGTGTGATGTTTGCTCCATAGAACGTGTTGGGTAATCTTCCTTCTTTTTCTACATTTTGGAACAGGTTGAGTAATATAGGTACTAATTCCTCTTTAAAGGTTTGGTAGAATTCTGATGTAAAACCATCTGGTCCCGGGCTTTTCTTTTTTAGGGAGGTTTTGTATGGTTGATGCTATTTCAAAACTTGATATTGGCCTGTTCAACATTTCCACTTGATTCTGGCTAAGTCTTGGAAGGTGACGTGCTTCTAAGTATTGGTAAATTTCCTTCAGATTTTCATATTTCTGAGAATAAAGTTTCTTGTAATATTCATTAAGAATTTTTTGAATTTCTGAGGAATCTGTTGTTATGTCGTCTTTGTCATTTCTGATGGATGAGATTAGAGAGTTTACTCTTTTTTTCCTGGTTAGGTTAGCCAAAGGTTTATCTATTTTATTGACCTTTTCAAAAAACCAACTTTTTGTTTATTGATCTGTTGTATAATTCTTTTGTTTTCAATTTCATTTAATTCTGCTCTAATTTTGTTATTTCTTTTCTTCTACTGGGTTTGGGGTTGGAATTTTCTTCCTTTTCCAGTTGCTTGAGATTCCCATTAAGTTGTTAACTTCCTCTCTTTCCATTCTCTTGAGGAAGGCTTGCAGTGCTATAAATTTCCCTCTTAGGACTGCCTTTGTGGTATCCCAGAGGTTCTGATAATTTGTGTCTTCATTGTCATTTTGTTTCAAAAATTTGGCAATTTCCTTCTTAATCTCATCTCTGACCCAGCTATCATTCAGCATAAGGTTATTTAACTTCCATGTTTTTGTATGAGTATGCCAATTCCTGAGTCCTACTTTTATTCCAGGGTGGTCTGAGAAGATGCAAGGAATAATTTCTATTCCTTTAAATTTAGTGAGGTTAGACTTGTGACCTAAGATGTGATTGATTTTGGAATATGTTTCATGGGCTGATGAGAAGTATGTGTATTCAGTTTCATTGGGATGAAATGTTCTGTAGATGTCCGCTAAATCCAAATGTTGGATAGTTAGGTTTAAATGTAAAATTTCTTTGCTCAGCTTCTTATTGGAGGATTGATCCAGCACTGCCAAAGGAGCGTTGAAATCTCCAACTATTATAGAGTTGAAGGAAATCAAGTTGCTCATGTCTGTTAGAGTTTCTCTTATAAATTGAGGTGCATTCTGGTTGGGTGCATAGATATTAATAATTGAAATCTCATCATATTGAGTATTACCCTTAACAAATATAAAGTGACCATTCTTATCCTTCCTTACTTTTGTTGGTTTAAAGCCTATTGTATCTGCAAATAGAATTGCAACACTTGCTTTTTTCTGATTACCATTTGCGTGAAATATGGACGACCATCCTTTCACCCTGAGTCAATATTTATCTTTTAAGGTAAGATGTGACTCTTGTATGCAGCAAATATATGGCCTGAGTTTTTGTATCCAACCAGCTAACCTGTGCCTCTTTAGAGGACACTTTAAGCCATTCATATTAATGGAGAATATTGATAAGTCTGGCAAAATTTTGGGTATTGAGTTTTTTGAAAGTCCAGTGGACATTTTTAATCATTTCGCCACCGTGGAAGTTGGAGTTTGATCAAAAGTTTCTGAGTGAGTTTAGTTTTGTGGTAGAGGATTGGGCTGGTCATTATGGAGGATAAGTCTGAGAATATCCTGAAGAGCTGGGTTCGGTTATGGCAAATTTCTTCAACATATGAATGTCATTAAAGTATTTAATTTCTACATCATAAATGAAACTCAGTTTAGCTGGATACAGGATCCAGGGTTGAAAGTTATTTTGTTTTAGGAGATTAAAAGTCAATGACCACCCTTTTCTTCTGGCTTGAAAAGTTTCAGCAGAGATCTGCCATCATTTTAATATTCTTCCCTTTGTAGGTAATGGATTTGTTATGTCTGGCTGCCTTCAGAATTTTCTCCTTCATATTAACTTTAGTGAAGTTAATTATGATAAGCCTGGGGGATGTCTTATTGGGATTGAGTTGTGCTGGGTTTCTGAAACTGTCTGCTATCTGAATTTCAGAATCTATTTGCATGTCTGGAAAATTCTCTTTCATAATTTCATGGAGAAGGGCCTCTGTGCCTTGTGAAACCACTTCATCACTTTCAGGGATTCCAAAGAGGTGGATTTTAGCCTTCTTTGAATTATCCCAAAACTCTCTGAGAGAATGATCCATTTTTGCTCTCCATTTCTCTTCCTCTTTGAGAGTTTGGGAGCATTCAAAGCCTTCGTCTTCAATGTCAGAAATCCTTTCTTCTGCTTGGTCCACTCTGTTATTGAGGGCTTCTACTGTATTTTTCAGATCTTTGAGGGCTGCAAATTCTTGCTTCAGTGCATTAAAATCTTTGATGGTTTTGTCTTTAAATTCATTAAATTCTTGAGACAACTTTTGAATTTCTCCTCAAATTTCTAAGTCCGACTTTTGAATTGCTCCTCGAATTTCTAATTCCAAATTTTCCTCCATTCTATTAATCTTGTTTACAATCCAAATTCTGAATTCGATTTCTGACATCTCAGCCAGCTGTTTATGAATGGGATCTTCAGTTACATCTGCCATATCTTTCCTTGGGGTGGCTGATCTATTCTGGTTATTCATGTTACCAGAGTTTTTCCGCTGATTCCGCCCCATGATTGTTTTACATCCTTTGATTTTTCCCCTGGAGCTTTGTCGAGGACCCATACAGTGGTATGGCCTGAGAAACTGGGGCCCTGTTTGGTGTGGTGGGGCTAAATCTTGTTTTTAGCTGGTTTCTGGTCAACCCTAGTGAAACAGTTACATTTGGTTGAAGTCTCAGCTGTGGAGAAATACCAGCAATTAAGTCATCCTGTCCACCACAGCCAACAATTGGAAAAGGAAAATCAAACCTTCCTACAACCACATACCCAGTGCACCACCTGAATAGTCCTCAGGCGATTGGCTCAGTTCAAAAGGTTCAAATCAATTGTCTCAGTCAGCACCTATCACAGGTGGGATAGTTTAAGAGGTCTCTGGGAACTGGATCAAAGGGGTCTGATGACTACTCTGATATGGCTTGCTCCAGTGCTGCATGGAGTCAGGAGGAGCCACCCTGCAAATAGATCAGTCTGGGAAGGTTGATGCCTCCTTCCCTACCTTGCACCCCTGTCACACCCAGTCACTGATAGCCCTGCAGTTGGCTGACCCAGTTGCCTGTAGTGAACAGATACTCCCAGGGGTTTGCACCTGCCTGAATCATAAGGAAATCTATTTCTGCTCTGCCAGGCCTCTGGGCTCTGCCTCTATCTAGCAGGAGGAGGTGAGGCCTGACAACCTTGGATGCTTGATGAAGGCTGGGGTGTGTTCACTCAGTTCCAGCCCCGCCCCTGATTGATGTTACTGACAGAACAGAACAGAATAACTTTGCGGGAATTTGTTTCTGTCCCTGCTAAATTCCCCTGCAGAAAAGCTGTTTTGAGTTCCCAGAGCCTGCGCCTCAGGCCCTGTCTTTGTTCCTGCAGGTTTGTATTCAGTTAGCTGTCAGTTCTAGCCACCTGTCTTCCTTTGTCTATAGGCTGACAATCCCCTGAGGGCTGGGTGCTTCTTAGGCTCAGTAAAGCGGTCCTCTGCATCAGCCCTGCCCTGGGAACTTTCCGGCTCTGCGTGTGCATTTCTAGTCCCTGCGCTCCACCCAGGCCGGTACCACCTCAGGCAAACCCTTTACTCACGGGGCCTGCTTTTCTGTCCCAGATCTGTACCATGGTGGTTGCCACCTGAGTAGATGCCCGGCCTCCTCTGGTTGCCCAGGGAGACAGGGTGTGTGGTTTCAGAATATCCAGGAGTGAGCCCTATTGTTGCCAAAAGACGGCTGCTGCTCTGCACCTCGGGGCACCACCATTCCAGTGTGGTTCCCTATCAGCCGACTGTCCTCTGTTCACTCCCGTGCCATAGAGTCAGCACTGATCAGCTGCAGTCTAGGCCCTGTCCACACTCCTCGAGAAATCACCCAAGAATCTGGACTCCTGGAGGATAGGCCTCCAGACCTCAGAGTGAGAGTGGAGGGGAGTATTGGGAGCTCAGAATTACAGGTAGAGAATATATACAGTTTTATGCCTGGCAGGAGAACGCCATGGCACCTTAGTAGGGGAGGTATGTCCAGTTTTTAGAGGGTCTGTCCCGTGGAGTGTAGTGGGAGGACCTTTGAACTCTGCTTATTTGTTTGTGGGGCACTCCGAGCCATTCTCATCGGGGAGGGGACTCCTGTCTGCTTGGTGATGGATTTTGTACCCTTTGTTCATATCCTTGCGGTCGCAGCTTGCCTCAGCGGGGTTGATGTGTGTTCTTCAACCTTCTCTCTTGGTGCAGCTCTAATCCACCAGGTTACTTGTTAAATTTTTGTCCTTTAACTCTCCTTCTGGATGAGAGTCTCTGTGGAAAGCTGGCTTCAGTCAGCCATCTTGTCTCCACCCCCCTCTATCTAAGTCTTTTAAATGTTTATTTCTATTATATGTTTTCTTTTCCTTGACTATGTATGGGTCATGCTTTTTTGCTTCTTGGCATGTGTAGTAAGTTTTTTTTTTTTTTTTTGTGGTTTTTGGCCGGGGCTGGGTTTGAACCTGCCACCTCCGGCATATGGGACTGGTGCCCTACTCCTTGAGCCACAGGCGCCACCCACGTGTAGTAAGTTTTTTACTGCGCATTGGACATTGTTTTTTTTTTTTTTTTTGTTTGTTTGTTTGTTTTGAGACAGAGCCTAAAGCTATTGCGAGGCTGTGGCATCACAGCTCACAGCAACCTCCAACTCCTGGGCTCAAGCGATTCTCCTGCCTCTGCCTCCCAAGTAGCTGGGACTACAGGTACCTGCCACAAAACCCAGCTACTTCTTGGTTGCAGCTGTCATTGTTGTTTTGGTGGGCCCGGGCTGGATTCGAACCCGTCAGGTCAGGTGTATGTGGCTGGCACCTTAGCGGCTTGAGCCACAGGCACTGAGCCCACATTGGACATTGTTGTTAACACAGTGGAGACATTTTGGAATTCTGTTGTATGTCTCTAAAGAGTGTTGATATTTACTTTAGTAGGTAATTTAATTATTGGTCACTTAGAATTGTCTAAGTTCAATTTTTTACTTTGCTAATGAGATCAGAAAAAAAGCCCTAAACATTTCCCAAGACCCTCTATTTTGATGACACTCGGACTCCAAACTCTGTGTCTCCCTTAAATTTTATTTAAAAAAAATGCTCTTTTATTGAAAGAATTATTGATAAAGTATAATTGACAAAACATAATTCTGATGACTTGGAGACTTAGTATGTTATTTTCTTAAAAATGAACAAAGTGAGCCTGTAACTGCAAGGAAAAAAACAGTATTTTTCTTTTCTTTTCTTTTCTTTTGTCAATGATAAAATTAAGCTTTACAGTGAAAATTAGAATTTTTGAAAATTGATATTCATCATAATTTTGACTGCTTCTTAATAATTAAAGGCTTTTCTGGTGACACTGGTCATGATATTAGCAAACACATTACTTTTGAAATTGCACTATGAAATATGTGAATATTTGGAATATTTTTATAACTCAGTGAATTGGTATTTTCTAAATGATGTATGCATAATGTTATAAAATCATGCATGGGCAAAAGATCCATTAAAGTACAAGATACATTAATGGATATTAATATAAAAGTATATGAAATTTCAATAATACAGCCTCAGATTCCATATTGAAATTAACCTTTAAGAAAATATCAATTTCAAAGAATATCCAAAATTATTTGAAAAGAGAATAGAATGGTGGTTGATAGTGGCTGGGAAAGGAGGCAATGGGGAGGTGCTGTTCAATGTGAGAAAAATAAAATTCTAAGCTCCTCAACTGACTGAATGGACTCTGGGCCAAGGAGACTCCAGAGAAACCTCAAAGCTGAAATCCCAGTCATGACAGGATAGGAGGTCAGGCACCCTCATTATAACTCTCTCTCATTAACCACCTTAGATTTTCTTACCTAAGGGTTGGATAGAACCAGCCTTTTGAAAAGACCTGCTCCACTGCTGATTTCAATCAAGCATCTAATGCTGTACTGCCCTTCTTGTGGCTGCGCTACAACTGCCCAGCATTCCCTCCTGATAAGAGGCCATGTATCCCGGCGAGGTTCTGGCCAGTCTGGGGAGGATGCACAGTGAATCCATTGCTTCACCTTTGTTCTTTTTCTTTGAGACAGAGTCTCCCTCTGAGTGATGTGTAGAGTGCTGTAGCATCATAGCTCACAGCAACCTCAAATTCTTGGGCTCAAGAGGTCCTCCTGCCTTCAGCCTCCCGAGTAGCTGTGACAAGTGACTGTTACTATGCCTGGACGGTTTTTCTATTGTAGTAGAGACGGGGTCTCGGGTCTCACTGTTGCTCAGGCTGGTCTTGGACTCCTGAGCTCAAGAGATCCACCTGCCTCAGCCCCTCAGAGTGCTAGGATTACAGGCATGAGCCACCACGCTCAGATCTACTTCACCTTGTTTTTTTTTTTTTTTTTTTTTTGAGACAGAGTCTCACTTTGTCACCCTCGGTAGAGTGCCGTGAAATCACAGCTCACAGTAATCTCCAACTCTTGGGCTTAAGCTATTCTCTTGCCTTAGCCTCCCAAGTAGCTGGGACTATAGGCATCTGCCACAACGCCTGACTATTTTTTGTTGCAGTTTGGCCGGGGTCAGGTTTGAACCTGCCACTCTTGGTATATGGGGCCGGTGCCCTACCCACTGAACCACAGGCGCCACCCTCTGCTTCACCTTTTGACATGAGAGAGCCAAAAACTCCGCCCCAGACTGCTCACACTGTCACCATTTTCTGAGTGTGGATGCCATGAAGCCACATGAAGCTCAATTGCCCTTGCACATGCTTCTCCTTTCATAAATATTCATAATCTTTTCATACCTTATTAAGTAGGTCTATTTGGCCACCTTGCTCAGCATCTCAGCATAAATTCCTGTCCCTGTACCAGTTATTTTCCCTTAAAGTATGTTTGTAGCTTCTGGCCAGAGGCTATTGCTTCCCAGGTTCTCATGAAGGTTTCCTCATATAGGAATGACTGATTAAATCACTGGCCACTGGCGATTGGCTTAATCTCCATCCCCTCTCCCCTTCCAGCCCTCTAATCATGCTTTGGTCTTTCTGGTGATCAGCCCCCACTCTGAAGCTGTTCAGGGGCCCCATGGTGTACAAAAGACACTCTTATCACTAAAGAGATTCCAAGGGTTTTAGGAACTATGTGCCAGGAATTGGGGACAAAGACCAAATATATATTTCTTATTGTATTACACATAAGTTGAATGTAGAAACAGATATGAGAATCTGCATTCCATATATATGTATTTTTTGTAGAGACAGAGTCTCACTGTACCACCTCGGTTAGAGTGCCATGACATCACATAGCTCACAGCAACCTCTAACTCTTGGGCTTATGCAATTCTCTTGCCTCAGCCTCCCAAGCAGCTGGGACTACAGGTGCCCACCACAACACCCGGCTATTTTTTTGTTGCAATTTGGCCGGGGCCGGGTTTGAACCTGCCACCCTCAGCATATGGGGCTGGCGCCCTACTCACTGAGCCACAGGCGCCACCCTGCATTCCATATTTTAAGCCACAAAGTGAAGAAGTTTATAAAAATACAAAATGATAATCTTTTTCTTAGGGTGGAGATTTACTAGGAGCTCATAGTATGGATGTAGAAAAATTTCTCATGCAGAGATTAGGGTATATAAAAGACTCAAAAACAGTGAAGAAGTTTATTTTATCTTCTTAGAGAGGGAGGAGATGGTGTGGCCCTCCAAGGAAAGAGAAGTAAGGTGTCGCTAGCCTTGAGGCCAAAAGGCTTGCCATTTTTTTTTTGTATGTGAACAAACAGAAAGAAAGAAAAAAAGTGACTGCTGTAAGATGATAATAAAAGGGTTATAAGAACCTGCTGCACCCACTTCTTTTTTTTTCTTAGCAGCAAGCTGATAACAGAAGTGGCCGCCTTTCCCTTGCAGACAGGCTTATCACTGCGGATGTAATTTTTCCCTTGAAATATGGTTTGGGGCAGGAACTGAAGCCTGAAGCTCACACACCTATCTATCCCATCAAAACTCTCAGGGCCATAAAAGCAAAATCCTCTGAAGCAGTTTACTCCGTAAAGGAGAAGAATTTACATTTCCATTTGTTTATCTCTTTTTAGATGTTGTGATAACAGAACCCCCACGGGGGTGCCTATTAGAGAAAGAGCTCAGAGGATTGATTTGAGCCTTTACTGAGAGATTGTGGGGTTAGATATTTTACTTTTTACTAATTTTGGGGGGTGGGGAATTGTAATTATTTTCCTTAAACATATGTCATTTATGTTGGCATATATGGATTTATTGAATTAATAAGTATGTTTGAATGTCTTGGTTACAATTTTTCATAGGTCAATATTTATAGATTAAAACCACACAAATGAGCTGTTCTAGGTCATCTGTACGTTTTAACAGTGTACAGAATCCTGAGACCAGAATGTTGGAGGACTTCTGCTTTCAGGGATTTTTTTTAATTTAATGTTTATTAAATCATAACTGTATACACTTATGAATACAATATGATGATTTGATATACAATATGGACCGCTTAAAACAAACTGATTAACATCACCTCACTTACTTGTTTTTTGTGATAAGACATTCATAATAATGCTCTTAGTTGTCTTGAAATGTATCCTTGCATTGTGCACCTTCGCAAGATCCCACCAAATGCCTTCCTCCCTCCCCTACTTTCTCTCCCCCTCCCCTGCCCTCTCCCTCCTCTTCCCTCCTTCTTTCTGGACTATATTTGTGTTTTGTCATTCAAATGAATGTGTAAGTGATTATATATTGATATCATAATAGGTAATCACGAAAGATGTAAAGTCTCCATTTTTTTTTTCTTTACCGTAATCGAGTGTGAGTACTCTTTTTTTTTTTTTTTTTTATTGTTGGGGATTCATTGAGGGTACAATAAGCCAGGTTACACTGATTGCAATTGTTAGGTAAAGTCCCTCTTGCAATCATGTCTTGCCCCCATAAAGTGTGACACACACCAAGGCCCCACCCCCCTCCCTCCGTCCCTCTTTCTGTTCCCCCCCATAACCATAATTGTCATTAATTGTCCTCATATCAAAATTGAGTACATAGGATTCATGCTTTTCCATTCTTGTGATGCTTTACTAAGAATAATGTCTTCCACGTCCATCCAGGTTAATACGAAGGATGTAAAGTCTCCATTTTTTTTAATGGCTGAATAGTATTCCATAGTATACATATACCACAGCTTGTTAATCCATTCACATGTTGATGGGCCTTTAGACTGCTTCCACAATTTGACAACTATGAATAGGGCTGCAATGAACACTCTGACTCAAATGTCTTTGTTGTAACAGCCCTTTTGGAAAGAAGGATGAAAAATTTCAAGGAACTAAAAGTTGACTTACTGTGTGATCCTGCAATCACATTACTGGGTATCTACCCAGATGAACAAAAATCATTTTCAGGGATATTCTTGTCAGCTGGGGGCCGGAGGTGTTAACGAGATGTTATCGAGGTGTCTGCTGTCAGCGCCAGAACAACAGAGCTCCTCACTGCTTCCCTCCCCCTCTCTCTGCTCCATCCTCAGACTGGCTGACTGCTCTAGGGAAGCCTGTGCAGTCTCGCTCTGCTCACACCAGCGTGGGACAGTTTTTAAAACAAAGTTTTGTCTTTCAAGGGATGAAAGCCCTTTGGGTAGAATTCAGAGTGGTGTGACTTTATCCAAATTCCATGCTCCACGTTTTGTTCTGCAGGGTCTCCAGGGTGAGTACAGGGAGGAGTCCTGGGGTGCCAGGAAAACCTTCTTGATTCTACTGCCTGATATCAGGAAAAGTCCCAGTAAAGTGATGCGTGAGGTTCTGTGTCTTCATTCATGGGGGACTCCTTGCCCTTTAGAGACTTTTATTTCCCTTAGCATAGCTCTTATCAAATGCAATTGTGGTGAGGGCTACTTCTTATTTTCTTTATTCTCGACTAAACTGTGACCTCCAGCGGAAAAGGAGTCACATCAGTCTCTGTCTGTGCTGTATCCTCTGGCACAGAACCTGGCACCTTGTGGGAACTCAATACCTCTATTTTGAATAAATGAATAAAGAACTGTGTGTGTATTAGAGGTTAGGAGAAACGTCTTTGGACTGCAATTTATAAGGAACTCTTCTTAGTTATATTAGCTCAATGTGCTCATTAAAAAGCAAGTTACAGGGTGGTGCCTGTGGCTCAGTGGGTAGAGTGCCAGCCCCACAAACCAAGGGTGGCAGGTTCAAACCTGGCCCCAGCCCCAGCCAAACTGCAACAAAAAAAATAGCAGGCATTGTGGTGGGCACCTGTAGTCCCAGCTACTCGGGAGGCTGAGGCAAGAGACTCACCTAAGCCCATGAGTTGGAGGTGGCTGTGAGCTGTGATGCCACTGCACTCTACCGAGGGTGACGGAGTGAGACTCTATCAAAACAAAAAAAAAAAGCAAGTTACAGAAGTCCCAGTAGTGAAGACCAGTGATTTTGAGGGAGTGCTAATGTGCTCTAGTAAAAGGTTGCTTTTGACCTGGAGAAATGCTGAGGAACCTTTCAGACAGAATGCTAACAGCTCTGCCTGCACAAACGGCTCCATGAAAACCAAGGGGCCCCTACTATAAAATGCTTTGGGATAAAGGAAGGCTTTGATGAAGGTGTGTCCCTTCCACAAAAGACATAAAAGATGACGTGCCAGATGTGGTTTCACACCACATGAAAAACTCCTGTAAGAAGAAGTATCCACACATGAAAACCTTACTCTCCGTCTACACGTTTCTTTCATTAGGGTTTAATGTGGTACTGACAGTTCATTCATAAGCATCTGTGCAGCACCACAGAGGTGTTATTGGGGTTATAAAAACTGCAAGAGCCTGGTGGAGAGCTGGGGACACAAGTCCTAGGTACAGGGTGGCTCAAACAAAACCTGGAACTATAGCACAGCAGTTGGCCATGTCGACAAAGGCAACATTCTATGGCAAAAATCGAAGGGAAAGGGGCGGCGCCTGTGGCTCAAAGGAGTAGGGTGCCAACCCCATATGCTGGAAGTGGTGGGTTCAAACCCAGCCCCGGCCAAAAACTGCAAAAAAAAGAAAAAAAAATTGAAGGGAAAGGGAGTCTGGGTTACCATTATGGGGAATATTTCTGGAAGAGCTGGATTTTGATATATACCTTGAAAGAGCTAGAAGCTACAGAGAGAAGGTAAATGATTAGATCTGAGGAAAGGAGTGTTGGAGAAAAGAATAAAAGCGTAAAACACTAAAATTAAACTGACCACACATTGGTTTGGCTAACACACAGGCAGCCTGGCAGGAGAGAGGAGATTGAAGAGCCACAGGCCTTAAGGAGGTGTGGGCTGCAAGGAATCCAGACGTTGTTGGAGAGTCTTGGCCAACAGTCCCCAACCTTTTGAAGGCTGAAACCAGATACTTTGGGGGAGTGAGGGTGGGAAGGGGAGGTGGTGGCAGTAAGCTGACTGAAGCTCAGGCAGTGATGTCAGCAGTGGGGACAGCTGGCTGCTGTAAGGACAAAGGAGGCTGCTCTGTCACGGGCTGCTTACCTCCTGCTCTGCAGCTTGCTTCCTAAGTTCTACGGAATACATTTTCCACAGCAGTGCAGGTGTGACATGGGGCCACAGGGTGGGGAAAGTGCAGCTCTGTTGTAATGTGGGGCTCCAACAGGTTTTGGAGTGGTACCGGCCTGTGGCCAGAGGTTGGGGACTGCAGGTTTTGACTACAAACTGAGGTATTTAGATTAGATATAACAGGTAACTGGGAGGCACTAAGTGGAAATCTTCCATGTGAAAAATAGAGTTTGAGAAGGGACTTTCTGGCACAGAGAGACAAATGTGAAAAGCCTGGGATTGCTGGAGGTTGGAGACCAACTTGGAAGCTGTAATCATTTTATAGCAGTGCTGTCCCAAAGAAATATAATGCAGTCAGCTCAACGCCTGTAGCTCAAGCGGCTAAGGTGCCAGCCACATTACAACAGAGCTGGCAGGTTCAAATCCAGCCTAGGCCTGTCAAACAACAATGACAACTACAACCAAAAAATAGCCGGGTATTGTGGCAGGCACCTCCCAGCTACTTGGGAGGCTGAGGCAAGAGAATCACTTAAGCCCAGGAGGTTGCTGTGAGCTGTGATGTCACGGCACTCTACCCAGGACAACAGCTTGAGGCTCTGTCTTAAAAAAAAAAGAAATATAATGCAATCATTTTTGTAATTGTAAATTTTCTCATAATAAAAGTTGAAATACTAAAGAAGAAAACATGAAATTAGTTTAAATAATATAGTTATTATTGTACCCCAATTTTATCTTGATATTTAAAAAATATGACAGTTAAACATATAATCAATATACATATTATTCATCAAATATTTAACAGCTTTTTTATACTAAATATTTGAATCACAGTGTGTATTTACACTTATTTCTCATCTCAATTTAGATGTTAAATTTTCACTGGAAATACTTGATCCGTGGTTGGATAGTATTGGATACAATTTAGTTGAAAATGTAGATTTACATATTGAGGTTACTCTAAACATACTGAAACATTTCCCAGTAACTGAATTGTGTAAGTTATTAAATTAAAATTAATTAAAATTAAAGAAAAAAATGCAGTTCCTCCATCACACCAGCCATATTGTAAGTGCTCATTTAGCCTCCTGTGGCCAGAGGCTGCAAACTGGGTGGATGATTCAGGTGTTGTAGCTGGCCCTGGGGTCCTAGCTAGTAATAGCAGCTTACGTGGAGGAAATTTCCAACCAGAATTGTGCTTATCTTGATGCACTAAAGAGCAGAGGGAATACCTTGATTTCTTTGTTCAGAGAGAAGGAAAAATAACAGTCCAAAGGTTAGCACCCTAAACTCCTTGAAGGCAGGGACACAGAATTCTGTTCACTTTATTTTAATCCTTACCTGGCACAGAGCCTGATGCGTGGTTAGTGCTTGTTAGATACTAACTGACCTAAGGAAGCCACTTCAACTTAACTCTCAAATTCCTTTCAGCCTTGTCAGAATACAGTGGTTGGTTCTATTTCCCTCTCTCTCTCTCTCTTTTTTTTTTTTTAAGATCGGGCCTTGCTCTGTCACCCAGGCTGGAGTAGAGTGATGCAATCATAGCTCACTACAGTCTTGAACTTCTGGGTGAAAGGATGGCCTTGCTAAAATAACAGAACCAAATCTAACTCCACAATTTCTCAGTATCAGCTAAGATCAATCCTTTGAGCTCTGGTACCAACAGGCACCCCACAAGGTTCTGTTCTCACATCTGAAAGGAGCTAAGCAGATGGAAAAGAAATGTACGTTTTTCTCTTTTAAAACTGTCTTTGAGAATCTGTTTTATGGACTTGAAGAGTTCCCAAGTGGACAGCAGGGGGGTGAGCTTCAGGCCTCAGTTCCTGCCCCGAACCATTTCTCAAGGGCAAATTGCATCTTCAGCAATTAGCCTGTCTTCAAGGAAAAGACACCACTTCTGTTAGCAACCTGGCACTAAGAAAAAAGAGAAGCATGGGCGCAGCGGGCTCACTCAGCTGCTTCTGTTACCAACTGACAGCAAGCGCGATTTTTTTCCTTTCTCTTTGTCCCGCTAAAGACAGTGGCCTCAGTGTGGGCACTTTCTGTCCCTTTCTGGGGGCCGTGCTGTGTCATCTTTCCCCTCTCTTTTCCCTTTATCACCCTTCCCTCTCTTCCTCACACCCTTTCCCCTTCTCTCTTTGTTTCTCTCCTTCTAAGAATAAAAAATAAACATTTTTACTTTTATATATCCTAATCTATGTGAGAAATTTTCCTCCATCTTCTCGTGAGTCTCTACTCTAAGGCTGGGCTCCAGTGAGCCTCCTGCTTTGGCCTCCCAAAGTACTGAGATTACAGGCAGAGGCGACTGCACCTGGCCTTGTAGGAAAGTGCATGTTTACCTTCCGGTCTCTCCGTATCTGCCTGCAGAGAGAGAACGTGAAAGTATTTCTGATTTTAGAGTTTCTGCCCACCTCTCAGGGGCCTTAAATTAGCAAACGTTGTGCAGAGATTCAGAAAGGCAGGCAGGGCAGAGCTTGAGCTGGGCGTTCTCTCCTTTTTTTCTCTTCTAGCCCTTTTCTTCCTCTCTTGTGTTATGATTAATCTCTGCAATGAATGCAGAAAATTGTCCACGGCAGATTTCTAAAAATCTGAAAGCTTCTATCTCATCCTATTATTTCTGCAGAGAGCCTCGCCCTTGCTATGTGAGAGGGCTCTGGTACGACCATGACCTGTCGTAGGTCCCTCTGACTCCCAGTGACTATAAAGAGTGGGCAGGTGGCCCTGACACTTCTGCCAAGTTATTGCAATCACTGTTGGGCCTAATTAAATGATGGTCCTATACCTGGGACCGGCTCTTGGCTCTTACTAACTGGTTTCCACATGGTCCTTGTGTGTGACATGTATATATTTTTACACTATTTTTGGAGTTATTTTAAAGCACAGGTTTGGATTTACAGAATAATTGCACAGGTGGCCAACAGAATTATATAACCCCACCTCCCTGACTCCTCACCCCCAGCCACAGTATCCCCGTTAATATCTTGCATTAGTGTTATATATTTGTTAAAACTAATACACTGGTATTAATACATTATTAAGTATTAGTTGAAGTCCATAGTTTACATTAGGGTTCACTGCGTGTTGTATAGTTGTGTGGCTTTTGGCGAATGCATAATGGTTCACTATTACAATCTCGTACAGAAAGTTTCCACCACCTGAAACTCTCAGTGCTTCATTTATTCAAGAAACTAAAAAGGCAGTAACATTTCATGACAGGTAAAAATTACATGAAATTCAACTTGCAGTGTCCATAAATGAAGTGTTATTGGCACTCACACCCAATTGCTTACACGTTTTGCTGTTTTCACTCTATAACAGAACTGAGTCGTTGCAACAGGCACCACCTGGCCTGCAAAACTGGAAATATCTACTGTCTAGCCCTTAACAGAAAAAGTTTGCTGATCCTTAGTCTAGATCATAAGTTCTGGAAAGTTCCAGGTGTCATCTCTCAGCAGTTACAAAGGGGATTGGAGCGTAGCAGGCTTCTACTCCAACCTTAAAATATTGTGTCTTCTGTGAAATGTTAGCAATTATTTTCACAGCCAGCTTTCTCCTGGGTGCTCAATTGCCATTTAGAACATGATACTGCTTTTTATTTTTATTTATTTATTTATTTATTTATTTTTTGAGTCTCACTTTGTCGCCCTCAGTAGAGTGCCCTTGTATCACAGCTCACAGCAACCTCCAACTCTTGGGCTTAAGCAATTCTCTTGCCTCAGCCTCCCAAGTAGCTGGGACTACAGGCACCTGCCACAACACCCGGCTATTTTTTGGTTATAATTGTCATTGTTGTTTGACAGGCCCGGGCTGGATTCGCACCCACCAGTACAGGTTTATAAGAATACATTTACATACAGTGTTGAAACTTTGAATTACTTGGTAAAGGTTGTATTTAGTATTTTGTCTTTCTTCTTCATAGACGTCTATCATTTAAAATAGAAGTCTTGACACAATGCAGAAAAAAATAATAAAATTTATTTATCTTAGGCTTATTTTTTTAACTCCCAGGTATTAGACTTTAATGGAAGAGATAAAGTTTCTTGTATATTATTTCTCTCTTTTTTTTTTTTTGTAGAGACAGAGTCTCACTGTACCGCCCTCGGTAGGGTGCCGTGGTGTCACACGGCTCACAGCAACCTCTAACTCTTGGGCTTAGGCGATTCTCCTGCCTCAGCCTCCCGAGCAGCTGGGACTACAGGCGCCCGCCACAATGCCTGGCTATTTTTCTGTTGCAGTTTGGCCGGGGTTGGGTCCGAACCCGCCACCCTCGGCATATGGGGCCAGCGCCCTACTCACTGAGCCACAGGTGCCGCCCCCCATTTGGTTTTATAATTAGAGGTTCTGCTGTGATTTCTTAGAGAATAATTTATGAAAATTTGATTCTTTAAAACAAATTTTGGATAAAACGAATTATTAACTTTGGTGTTAAGACATCTAAATTGAATGCTAGAAGTAAAGTCGAAATGAAATGTTGAATCAGCAGTAGTTAGGTTGGAAGAGCTTGGTCGTCAGGAAAGAATTTGTGACTACTATGAAAGATGCATAGGGAGAAGGCTGGGCACGGTGGCTCACACCTGCAATCCCAGCTCTCTGGGAGGCCCAGGTGATTGGATCACTTGAGCTCAGGAATTTGAGACCAGCCTGAGCAAGAATGAAACCTGTCTCTACTGAAAAATAAAAAGACTAACCAGGCGTAGTGGTGGGAACCTATTGTCCCTGGGAGACGGAGGCAGGAGAATGGCTTGAGCCCAGGAGTTTGAGGTTTCTGTGAACTGTGATGCCATGGAACATTACCCAGGGTGATAGAGTGAGACTCTGTCTCAACTAGATATATATATAACATATAAAATTATATACTTACATACAAATATACAAATACATATGTAGGGAGAAGAGTATATATACATATATAAATCAATTTCATTTTTCTAAAGATGTTTATTGTCAGGTTAAATGTGCTAAATTAAAATAGGCATTATCTTATGCACGGTGGCTCACACCTGTAATCCTAGTACTCCTGGAGGCTGAGGCAGGTGGATCACTTAAGCTTAAGAGTTCGAGACCTGCCTGAGCAAGAGCAAGACCTCCATCTCTACTAAAAATAGAAAATCTAGCTGGGCATCATGGCAGGTGCCTATAGTCCCAGCTACTCAGGAGGCTGAGGCAAGAGGATCTCTTGAGCCCAAGAGTTGGAGGTTGCTGTGAGCTCTGCCCTCATGGCACTCTACCCAAGACCGCAGAGTGAAACTCTGTCTCAAAATAAAAAGACTTTGCTCAGCTGGGGTCCCAGGCCTTCTTCTATGTGGGGCTTCTCAGGTGGGACCCACTAAGGTGCCTCCTGGCTCAGGGAAATCTCCCAGAGTTAGCTCAGCCTGCCTCACCTCTTCAACATGCTCAGAAATGGGACAAATGTGACATATTCTTGGTTTTTCTAACAAAATTGAGAGAGAAAGATGAGAGAAAAAGAGGACTGACGGAAAGAAGAAACAAGTGAAGGGAGATGGGAAGGAGCAGGCCGGCCGAGTTCATTGAGCCAGAAATTCCCAGACTGTCCAGAGATTGAACTCACTGAGTAGCTGCTCAGCTGCAAGATAAATCCTTCCCATAAACCTGGGATGGGCTCCGGGCTCTGTACAGAAGTAACTTAGAACTGTCTCTTGCTGTCAGATTTGGACTGTGGGCACTGGGCCAATTCTTAGCCACGTCGGAAACAGTCCAATTCTGATTTTAATTTCTTCCCACCTCCTTTGACTGCATGCAAACTCCCATTTCTCTTTAAACTCAGCTCAAATGCCAACTCTTCTGTGATTCCCTGATTTTCAAATCAATTGTGATTGGTTTATGACTTCTGTGATTCCCTGAATTCAAATCAATTCAATTCCCTGAATTCAAAGGGTATTTTCCATACCCTTCTAGCCGGACACTCTGGGTTGTGAAGCTCTGATAACTCCTCCACTGCCCATCTTCTCCTCTCCTGTGATAAGCCAGGCTGGCCTCTTCCCCTGTTCTCAGGGAGCAAGGTGCCAAGCAGGTTATCAGATTAATGCATCTGCTCTTGGGTACTGTGGGGAGGACACACGAGGGGCTTCAGATAACTGCAGAGTAGAGAGAGACACAGGGGAAGAGAAGCAATCCTCTTCCTGCCCTGCTGGGCAGCCGCGTTATACACATTCTCACATGAAAATCAATTTGGCAAAGACAGAATTCTTTCCTAGCCTGGTCTTGCCCGGACCACACAGAGCAGCAATACATTTATACAGTGTGCATTAAGGGTGAGGGAGGTCTCTACAAACTGTAGCTCTCACCTCAGAGGATGCGGAGATGAGGTAGCTCTGTCTGTGTGTGTGTGCGTGTGCCCGCGCCCGTGTAAGTGTGTGCACACCCTCATGCACAATCAGAAGTGTGTTCCAAATTTTGTGGGCTGAGGCAGAAGGACTAATGGGCTTATATATTTTGTAAAAGATTCTTTGGCATTTCTGGGTTTTTTTTAGAGACAGAGTCTCACTTTGTTGCCCTCAGTAGAGTGCTGTGGTGTTACAGCTCAAAGCAACCCACAGCTCTTGGGCTTAGGCGATTCTCTTGCCTCAGCCTCCTGAGTAGCTGAGACTATAGGCACCTGCCACAATGCCTGGATATATCTATATCTATATCTATCTATCTATCTATCTATATATGTATATATATATATTTTGGTTGTTTGTTTGGCTGGGGCTGGGTTTGAACCTGCCACCCTCGGTATTTGGGGCTGGCGCCCTACTCACTGAGCCATGGATGCTGCCCAGTTGTTTGGTATTTCTAAATTCTGTTAATGACTGCCTTGAAATGTGATCAGATCTGTTTCTCTCATTCATTTACAGTGAATGTGTCACAGTGTGCTACAACAGAAGAGCCTGTACCCTGTCGGTACCTACGACCCTGCCTGCTTCCACCTTAACTGTTATGAGTTTGTTTAATTCTTGCCTGTCCTGCCTCTACCCCTACCCCATTCCTACCCAGAGAGGACTCTGAAACATGCACTCCCCTGCCTTGTAAATTAATAAACTTTTTTTTTTTGCAGTTTTTGTCCAGGGCTGGGCTTGAACCTACCACCTCCAGCATATGGGGCCAGTGCCCTACTCCTTTGAGCCACAGGCACCACCCTAAATTAATAAACTTTTTGGAGGGCGGCGCCTGTGGCTCAGTGAGTAGGGCGCCGGCCCCATATGCCGAGGGTGGCGGGTTCAAACCCAGCCCCGGCCAAACTGCAAAATAAAAAAAAATAGCCGGGCGTTGTGGCGGGCGCCTGTAGTCCCAGCTGCTTGGGAGGCTGAGGCAAGAGAATCGCTTGGGCCCAGGAGTTAGAGGTTGCTGTGAGCCGTGTAACGCCACGGCACTCTACCCGAGGGCGCTACAGTGAGACTCTGTCTCTACAAAAATAAATAAATAAATAAACTTTTTGGAGGGAGCAGTTTTAGGTTTACAGAAAAATTGAACAAAAAGTATAGAGTTCCCATATGGTCCTTCATTCTCTACCCAGCTTCTCCTACTATAAATATGTCACATTAGCCTGGCACATTTGATGCATTATTATTCACTATAGCCTACAGTTTACATTAGCTTTGCTCTTTATGCTGTACATTCTGTGGGTTTTGTCAAATGGGTAACACCTTCACCCTTACAGGAGCATACAGAAGGTGCCACTGCCTTAGAAATTTGTCTGCAGCCCTTTTGTTCTCGGGCTCTGCCTCCATACTTCCTCTGCCCACTCGATAATAAAATAAGGTTCTACTCATCTGGATTGAAATCAAAGTCTAGCATATGTGTAGGTTACCTTGCCCCACCCCAGGATCTGGGCCGACTGGTCACCCAGACACCACTAACTCTTCACCAAACTTGACAAGAAATCCACCCTGTCTACCCAGTGGGAAGTTCCAAAAGGAGATGAGAAGCCCTGTCTCTGGGTTCAGAAAGTTACAAAGAAATCTAGCCCACTAACAAGGCAATTTACTTCGCTGCTGAGTTGCCTCAGGGAATTTCCCAAGAAATGCCTGGATTTTAGAAATGGGCTTTCTTTAATCTTCATGACTCACTCTTCCTGAACGAGCCCAAGTCCTTTAATGGAGTGTTTTGTGATTATAATTTTAGTGGTGCTATGTTGTGTTTAAGAAATTAATGATCTATGGATGTGCAGGGTATACGAGGCAAAGCAGGGGCCAGTTTGGTGAGGACCAACGCCGAGATGTCAACCTGACTTAGAAGCCGCACGGTTCCCAGCGAGGCCCCACTCGCTGCCACATGTTGGGCACTGGGAAACCTGTGGACCCTAAAGATTTATTTTATATTATATTATCATATTTTATTTTATCATTTTATCTTTAAAATCATTGTTCCAGGAAAGGAGCAGCAAGGCAGGTGGCAGTGATTTCAGTGTAAGATAGTATCTGCATTTGCTAGCCAGAGGTACTTCTGGGGAGAGGAGGGTGAAGCCCTCCTCAGATGGCATCGGATAAGGTGAGATTCCTGGTGGTCTGCAGGGCTCTCTTGGTGGCGCTCAAGGAGCCCAGCGGTGTCTTTGTCTTCTCTTCCAAGAGCTCTTGTAATGGTGCTCACCAGAGCACCATCCCAGACCCCAGTGACTACAACCTGATCTGCTCTGGGGACCTATTCTTCACCCTTCAAAATCCACCCCAACCCTCAGCAGCAGGTACTGCTCCTATCATGCAACGCATCAGACCAACCGCAATTGTCTCCTTACATGCTCACTGGATGATAAGCTCCTTACTCAGCCCTTATAACAGCGCCGGGCAAAGAACTCAGGGAAATTGAATAAATGACTGGCTGAATCGTCATCATATCCCTCTATCTCCATCAGTGGCACCTCTGTGTTGTAAAACAGAAGTCTCAATGCTATTCTCACTTTTTCTCCCTTTAGCATGTGCTCCTTCTAGTTGGTCTCCAAGTCCTACCAATGTTTAATCTTCTGAAATCCTCCTTTCTGGTTCCTACCTAGGTTGCGAGTCTGACGATTTTGTGTCAGGGTTGCTGGATAAGATACAGGATGTCTTCTTACATTTTAATTTAAGAAAAACAGCCAATAATTTTTTTTTAGTATAAATATGTCCCAAATATTGCATGGGACATACTTTTGCTGAAAAATTATTTGGTATTTACTGAATTTCAAATGAAATTGCATGGTCCTATATTTTAAAAAATTACAAAATTATGTAACATAAAATTTACTTTTTAAATCATGTTTAAGCGTACACTTCAGTGGCATTAAGTACATTCATGAAGCTGAGCAACTATAACCACTATCCTTTTGAGAACATTTTCATCATCCTACCCAGAAACTCTGTGCACATTAAAAAGTAAATTCTCACTCTGCTCTCTTCCCATCCTCTACTAACATCTGCTATATTTTCTGTCTGTATGAGTTTGCCTCTTCCAGGTACTTTATATAAATGGAATGGTACGGTATCTGTCCTTTTGAATCTGGCTGATTTCATTTAGCATAATGTTTTCAAGGTTCATTTATATATCAGAATTTAATTCCTTTAAAGCCTGAATAATAAATATCCCATTATATACATATATAATGTATATAATTTAAACAAATGTGGTATATATGTATATATATATATGGGATATTTATTATTCAGGCTTTAAAAGGAATTAAAATTTTTGTATAAAATTTTTTGTATAAAATTATATTTTATACATATAAAAATATGTATAAAAATTTCTTGTATAAAAATTTTTGTATAAAATTACATTTTATACCTATAAAATATGTAATGTATATTCATTATATACATATATACCACATTTAAACAAATGTAAAGTAGATGTCTGGAACAGAATAGAGAACCAAGAGATGAATACAGCTACTTACCGTTATTTAATCTTTGACAAGCCAATTAAAAACATTCAGTGGGGAAAAGATTCCCTATTTAACAAATGGTGCTGGGTGAACTGGCTGGAAACCTGTAGAAGACTGAAACTGGACCCACACCTTTCACCATTAACTAAGACAGACTCTCACTGGATCAAAGATTTGAACTTAAGACATGAAACTATAAAAATACTAGAAGAGAGTGCAGGGAAAACCCTTGAAGACATCGGGCTGGGTGAGTATTTTATGAGGAGGACCCCCTAGGCAATTGAAGCAGCTTCAAAAATACACTAATGGGACTTGATCAAACTAAAAAGCTTCTGCACAGCCAAGAACACAGTAAGTAAAGCAAGCAAACAGCCCTCAGAATGGGAGAAGATATTTGCAGGTTATGTCTCCGACAAAGGTTTAATAACCAGAATCCACAGAGAACTCAAACGTATGAGCAAGAATAGAACAAGGGATCCCATCGCAGGCTGGGCAAAGGATTTGAAGAGAAACTTCTCTGAAGAAGACAGCACGCGGCCTTCAGACATATGAAAAAATGCTCATCATCTTTAATCATCAGAGAAATGCAAATCAAAACTACTTTGAGATACCATCTAACTCCAGTGAGACTAGCCTATATTACAAAATCCCAAGACCAGAGATGTTGGCGTGGATGTGGAGAAAAGGGGACACTTTTGCACTGCTGGTGGGAATGCAAATTAATACATACCTTTTGGAAAGAGATATGGAGAACACTTAGAGATCTAAAAATAGATCTGCCATTCAATCCTGTAATCCCTCTACTGGGCATATACCCAGAAGACCAAAAAGCACATCATAACAAAGATATTTGTACCAGAATGTTTATTGCAGCTCAATTCATAATTGCTAAGTCATGGAAGAAGCCCAAGTGCCCGTCGATCCATGAATGGATTAATAAATTGTGGTACATGTACACCATGGAATATTATGCAGCCTTAAAGAAAGATGGAGACTTTACCTCTTCCATGTTTACAGGGATGGAGCTGGAACATATTCTTCTTAGTAAAGTATCTCAAGAATGGAAGAAAAAGTACCCAATGTACTGAGACCTACTATGAAACTAATTTAGGGTTTGCACATGAAAGCTATAACCCAGTTACAACCTAAGAATAGGGGGAAGGGGGAAGGGAGGGGAGGGAGGGGGGAGGTGGGTAGAGGGAAGGGGATTGGTGGGATTACACCAGCGGTGCATCTTACAAGGGTATATGTGAAACTTGGTAAACGGTCTGTAAAGCTAGTGAATGATGCCCCATGATCATATCAATGTACACAGCTATGATTTAATAAAAATAAATAAATAAATAAAAGAAAAAATATAAAAAATAAAAATTTTTGTATAAAATTATATTTTATACATATAAAAATATGTATAAAATTTTTCGTATAAAATTACATTTTATACCTATAAAATATATAATGTATATTCATTATATACATATATACCACATTAGTTTAAACATATATACCACATTAGTTTTAATTCCTTTTAAAGCCTGAATAATAAATATCCCATATATATACATATATACCACATAGTTTTGTTTATACCTATAAAATATATAATGTATATTCATTATATACATAATGAATATATGTACATTAAATATATTAAACATATATACCACATTAGTTTTAATTCCTTTTAAAGCCTGAATAATAAATATTAGTTTAAACAAATGTGGTATATATGTATATAATGAATATACATTATATATTTTATAGGTATAAACAAAACTATGTGGTATATATGTATATATATGGGATATTTATTATTCAGGCTTTAAAAGGAATTAAAATTTTTGTTTAAATGTGGTATATATATATATATATATAATGGGATAAAAACAATTCATTCATCTGTTTGTGGACACTTGAAGTATTTACATCATTGACTATTGTGAATAAGGCTGCAATGATTATTGGCATACAAATATCTGAGTTCCTGCTTTCAATTTCTTTGCTTCTATGCCAAATATATTTTACTTTAAATCAGGAAAATTTCAGAAAAATAGAGAAAATGGCAACTATTATTAATCCCCCATCCAGATAAAATACTTAGTGAAAGAGATAAAGGATTGTTAAGAGGAGAACTACAAAACACTGATGAAAGAAATCACAGATGATACAAACAAATGACAAACATCCCCGCTCATGGATGGGTAGAATCAACATCATTATGCCCAAAGAAATTTACAAATTCAAAGCAATCCCCATCAGAATGTCAGCATTACATTTCACAGATCTAGAAAAAATAATCCTAAGCTTCATTTGGAACCAACAAAGATTATAAACAGCCAAAGCAATCTTAAGCAAAAAGAACAAATCTGGAGGCATCATATTATCAGACTTCAAACTATACTACAAGGTTATAGTAACCAAAACAGCATGGTACTGATATTAAAAATAGAGACATAGACGAATGGAATGCAATCAAGAACCCCCAAATAAAACCATCTACCTACAACCAACTGATCTTTGACAAGCAGATAACAATATACATGGGGGGAAAAGAAGCCCTAGTCAATTACTGGTGCTGGGAAAGTTGGATGGCCACATACAGAAAAATGAAATAGAACCCCTACCTCTTCACCATATAAAAAATTAATTCAAAATGGAAAAAGACTTAAATGTAAGGCATGAAACTACACAGATTTTTAGAAGAAAACAAGGGGAAAACGCTTCTAGATATTAGCCTGAGCAAAGAATTCATGAGTAAGACCCCAACAACAACAACAAAATAAACAAATGGGACTTAATAAATTAAAAAGCGTCTGCATAGCAAAGGACACAATGAACAGAGTGAATTGAGAGCCTACCAGATGGGAGAAAATATTCACAAACTATGCATCCAACGAAGAATTAATATCCAGAGTCTACAAAGAACTCAAACAAATCAACAACGAAAAAACAAACAACCACATGAAGAAGTGGGCAAAAGACAAGATCAGTTTTTTGAAAGAGATAGACAAATGGCCAAAAAACATGAAAAAATGCTCTGCCTCAGGGACATGCAAACTAAAATTACAATGAGATACCACCTTACCCCTATAAGAATGGCCATTATTAAAAAGTAAAAAACAAAACAAAACAAAACAAAACAAAAAAAACAACCAACAGGTGCTGGATTGGCTGCAGAGATAAAGGAGCACTTAGATACTGTTGGTGGGATTCCAAATTAGTACAACCTCTATGGAAAATGGTATGGAGAGTCCTCAAACTATAAATGGGACTTAATAAAATTAAATGTAGAACTATTTTTCAGTCCAGCAATCTCACTGCTGGGTACCTACACAAAGGGAATTAAGTCATTTAATAAAAAAGACACCTGTATTCAAATATTTATTCCAAATATTTATTGTAGTAAATAATATTTCAAATATTATTCAAATATTTACTAGCAAAGATGTGGAATCAAACTAAGTTGCCCTTCAATTCATCAGTGAATAAAGAAAATGTGATATTACATGGGTACTACTCAGCCATGAAAAGGAATGAAATAATGTCATTTGCAAAAATGTGGAAGGAACTGGAAACTACTACTGAGTGAAGTATCTCAGAAATGTAAAAACGAACACCACGTGTTCTCACTAATAAGTGGGAGATAAAAGATGGGTACACATGTGAATAAAGAACATGAGAAACCAAGACGGAAGGAAGATGAGAGTGGGTGTGGGGCATAAAAACTTGCTCTTTGGGTATCAAGTACACTATTGTGGTGCTCAGCACACCAAAAGCACTGATTTCAGCATTATATAAAGTATCCATGTAACAAAACACTTACACCCCCTCAATTGATATTTTGAAATTAAAAAATGTTTAAATTTTTAAAATATAAAATAGATGTTAATAGTTTGCCATGCAATCATCCCACTTTACCTGCAGAAGTTACATTTGAAGACCTCAATGCCTGAAACTGTGGCTAGTACCCTACAAATACTACGATTTTTGCTTTACAGTGGTGATCATATTGGACACAACAGCTCTACAGCCTGCCTTTTCTGGATTCCACAGAGGAGCTATGGGCAAGAATCTAAGAAACAGAAGCTCAAACCTCAGACATTTCCTAGCTGCTTTTTTGGCCTGTTTTAATAACATTTCTTTGATGACATGTAACATAGGCAGAGAAGAGCACAATTCAGGAGTGTGCAAGTTGAATTTTCACAAATATGAAAATTTGAGATAAAGAAAAAGAATGTTCCTCAAAACCCACAAGGCTCTCCAAATTCACTCCTGGTTAATTCTCTCCTCCTCCCATAGGGTGACCATCCTGTCTCCTGACGCTATAGATTTGTTTCCTTCTCCGATAGGGTGAACATCCTGTCTCCTGACGCTATACATTTGTCTCCTTCTCCCATAGGGTGACCATCCTGTCTCCTGACGCTATAGATTTGTCTCATCCTCCCATAGGGTGACCATCCTGTCTCCTGACGCTATAGAATTGTCTCCTCCTCCCATAGGGTGACCATCCTGTTTCCTGACGCTATAGATTTGTCTCATCCTCCCATAGGGTGACCATCCTGTCTCCTGACGCTATAGAATTGTCTCCTCCTCCCATGGGGTGACCACCCTGTCTCCTGACGCTATAGATCTGTCTCCTCCTCCCATAGGGTGACCCTACTGTCTCTTGACGCTATAAATTTGTCTCCTCCTCCCATAGGGTGACAATCCTGTCTCCTGACGCTATAGAATTGTCTCCTCCTCCCATAGGGTGACCATCCTGTCTCCTGACGCTATAGATTTGTCTCCTCCTCCCATAGGGTGACCACCATGTCTCCTGATGCTATAGATCTGTCTCCTCCTCCCATAGGGTGACCACCATGTCTCCTGACGCTATAGATTTGTCTCCTCCTCCCATAGGGTGACCCTACTGTCTCCTGACGCTATAGATTTGTCTCCTCCTCCCATAGGGTGACCACCCTGTCTCCTGACGCTATAGAATTGTCTCCTCCTCCCATAGAGTGACCATCCTGTTTCCTAACGCTATAGATTTGTCTCCTCCTCCCATAGAGTGACCATCCTGTCTCCTGACGCTATAGATTTGTCTCATCCTCCCATAGGGTGACCATACTGTCTCCTGAAGCTATAGATTTGTCTCCTCCTCCCATAGGGTGACCACCCTGTCTCCTGAAGCTATAGATTTGGCTCCTTCTCCCATAGGGTGACCATCCTGTCTCCTGACACTATAGATTTGTCTCCTTCTCCCATAGGGTGACCATCCTGCCTCCTGACACTATAGATTTGTCTCCTTGTCCCATGGGGTGACCATCCTGTCTCCTGACGCTATAGATTTGTCTCCTTCTCCCATAGGGTGACTGTCCTGTCTCCTGATGCTATAGATTTGTCTCCTCCCCCCATAGGGTGACCGTCCTGTCTCCTGACGCTATAGATTTGTCTCCTTCTCCCACAGGGTGACCGTCCTGTCTCCCGACGCTATAGATTTGTCTCCTTCTCCCACAGGGTGACCATCCTGTCTCCCGACGCTATAGATTTGTCTCCTCCCCCCATAGGGTGACCGTCCTGTCTCCTGACGCTATAGATTTATTTCCTCCTCCCATAGGGTGACCATCCTGTCTCCTGACACTATAGATTTGTCTCCTTCTCCCATAGGGTGACCATCCTCCCTCCTGACGCTATCGTTTTCTCTCCTTCTCCATAGGGTGACCATCCTGTCTCCTGATGCTATAGATTTGTCTCCTTCTCCCATAGGGTGACCATCCTCTCTCCTGACGCTATAGATTTGTCTCCTTCTCCCATAGGGTGACCGTCCTGTCTCCTGATGCTATAGATTTGTCTCCTTCTCCCATAGGGTGACCATCCTGTCTCCTGACGCTATAGATTTGTCTCCTTCTTCCATAGGGTGACCATCCTGTCTCCTGATGCTATAGATTTGTCTCCTTCTCCCATAGGGTGACCGTCCTGTCTCCTGATGCTATAGATTTGTCTCCTTCTCCCATAGGGTGACCGTCCTGTCTCCTGATGCTATAGATTTGTCTCCTTCTCCCATAGGGTGACCGTCCTCTCTCCTGATGCTATAGATTTGTCTCCTTCTCCCATAGGGTGACCGTCCTGTCTCCTGACGCCTTAGATTTGTCTCCTTCTCCCATAGGATGACCATCCTGTCTCCTAACGCTATAGATTTATTTCCTCCTCCCATAGGGTGACCATCCTGTCTCCTGATGGTGTAGATTTCTCTCCTTCTCCCATGGGATGACCATCCTGTTTCCTGATGCTACAGATATGTTTCCTTCTCTCATAGGGTGACCATCCTTTCTCCTGACGCTATAGATTTGTCTCCTTCTCCCATAGGGTGACCATCCTGTCCCCTGACGCGATAGATTTGTCTCCTTCTCCCATAGGGTGACCATCCTGTCTCCCGACGCTATAGATTTGTCTCCTTCTCCCATAGGGTGCCCATCCTGTCTCCTGACGCTATAGATTTGTTTCCTCCTCCCATAGGGTGACCATCCTGTCTCCTGACGCTATAGATTTATTTCCTTCTCCCATAGGGTGACCATCCTGTCTCCTGATGCTATAGATTTGTTTCCTCCTTCCATAGGGTGACCATCCTGTCTCCTGACGCTATAGATTTGTTTCCCCATAGGGTGACCATCCTGTCTCGTGATGCTATAGATTTGTTTCCTCTTCCCATAGGGTGACCAGCCTGTCTCCTGATGCTATAGATTTGTTTCCTCCTCCCATAGGGTGACCATCCTGTCTCCTGATGCTATAGATTTGTTTCCTCCTCTCATAGGGTGACCATCCTGTCTCCTGACACTATAGATTTCTTTCCTTTTCCCATAGGGTGACCATCCTGTCTCCTGATGCTATAGATTTGTTTCCTCCTTCCATAAGGTGACCATCCTGTCTCCTGACGCTATAGATTTGTTTCCTCCTCCCATAGGGTGACCATCCTGTCTCCTGATGCTATAGATTTGTTTCCTCTTCCCATAGGGTGAACAGCCTGTCGCCTGACGCTATAGATTTGTTTCCTCCTCCCATAGGGTGACCATCCTGTCTTGTGACGCTATAGGTTTATTTCCTTCTCCCATAGGGTGACCATCCTGTCTCCTGATGCTATAGATTTGTTTCCTCCTCCCATAGGGTGACCATCCTGTCTCCTGACGCTATAGATTTGTTTCCTCCTCTCATAGGGTGACCATCCTGTCTCCTGACACTATAGATTTCTTTCCTTTTGCCATAGGGTGACCATCCTGTCTGCTGATGTTGTAGATTTGTCTTTTCCTCCCATAGAGTGACCATACTGTCTCCTGACGCTATAGGTTTATTTGTTCCTCCTGTAGGGTGACCATCATGTCTCTCTAACACTATAGAGTTACTTTACTTGTTTGTGAGTCATCTGTAATGAGAACTTACATTCTGTTTTGTTGTTCGTATATCTGTGCTCAACCTTATGCTGTTGCCGAACATGTTCTATTGCTGTGACACATTTTGTCGTATTACTCCCTCTGCCTTTTTACCCACTGTGTAGTTTAAGAGCATTTGCGTTATTGCTGATAACTAAGAATTATTTTTTTAAGATAGTCTCACTCTGTTGCCCCAGGGTAGAGTGCAATAGCATCATCATAGCTCATAGCAACCTCAAATTTCTGGGTTCAAGCGATCCTCCTGCCTCAGCCTTCTAAGTTGCTGGGACTATTGGCTCCTGTCAAGACGTCCAACTAATTTTTCTATTTTTAGTAGTGATGGAACCTTGCTTTTGCTAGGGCTGGTCTTGATCTCCTGAGCTCAAGGGATCCTTCTGTGTGGGCCTCCCCAGTGCCCAGCCTTGCTATGAATATTCTTATGTGTGACTTTTGGGGACATAGGGATGTGTTTCTGTCAAGTATATCTTGATTGCTTTCAAGATGAAAGCCACTTTCAGTTCTTTCTTTTCCCTCAGTGTTTAAAACTGCAGAGCTAGTCTTTATTAAAGTGATGGCAGCAATGCTCATTGTTTTATAGAAAGTGACTATGCCTTTCATGTCCTATATCTCTTCTTTCAGTTTTATAAGTAGTCAACTTTTTAGAAATTTATCAGTTTTATTTAAAAGGAACTGCTGACAAAGATTCACAGTAATAATTTGAATGAGTAAGAAAATATAGTTAACCCTACTGGAACACTATTAAAATAATTCTAGGACATAGGTTTATTTAACAGAAAAAGCTCTTAGATGATGTCATTTATGTGGAAACTGACTGTGTTTTACTTTTATAAGTACTCAGTGATATAATTAACAATATTCAATCACTTCTGTTCTTTCCCAGATATAGTAGAACCTCTGTAAGTTGACCAGTTGAATGCCCAAGGAACTGTAACAAACTGGTCAGCCTAAGGAGCTAGGCCTACTGTACTGTACATATATGTGAGACATGTCTGGTCTATGAAAATTAGGTCAATTTAAGGAGGTGGTCAATGCAGGGAGGTGATCATCTATGGAGGTTCTACTTTATATTAAAAAAAGCCAATTAAAAATTAACGTATCTTTTCTTTAAATGTTTTTATAGATGTAATTTCAATATTTTCATTCAATAGTGGTATGATTTAGGAGATTTTTTTCATTCCCACGTTAAGCAACAATCCACCTAAAGAGAACTCATAGTCTATAGACCCATAATGCAAATGAAGAGTTCAGAAATGCGGCAACTGATATTTCTAAAATGCAAAGCAGATAAAATTCTTATAAGGTACATGCAAAGAGCTCTATTATGCAGATGGACACAGAACTAGAACATTTGATGATTTTACTAGAGAAGTCAATGAACTCCAGATGCTTCCAAATGAACTTGAACTCTACTTTTCCAGAGCTTTGCATTCTGCTTGTCCAGTTTCACTAATGACACAAATATGGTTCAATTGTCTGAAATATTCATTATGTCCAGGGTATATCATGAAGCAAACTTGTCTGGATTTACAAATCCACCCAAGTCTGGCCATAACCAATACTTTTGTGGGGTCTGTTTGCCAGCAAGCTGGTGACCTTGGCCATCTTTGGATTATACTGCTTGAATAAGAAACCCAAGGCTTGCATTATTTTGCCAATGTCACTTGTCAATAATCAAGCCAATCTTTTTCAGTTCAAGTTGGGAGAGAATTGCCACCACTTACTCCAATCCCCTGCTGACTGGTTATTACAGTAGCTCTTCAGTCTGATAAAACTTACAGTCACAGGAGTGGATCTATCATTATTTCTAGTCAGTGCTTTGAGGTAATCCCGTAGGTCAGCAAAAAATTTACAGCCCCTTGGAACACACAGAGGGCTACAATGTGAGGGGCTCCTATCTCCTTCATCACATCTTAAGCAAGATGCTTGGTCTTGTCCATAGTTAGTCCAGGAGAAATAAACACCTTTTCCAAATATTTGCCATAATGATCAGGTATACAAAATAAACCTAGATCATAACCTGGTTCATCATCACTAATGCTTCTGAGGCTTTGGGTCACTACAGTGGACTTTTATTTCGTATTTTTATATGATATCTATTGGCAGTTTTGGTTGTTTTTCAAATTTATTTTTTGTTTTTATCTTTTTTTTGGTTTTTCTAAGTTTTTTTGGTTTTTATTGGCAGTTTTTATAAGACTTCATTAAGTAGGATTGTTGAGAAACGGTTAGTTCAGTTTATAATACTACAATGTAATTTTAAAACCGCTTTCTTCATTAAGTATAATAAAGACTTCTCTACGTAAGTACACTTCAGCAGCATGGCCTCAGGTTATAAGGCAAATCTTGGCTTCTCAGGCATCATTCAAAATGAATATAGATGGATAAAGCTTAACAGCTCCAGGTAATTCCAGTGACCTGACTCTTTTCCTTTAGAGAGGAGAGCACTTTTACAACTTAGATCCTTATCTGATAATGAAATCCTCTGTCTTTCTGAGGCCAGGAGAGCTAGAGGACTAAGTATATGGGTGAACACAGGCTGAGCAGGCATCACTTAGAGTCTGCTGGTTAAGGCCATGTTACAGCAGAAACCAATTTATTATAAGATTGGCATGTCTAGCAATTCAATAGACCCTGTAATCCAAATCCTTGGCCAATGACAAGAGGCCTGACATAGGAATGTGGCCAGGTGTTTGGGGGATGGCAAGCTGGAGTGTGGACCCTTTTCAAGCATGGTTTAGGTCCTGGTAGGTACAGCTTGGGCCCTGGGCACGTGACATATTCTTAGATGACCATATTCCTAGCATTCTATTTTATCAAAAACAAAAATTTTTAAGTGGAGATTATGCTGTTGGTAATAGGGATTTAACAGATCCCAGCCCATATTTGGTGAGCTCCTACTGTTTATCAGTTATTGTGCAATTGAGGGGGGATGCCGAGAACAAGATTTCTCCACTGACCTCAGAGAACCCAAGTTGTCATTGCCCCCGCAGATGGGCAGAGACAAACACAAAGAAGTTGCTGAAGTAAAATGCTTCTCCCAGAAGACAAGAGTTCCAGGTTAGCCCGTGTGATTCTTTCAACAGCCCAATGGGAGGAAGTGTTATTCCCATTTTACAGCTGAAGAGACCCTGAGACACACCTGATGCCAGGGGCTGTGTGTTAGTCAGTTTACACCACTATAAAGAAAATGCCTGAGGCTGGGTAATTTATTAAAAAAATAGGTGTATTTAGCTCGTCATTCTGCAGGCGGAACGAGAAGCATTGCATCCAGTATCTGCTTCTGGTGAGGGCTTAACAGAGTTTCCAATCAAAGTGGGAGGTGAAGTGGGAGCAGCCATGTCACAAGAGACAGGAGAGGTCCCGCCAGGCACCTTTGAACAGCCAGCTCTCCTGTGAACTCACTCATTATGGCAGGGAGGACACCAACCCATTTACAAGGGATCTGTACCCAAAACCTGGCCCCAAAACCTCCCACTAGGCCCCACCTCCAAGACTGGGGATCAGATTTCAATTTGAGATTTGGAGGGGCCAGACATCCAAACCGCATTAGTTACAAGCTCTAATAACTCCAGGCATAGGGCAAGTAACCAAATTGAGATAAGTGAGTCTGGTGTAAGATCACAGGAATTGGTGGGGATGGTAGAAACCTGGAGCACATATGCTTTATCTGAAGATGTTTAATGTCAAACAAACTAAAATAAATACATCGAAGGGCAAACAAGACTGTAGGCCAGACACCCAGGCACCTGGTTCTGCTGTTTGCTCCAAATTCTGAGGATGGGAAAAAGTGTCAGGTTCCCTGACTCCTCCAGCTCTCATCACTCTTACTTCTCCACCCTTGAAGAAAGAAATGGGGAAAAAAACATCAAAACCATTTTTAGATCAAGAGGTGGGTATGATAGCTCACATTTGTAATCCCAGTGGCTCAGGAGGCAGAGAAGGGGTCCTAGAATCGCGTTGAGGTTAGGAGTTCAAGACCATCCTGGGTAACATAGTGAGATCCCATCTTAAAAAAGAAAAAAAAAAAAAGAAAGAAAAGAAAAAGTATTAGGTGGGCATGGTGACCTGTGCCTGTAATCTCAGCTACTTGGGAGGCTAAGGCAGAAGGATTGCTTGAGACCAGGAGATTGAGGCTGCAGTAAGCTATGATTGTACCATTGCACTACAACTTGGGTAACAGAGCAAGACCCTCTAAAACACAAAACAAAACCATTTTAGATCATCAACAATGCCCCTCTCACTTCAATAGACTGTGAAGTATGTTACACATAATAGTTATCAAAATCCAAAAGCTTGGAATTTAAAAGATCCATCCATGCACTAGAACAGAAATTATGGAAATCCAAAATTATAGAAGAATTTTATAATATGCTAGAAGCAGCATTGCAATAAGGGAAAGAATCGCTCTTCAATCAGTATTTTAGGGAAATTGGATAGCAGCAGAGAAGAGAAGGAACTCAGAGCTGTACACTACAATAAATTCTTGATGAGTCTACGAATGAACTATTTAAAAACGATCTGTCAAAAAGGAGCTTGAAGCAACCAAATCAACATAATCAAATACTGCTGAAGACTGGCCCAGGACAGGCTGATGGTCAGGGTCACTGTATTGGGTGACTTCAGGAGGCCACATTCAGGTACAGAAATCTATGAGAGCTACCAAATGCATATTAAATCGGGCAGTGCCTGTGGCTCAAAGGAGTAGGGCGCAGGCCTCATATAGGGGAGGTGGTGAGTTCAAACCCAGCCCCAGCCAAAAAAAAAAAAAATTAAATGCATATTAAATCTGAGAAGCTATAAAATGCATATGAAAAAGAAAAGGAATAATTGGGGAAAATTTATGTCTAAAGAAGTGTAAAGACTTAATAGAAATATATATATAATTTTTTCACTTTACATTTAATAAAAGATGAATAGATTTTTTTTTTGCTGACTGAAAAAACATAGTATCTCATCATATAAAATGCCCATCCTTGCTAATAATTAAAAACAAGTAAATAAAAACAACTCAGGTGGATGACTCCAACAGCCCTATCTCCTTTGCTCCTAGCTGCACTGTGCTCTCACTCAGGTATTCAGCCTCCTCCATGTGGCCAGGTGCCTTTGGAAGGGGACACTATCTCAGTCTCCCAGGGACAGAAAGGAAAGAACCAGACTTCTTAAGGCAGCCATTAAGCCAATGCATCTTGTTCTTCAAAATTCACAATTTGCTTCTATAGCAATAGAATTGATGCCTTGACATAGAGCCACCTGCCGAAGACAACATTTTCCAAGCTTTCTTTAAGTTAGGAGGTGCTGTGACTAAGTGCAATGGAGATGCGGTGTGCAGTGTTTGGAGTAAGCGGGAGAGGAGAAAATCATGCGACTGGTCTTCCTTTTTCGTCCCTTTCTCCCTCCCTACTTCCAGAAACAAACCTGTGATAGTGAGACCCAAAGCAGCCATCTCAGAGCACAAGAGGGTGGCAAAGGAAAATCTCTAAGTAGTCTGGATTTTGAATAACATACCACCTCTGGGCAACTGACCCAAATCTTTTTATGAGAGAGAAATAAGCTTTTGAACGGTTTAAAAAAAAATAAAATAAAAACTCAGAGGTAACATTATATCCCATTAAAATAACAGAACCAGTGATAAAATCCAATGATGATAAGTCTGAGAAGAAATAGGTTGGTGAGAAATTGTGTCTCAGCCCAGTCCCTTGGGAGGTCATTTGCAGCAATTGCCCTCAGGGCTATAAAGGTATTTGTATGTTTTAATCAGACAATTCCTGCCGCTATAAGAAAACATTTACTTTTTAATGTAAAAATTCAAAGAAAAGGGCGGCGCCTGTGGCTCAGCGGGTGGGGTGCCGGTCCCATATGCCGGAGGTGGCGGGTTCAAACCCAGCCCTGGCCAAAAAAAAAAAAAAAAAAAAAAAAAAATTCAAAGAAAATTGTATGATCACATACATAGCTATTAAGAATGATGGAAATATAAAGGCAAATGAATAAACATGTATATAGCAGTTACAAATTTACAAGAGTATGGCCACCTGATTTAGGTTTCGGAAGAAAAGTTCACAAAAGTAAAGTGAAAGACAGAATGTGAAACAGTGTTCTTTGCTGACTGCTGTGGCATAAATCTGTGTGTGTACATCGAGAGCTGATAGGGTTTTTAAATGATATAAAGCGTTTGTTCAGTTTGTAGATCTTTTGCTAGTTACCAGGAGGCCTGCTATTCTTGGAAATAGAGAAAAAAGAAATTGTCATGAATGTGTAGATAAATGCACAGGTGTTTTCAATGTGGTAAGTGCTACCAAGATAAATGTAATAGCTAGAACGTAGGAAGTGATTAATATGCGACAAGCATTATCCTAAGTGTTTTACTACATCTCTAGTAATTACCCTGATAAACCTGTAAGGTTGAAACTATCATTATTCCATTTTATAGATGAGGAAACTAAGATTTGTGAGGTCAGGTTCTGTGCCCCAGGTTTCATGACTATGAGAGAGCTAAACCTAAAATTCCTGGGTGTTCTAAGGTGGAGAAGCCAACTCAGGCTGGGAAGGACTGGAGGTATTTCCAGAGAAGGAGACACGGGCTCTGAGTCAGGCAGGCCAGGAAGTAGGTGGGCCAGGGCATTCCCAGCAGAGGAATCAGGTGAGTAAAAGCAAAGGGCTGAGTGAGATTATATAAGCTTTCATGGGGAGAGAGGCCAATTTTCAGGTATACCCAGGGCTCAAATCAGTAGGGATGGACACAGCATGCTGAAAACTCTGAACTTACTTTTGTCAAATTTAGGTTTAACGGCAGAAGGGAGAGAAACTAGCATTTATTGTTCACTGCCATGCGGTAAATCCTATCTTAGATGCGTGACATGCTATATTTTCATAGATTTTCTTTTTTCTATAAAGTTTCCTTTGTTCATAAGGAATAGGAATCACAGGATGTTTTAATTGGGCAAAAATTCCATGGACAACCTATCCCATTTTGTACTGACACTATAAAGAAGATGTTACCAGCCGGGCACAGGGGCTCACATCTGTAATCCTAGCACTATGGGAGGCCGAGGCAGGTGGATCGCTTGAGTTCAGGAGTCCCAGACCAGCTTGAGCAAGAGCAAGACCCTGTCTCTATTAAAAATAGAAAAATTAGTTGGGCATTATGGCAGGTACCTGTAGTCCCAGCTACTCAGGAGGCTGAGGCATGAGGATCTCTTGAGCCCAAGAGTTTGAGGTTGCTGTGAACTAAGATGATGCCACAACACAACTCTACCCAGGGCAACAGAGTGAGACTCTGTCTCAAACAAAAAAAAAAAGAAGATGCCACCAGAATGAATATTATAAAAAGGTATTATTGTTAATAATAATTATAAAAAGGTATTATAAAAAGGTATTATTGTTAATGATAAAATGATGAGAATATTATCCATGCATTATTTATACTAGGCAAAGCTTTCTAAGTGTTGTACATATTATTCACCTTTAAATGACAGAACCAAATGAACCAAATACCAGTTTATTAGAAGCACATATTATCTCAGTCCTGTCTTACAATTCTATTTTAAGGAAAAATAAGCAAAAAACAAGAAAACAATTGATATTAAGACCATGCTAAGAGAAAAACAACTTCTAGGTCAAGTGCGGAGATTAGTAAACGTTCATCCCAGGTCTCTACTCTGCAGAGCATGTGATGAGACCTGGCGTCTAAAGATTACTCACTGGCCCGGCAGGTGAGTTATCAAACAAGTTCTTTATGCTATACTGATAAGGCAGGGACAGTTAACAGACACCATACAGGGCTTTTTTTCAAATAAGGGATTCATTCATTCATTTAACATTTACTGTGTGCTTAACTCCGTACTGGGTCTTCCTAAGAACTGAGGTTTCCTTCAAAAGAAGGACATTCTTGAGCTAAGATGTTGTCTGGAGTTTGTTAGGTGGAAGAGCCCAAGGAAAATGCAACACAGGCTGGGGAAACTCCAAGCCCCAGGCCGAATGGCTCCTAGGCCCTCATGCCAGTGGGTTTGGAGACGTGCCAGGAGAATCTAGGCTGGAGGATAAAGTTGGAAGCTGTGCGAGGCACTGGGGCTGACTTATGAAGGACCTTTTATGCCACAAAGAAGGCTGAGTGGGTGGATCATGATCAGATTTGTGTAATGAAAAGATTACTCAGGGTTGGGGGGCAGAGTGGAGCCACAGTAGAGAGGATTAGATGGGGTGTGAGACCAGGGAAGACATGGGGCCCATGATAATGACTGTTGCATCCAGGGGCTGTTGCAGGGAAGAGGAAAGGAGTTGCCAAAGGAGGAAGCAATGGGAATGTGGACGAGGGTGAGAGGTGGGCTGGTAAGAGGAAGCCGGTTTCCAGCCGGGGCTCCTGAGGGTGGTACCATCACTCAGATGGATGCAGGAGGAACAGGCTTGGGGGTTGAGAGGGAAATCCAGGTAACCCCAGTCCCAACATCTCCCCTTGATGCCCACAGAGCTGGATAGAGCTGGAGTCGCCCACCCTAGTCTTTGGCGGTGGAACAATTCAAGTCAGGCAGATCCTTGGAGCGACATGAAAGAGGCACATGCAGGCCATACCACCAAGTTTCTTTCTAAAGAGCAAATATGGGGCCCAGTCTCTCTCTCTCTCTTTTTAAATTATACACCTTACACACAACTATATGCTTATTGGAAGAATTCAAGTAATATAATTTACCTTTGCTAGGTTTGTTAGGTAGGCAGTTGTCAAACTTTTGAACTCAGAACTTCTTCGTACTCTTAAAAATTATTAAAGACTCCAAAAAGCTTTAGTTTATGTGGGCTGTATCTATTGAATAGATTCACCATGTAAGAAATTAAAATTGAGACGTTTAAAAAATACTTATCAATTCATTTTAAAAGAATAATAAATGTTGCATAACGCCTTTAAATAGTAACATAAATAGCATATATTTTTAAACAAAAAGATCTTTTCTAAAAGAAAAAATAGTGAGAAGACTGACATGGTTACACAGTCATTGAAACTTGTTCAAGGCAGGCTCAATATTGTCATACCTGCTTCTGCCTTGTTGATATCACACTCCATGTGTCCCTGGAAAACTTCAATGTACATTCATGAAGAAATGAGAGTGACCAAGGCAAATAGTAGCATGGTATCATTATGAAAATAGTTTTGCCCTCATAGATGCCCTGAAGGGATCTTGGGGACTCCAGGGCTTCCCAGATTACACTTAGAGAATCGCTGACCTGGTTCCCCTTTAGCAGAATGTCATGGTCAAGGGAAATTGGAGTTCAGTGAGGTGTGGGGCAGTCTCAAGTAAAACAGCCATGACTGGGCACCTGGCTTCTCAGGAAACGCAGCTCTGCCTCGGAGCAACTCTGTGGAGTTAAGCAAGTCGCACAGCTCTCTGGGCCTCAGTTACACCACCTGGGAAATGAAGTGTTCAGGTTAGAACATCCCCGAGCTCTCTTCCTGCCCTAGAATTCTGTGTGTTTTTCTGCCTAGAGTAGGTACTCAGGACACACACACACACACATATATATATATATATATTTTTTTTTTTTTGTAGAGACAGAGTCTCACTTGACCGCCCTTGGTAGAGTGCCATGACGTCACACGGCTCACAGCAACCTCCAGCTTTTTTGGGCTTATGCGATTCTCTTGCCTCAGCCTCCCGAGTAGCTGGGCCTACAGGCGCCCGCCACAATGCCCGGCTATTTTTTGGTTGCAGTTTGGCCGAGGCTGGGTTTGAACCTGCCATCCTTGGTATATGGGGCCGGTGCCCTACTCACTGAGCCACAGGCGTCACCCTCAGGACATATTTTTGAATGAATGTATGAATAATTGAATGAAGAAAGATTATGTTATGATGTTGTTAAAAGGACTTTGGCATGAAGTGGAAAACCAGACTAGACTCCAGGGTCACAAACTTACAACACGCAGGTTGGGTGTCCATAGACTGATGTGAGTCAGTATGGAGTGGCAGGGTTTGTGACGATCTGGAGGGATCACAGCCTTCTTTTTTTTTTTTTTTTATTGTTGGGGATTCATTGAGGGTACAATAAGCCAGTTACACTGATTGCAATGATCACAGCCTTCTTATAGGAAATCAAATTCAGATTTTTCATCAGATATTGTTTTAAACAAACATAACAGGCTGGAGTTGGCCTGTGGGCTGTGAGTTGGGACTTCTGAACTATATGGCCCTTGGGTTCCCTGTGACTTAAAGCAGTTTTTCTGGTGCCTCTTCATGGAAGACCAGGTTCCTCATGTTTTCTCTGTTCCTCCTCCCAGTCTAAACCTATTCATGGGAAAGGATCTAACAAACTCAGAGTAGTGAGACCAATATCATGAGATGTTTGCATTTTTACAGGGTTAGTCTTAAGCCCAAAACATGGAAGCTCTGGTTATGGAGTTAAGGCATCAGCGATCAGCCCAGAGCAGGGAGTCTTGGCTCTGCTTCAAAATCCATGCCACATGAATCTACGTGCCCAAACCCCACCTATAAAGCTTGTTCTACCAAATGGCCATGTGCTTTGATCATTGGAAGCATTTCTCCTAGGAATCCGTGACCCAGGGGGGTCTCAGCTAAAGCTGCTCCCAGCTGAAGCCAGGGCCTTCCTTTATACCAGGATTTCACTTCTCTCAGCCACCCCAACCCAGAATTAATCAGCATCTTTGATTCCATATAATAGGGGTTCTTGGTGAGCTCTGCTCCTCAGGTGGAGTTTTTAAGAAGTGGTGGTGCACATCTTGGTTCCTTCTCAGAAAACAATCTGGGGAGTTTGTAAACCCCTTCTTGAGTGCCCTGCCCAGCTCCCCTGCATTCCATGGGCCCTAGTCACTGAAGGGGTTCTAACGACAGCCCTATTGAGCCATTTCTAGCACAGATGGCTGGGAGGAGGACTCTTCCATCTCCTAAGAAGGGGGTGTCTTAAAGTCTGGATTGACATTCAACCGACCCATCCTAGACAGTGTCCTGATTTGCTAGATGCCTTCACACCAATACCACTCTGCAGGTCTCAGACCAGAGAACTCATTTTGTCTCTGACACTATTTCTGTGCTCACTAGGGATAAAAGGAAATGGAGATTCTTCCACCAGTACACATTAATGCCATTACAACCAAGATCAGTATAAAGTAAATTTCAAGGATCATAGAGGACTCAGGTATTTTAAGAGAGTATTGGATACATACACAAAATTCTACGTCTAACAAAAGAATCCCAAGAGTTCTATTAAAATGAACTCTGACTTTTTCTGAACACCCCAGTAGCTGTCACATCATTGCCTTCTTCATTTTTGAGCTATGAATGCATAGCAAGTTAGAAGAGCTTTGGGTGACTGCGTTTAGAAGTTATAACCACATACCACGTACCCAAGTAGTAGCAGCTGGTTGTGAGATTGAGCCCAGAGGGTAGGAGGACAGAGTTAGGATATGAGGATTGGGAAGAGTACCCCTGGAGCAGGCAGTGAATGCCTATCTTTTAGTTATGGAAAGAGGCAGGGGGTGGGTTCTGGGATCATTTCAGCTCTTGCTCTGGTTTCTCTCTTTCAATAAGAAATGTAGAATATAGCCCTGAAAGTGTCACCCATGGGATGTTATGGGAAAACCCTATGTCCAGACCACAGTAGCCAGACTGTGCCTGCCTCCTTCAACTCAAAAATCCCCAAATACTGGAGTTGGGAGGAGGTATAGATGTCTGAACCACGGTCTGTCCATAGACAAGGGCGATGGCCCCCATACTGAGCTGCTGTCCTTAGGGGTCTCTTGTTTGGAGAGTATTTCTCAAATTTTGTTCCCCTCTGAAGTCTGGACTATGAAGGTCCAGCAGTGCCATCTGGCATGTTATCCTGAGCCCAGATGGGAACATACTTGGGCCTTGGTCTCCAATCCCATTTTTTCCCTTTGGGGCCTTCTCTAACGTAATTTGTGCCTGGGGATCAGTCCATCTACATGCCCTAGGGTCTTCAGAACTTGTGTTATGGGGTTGTGCTGGGGCCCTCTGGCCAGCTGCATTTCCAGCACGGTGACCTTGCAGGTGTAATGCTCCTCCTGGCAGGTATGATGTTTCTTCTGTGGGATTGTTACGTGTAGGCTACCAGAATGGTGCCGACACTGAGATTATTTATATAGGCTCCCTCTGGCCTATCCACATGCTAGGGGTGGCCTTGACTAGACTCACACCAAAGAGCAATGGAGGCTTGAATCGCTTTCCTGGGGTACGTTGGCTTGTGTGAAAGGAAGGGAACACAGAAGAGAGAGTGAAGGAAGCCAATTCCCTCTGCTCTTTTTCTTCCCTCTACTTGTGATTAAAGGCTGGCTCTCTTGAGTCTCCTGCCCCAGGGCTCGCCTCAGGCATGTGGGATGTGACACCCTCAGACATTTTCCCAAGCAAAGAACAAATGAACACCTGAAAGAGGAAGTTCCCACAGGTCTGGGACGTGGCCCATCGACTTTCCTGGTAGACCTCAGCCAGTGTCTCTCCAACTTCCTGGGTTTTTGGTAATGACAGTGGGTGAGGTTTCTAGGGATGGGGCCTCAATATGCTCTATTTCACTCCATCAAATACAAGCATTCTTCAGACCCAGCTGCTGGGCCTCCTCCCCAAATGCCCCAGATACCTGGGTGCGGTCCTGAGGTTCTCCCCACACCATTCACCTTGGGTTTAACTTGAACTTCACAGTACTCAGCTCAATATTTAATTAATACCTAAAACTTGTTTATTGTTCATAATCTGTTTTTTCCACAAGAATATAAGCTCTTGAGGAGAAGGACTGGGTCTGCCTTGCTCCCAGTTGATGACAACAGGAACTGGCACAAGGAAGATGCTTAGTAAATAGTTTCCAATGGTTAAATGAATGACTACCAAAAAGCTTCCCTTTGGTGGCCTGTCTTCTTATGTGTATTCTATACTCTATATGCTTAAAATTCTTAGCTCCTGGTTATGTTTGAGGAAACCTCTTGCACAATGCTAAAGTTTCCTTCCTTGAAAGGGTCTCCTGACCTGGCATTGGCTTTCAGGCTAGCCTAGTTCCACTAATATCTACCAGACATTGTGGGCTGGAGGGTAGGATTTGGGGTCAGACAGACCTGGTTTGAATCCTGGACCTGCCTTTTGCTAACTGTGTGTCCCTGGCCAAGTTGTTAAGCTCTCCAAACCTTACTTTCCCCATGTACAGAATAGGGTGTTATGGTCACACAGAGTAGAAGAGATGATATTTGCAATAGTACACTTCCTGGAATACTGTAAATACCATGGTTATTAATATTCTTAATTTCCTTGGGGTCTGTGGAATCCCTGGTTCTGTGCTACTGAGAGGAACAAGGTTCCTCTTACTGGTAAGTCTGCTGATCCAGATAAGAAACAGGTAGGCCACCAGCCCTGCAGGTGAGCATGGGGCAGGGCTGGCCCTCAGGCCTCAGAGCCTGCAGCAGAGTGAGAGACAGCAGTGTGGAGGCAGGGGTGAGGCCAACCCCTATCCAGGCAGGTCAACAGTTCAAAAAGTCTGGGCAGGGGTAAGATTCATGTAAAGAGTGGGAGTCCAGAAACTGGGGCCCAGAGGATGGAAGTTAGGGGGCCGCAGCAGCCCCTGAGCTGCAGATTCTTTTAACAAAACCTTGGGCCAGAATGGAAGAAAAAGTATCCAATGCACTCAGTCTTACTATGAAAGCTATAACCCAATTATAGCTCCAGAAGAAGGGGAGAGAGAGGGGAGGGGAAGGAGGAGGGTGGGTGGAGGGAGGGTAATTGGTGGGACCACACCTATGGTGCATCTTACAAGGGTACATGTGAAATTTACTAGGTATAGAATATAAATATCTTAACACAATAACTAAGAAAATGCTGTGACGGCTATGTTGACCAGTTTGATGAAAGCATTTCAAATTGTATGTAAAACCAGTACATTGTACCCCATGATTGCATTAATGTACACAACTATAATTTAATTTCAAAAAAAGTAAAAAATAAAATAAAAATAAATTAAAAAGAACTTGAGACCTTGGGTCATCAGAGGGTGATGTGGAAGGAAGGTCTGATACTGTTTCCATGGAGTTTACAGTCTTGTGAGGGAGACTAGCACATAAACAAACAATACACTAAGCAGGGCTGGGTGTGTATGCAGAGTCTGGAGGATGTAGGAAGGAGGGAGGGAGTGACTAACTGGAAGTGCTACAGGAGGGTGTGGTGGGTGTGGCAGGAATCAAGGAAGACTTCTGGGAAGAAGCTCCCAGGAAGATTTGGGAGAAAGAAGGAATATAAAGGTGGGGTGAGTGGAGGGTCATGGAGGGATGGGATGGAAATGGTAACTTTGGGTGTTTTTAAAGTTCTGAGTGATTAGGGTTTTGTTTGGATTGTTTGGGCTGGCCTGGAAGGCATTTTGGGATTCTCCTTAAATGGACAGGTCCTTGAGCAGCCCTAGCCCGTATTTCTTTACAGAGAGTGGGCCCCACACATTGTGAAGTGGGCAACTGTGGTCTTGGGTGCCTTTGTATTGTAGGTATCTAATATTCCTTTGTTCATTCATTCATTCATTCAGATATGCACTGGTTCACAGTGCTTATGATGTGTCAGGCCCTGGGGATGATGAGAGCCTTTCCCAAGTGTGTGTGGGAGGGCAGACGAATGGGGATCACTGGGCTGGGTGAGAAGTGCTATGGCGGAGGTGTCCCCAGGGCTGATGGGAGCACAGAGGACAAGCACACTGGTTGCTGTGATGATGATGACTAGAGCACAGGCCGAGCATTCAGGAGGGTGCTCCCACAACCCTGTTCCCAGGAGCCACATCAGGACCAGTCCTGAAAGTCAGATCAAGGCCACCAGCCCTAATCCTGAAGGCCATGTGGAGCTACTAAATAGTACCAGACAACAGGGAGGCCTGGTCCTGGCTGCATTGAGGAAGGTCACTCTGGCCTGAGTGAGAGCAGTTGGGATGCTGCAGGGCTCCCGGTAAGAAATAACGAAGTGCCAACAGGAGAGTAGGGTCCCAATGAGATTTGAGAGTGTTGTGCCCAGATCTCGAAATCCCCCACAAAGACCACCAGGAAGCTGAGTCCGATGCAAAAGCAAAAGAGCCATTTTACTGCAAGTTCGAGCTTGGACTCCTGGGGTCTCTGTTACAACGGATCCGAGCCAGGAGACCCGAGCTCTGGAACAGGGGTATTTTTATAGGATAGCACAGCAAAGAAGGAGTATACAAGTTAAACAAAGGGATCGTTTCTGGATTGGTTGCCACTGGTCCTGCCATGTGGTCCATTCCAGGAGGCAGTTTCTAACTGGATGCCAATGACTCAAGGTACAAAAACCAGCAATTCACAGTGACTCATCTGTTTTAGACAAAATGGCTGAACCCTTAAGATGGCGTTGGTCTGGTTCTCTCAAGAGCTATGATCTACTGAGGGCTGGGCTGAAGGAACTTTGCAGTCAGAGTTTGGGATAGCAGGAGTCTTTTAAGAAGTATTTAAAAAAAAAGTCCCCAAACAACAATGCAAAAGTATTAATGTTATCTCTCAAAAAATTCAAAGTCTAAAGAATAGGACAGTTAATATTGTCACTCATGTTTTACTTATTTTTAAAAATGACACCTCAATTGGGCCAGACATGTAATCCTAGCACTCTGGGAGGCTGAAGTGGGTGGATTGCTTGAGCTTGGGGAATTTGAGCTGAGCCTGAGCAAGAGTGAGACCCCGTCTCTTCTAACAGTACATCTGTTTATGGCAGGGTTTATTGAATATTTTAAGCCCACTGTTGAGACCTACTCCTCAGAAAAAGAAAAGATTCCTTTTAGAAAAATTACTGCTTATTGACAATATACTTGGTCATGAGACCTATGGTGGAGATGTGAAAGGAAATTAATGTTGTTATCAGGTGTGCTAACACAATGTCCCCTCTGTAGTCAATGGATCAAAGAGTAATTCCAATTTCCAAGTCTTATTATGGAAGAGATACATTTTGTACAGATACAGTTGCCTTAGTGATTCCTCTGATAGATTTGGGAAAAATAATTTAAAATCTTCTGGAAAGGATTCACCATGCTAGATGCCATTATGAACATTTGTGATTCATGAGAGGAGGTCAAAATATCAATATTCACAGGAATTTGGAAGAAGTTGATTCTAATCCTCCTGGATGAGTTTGAGGGGTTTAAGACTTCAGTGGATGAAGGATCTGCAGATGTGGTGGAAATAGCAAGAGAATTAGAATTAGACATGGATCCCAAAACTGTGACTTCTCCTGATAAAACTTGAACAGATGAGGAGTTACTTCTTATGCATAAGCAAAGATAAATAAATTCAGCAAAGTCTCAGGTTACAAGTCAATGGCATTTATACATACTAATAACATTCAATCTGAGAGTCAAATCAAGAACTCAATACAATTTACAATAACCACGAAGAAATGATATACCTAGGCATATTCTTAACCACAGAGGCGAAAGACTTCTACAAGAAGAACTACAAAATACTGATAAAAGAAATCATAGATGACATAAACAAATGGAAAAATAGATCATGTTCCTGGATTGGTAGAATCGACATTATTAAAAAATTTTATTTCCCAAAGTGATTTACAGATGCAACACAATCCCCATCAAAATACCTACATCATATTCAATAGATCTAGAAAAAATAATTCTAAGCTTCATCTGGAACCAAAAAAGAGCCCAAATAGCCAAATCTTAAGCAAAAAGAACAAATCTAAAGGCATCATATTTTTCTGACTTCAAATTATACTCCAATGCTATAGTCATCAAAGAAAGTGGTTTCTAAAAATGGAATTGACTCTCGGTGAAGTTGGTGTGAACCTTGTTAAAATGACAACAAAGGATTAAGCATATTCCACAAACTTAGTTGATAAACTAGTGGTAGGGTTGAGAGAATTGGCTCCAATTTTGAAAGACGTTCTACTGTGGGTAATATGCTATCAAACAACATCACATGCTATAGAGAAATCTTGTTTTTTTTTTTTCATTCTTTTTAACTTTCAGATTAATATGAAGGTACAAGCCATTAGGTTATATAAATTACACATGACAGGTAAAAATCAGAGTTGTAGTTGTATCCTACATCCAGGGAGTGTGCCATAGATCCATGCGTTATTCCATTGGGTGGGAAGCTACTGAACCTCCTCCCCTCCTCCCTTCTTGAGTTTGTTTATTTTTAAGGCTAGGATGAAATACAGTTTATAGAGGAAGAGAAAGATAGGTCTACAGAGTAAGAAAGCTTACAGAGCAGGATATGTTGACCATAGACAGCGATGGGCCTCCATTGCCAGGACAAGTTTTTCTCTTGTGTGGGTCTGTAATTGTTCATCTCCTAGTTTCAAATTGGTAATGAGAACCTGTAATGCTTATTTTTCCAGTCTTGCAATACTTTACCTAGGAGAATGTTCTCCAAATCCATCCAGGTGATTACAAAGGATGCAAAATGTCCATCTTTTTTAGGGATGAATAGTATTCCATGGTGTACGTATATCACAGTTTATTAATCCATTCGTGTGTTGGTGAGCACTTGGGTTGTTTCCACATCTTTGCGATCATGAACTGCGAGGCTATGAACATTCAAGTGCAAATGTTCTATTGTAAAATGTCTTTTTTTCATTTGAGTAAATGCCTGATAGTGAAATTGCAAGATCAGATGGTAAGTCTAGTTTGAGTTCTTTGAGAAATCTCCATGCTTCTTTCCATAGAGGCTATACCCGTTCGTTGTCCCTCCAACAGTGCATGAGTGTTCCCTTCTTATAGAGAAATCTTGTGAAAGGAGGGTCAGTTGATGTAGCAGAATTTATAAATTGTCACAGCCACCCCAGCAATCGGCAGCCACCCCCCGACCTGTCAGCAGACATCAATGACAAGGCAAGATCCTCCACCAGCAAAAGGATTATGATTTGCCGAAGGCTCAGATGATCATAAGCATTTTTTAGCAATAAAATTATTTTAAATTAAGGTATGTACCTTGTCTTTCTAGACACAATGGTATTTCACACTGAATAGACTATAAAATAAACATTACTTTTATATGTACTAAGAAACTAAAAAAATTATATGACTTGTTTTATTGCAGTGGTTGTAGAATCAATCTCTGAGGTATGCCTGTATTATATTTCAGAGAAATATAATTCGAGGTAGGATTATATTTGTTTTCTTGATGCATGACATCAAATTTACCGTATCTCAAATCTGGTAAATGTTTTGAAGAATGGAGTGAATATCTTGGGCTGGCCATCTCCCATGCTTGATAAACGGTGGTTTTCACTGCATTATTTATTTTTGAATCATACCCAGTGGAGTTGAAAGTATTTATCACATTATAACTTTCAGGTTTCCTAGTTGACTTTTAGACATTGCCAACCACATCTTGTATGTAACTTTTATGTTGAGAAATAAGCGTGATAGGTGCACTGCAATGTTTCACATTAATTTCTTTTCTTTTCTTTAGCTCTTATGGAATTCAGATGCCCTTTGAGTAGCACCATTATTGTCCTAGAGTAAGGAAAAAATTAAGAGAGTTTTCCAGGAAACCTATTTTTAGTAAACTCTTTCCCTCTTTTGTCCCTCAGTAACCAAATTCTCACTTATAAATTGACCGAACGCATGCATTTCATTTACTATGGCAGCTCCGGTTTTCACGACCACATCTCTTCTCCTGCGGATCTAGGTTTTTAAAAAGAATTTAGACAATACCTTCTCCAGGGTTTTCATCATATGCATTCAGTATCTTATGTAGGAAAGTTAACTCTTTTCATCTTTTTGATCTGTAACATTTATACCTTTTATTTCTCCATCTAAAGGAATTAGGGGAGGGCAGCGGTGAACATATCCTAATGAAGTTTGTGATAGGTGCAGATAGCCTGCTTCTCTGGGATATAAAGAAAAAACTATTTGGTCTGAGACATTTCCAAATTCCCCCCGACTTTTAACTCCCTAATCTTGTTTTTTTTTGTTTGTTTGTTTTTGTTTTTTTTTTGTTGTTTGTTTGATTTGCAGTTTTGGCTGGGGCTGGGTTTGAACTCGCCACCTCCAGCATATGGGGCCAGTGCCCTACTCCTTTGAGCCACAGGCACCACCCTAACTCCTTTTGAGGCCATGCTCAGGTCCACCCACTATGTCCTTCTCTATAGTACCTATTAAAGCGTCAAACTCATACAAAGCTCTTAAACCCACATCAAAGAGGAGATCTGTGTTACAGGGAAAAGTGCTATGGCAATTCTTCCACCAGTATTCTTGACCTAAAATAAATCAATAAATCAAAGATGTTAAGAGGCCAGTGCAGTGGTTCATGCCTATAATCCTAACACTCTGGGAGGCCGAGGCAGGTGGATTGCCTGAGCTCAGGAGTTCAAGACCAGCCTAAGCAAATCGAGATCCCTGTCTCTACAAATAGAAAAAACTAGCTGAGTGTTGTGGCAGGCACCTGTAGTCCCAGCTACTCAAGAGACAGACAAGAAAGAGGATTGCTTAAGTCTAAGAGTTTGAGGTTGCTGTGAGCTACGATGCCATAGCACTCAACCCCAGGGTGACTGAGTGAAACTCTGCCTCCAAAAAAAAAAATGTTAAGAGCCTAGCTATGAAGCAAAATACTGTATCTTTTGTCAGTTAAGATGGATGTTAATATAAAACCTTTGATTAGAACATGTATAGAGAACCTACAATGTAAAGAAAAAGAATTCTCTTACTTGACACTGATAAAAGGCGTGGTGGGACTTTGGGAAGAAAGCTGAAACACAAGTGGGTGGATACACAGGCCAGTGCAGTCTCTCTTGGAGGGCGTGAGTGGGCAGAAAGGACTCTAATAGTTTACTGAGCACCTGTCCTGCGCTGAGGGCTGTGGTAGGCACTCTGCAGATACCATCTTTTTGAACCTTCTTAAGAATCCCTCCATCCTTGTTTTACATCTGAGGCTCAGAGAGGTTAAATGATTCCTCGATGTCACTGAGTAACTGGTGGGACTTAGATCCAAACCCAGGTCTGTTCAACCTCAAAGCCCAGGGGACTGTTTCCTTCAGTCTATGGTGGCTGCCTCAAGAGCAATTCTACATAGGGGTCAAATTGACACTCTTCCAAGGTTGAACAAGTCTCTTTCTATACCGAGAATGTAGGCCACAGGAGCACACAGAACGGTACTCCCTTTTTGGCCCAAAGACTCATTCCTGTTTCTCATCTTCCTGCTGGAAGTGTACTCCTCCCTTACCATTGCATTCATCTCCAGAAGGGTGGCTCCCTGTATGGAGGTGATGGCCTCCAAAACTTTGGCTGAACTGAACAGCCAAGCTTCTCAGTTTTGCTGGAGGGATGTGAGAATTTGGCAGAGATGGCATATGAGGCAGTGAGGAATTAGTGGGTATTTACGGCGTTGTTACACACTTTACGATGTGAGTTGATTGTTTCATGTAGCCTCATAAAACATGTTGGAGAGTGATTATGTCACTTCCTCTGCCCTCCCGGCAGAGATGGGGCCTTCTCTAGTGCTTAGAATATTTCCTGATGCTCCACTCAGCCCAGCCCACTTTTCAAATTTTAATATGTACCTGTAATAGGTATGGGGGAAAAAAAAAGGAGGAGGAGGGGAGAAGGAGGGTGAGGGAAAGCCATCAGCTCAAGTTGTCACACTACCATTCCAGCAAAGATGAATGACTGATGTCAGAGCAGAATACTGAAACTTATTGGAATAGGCCTGTTTGGCTCCAGCAGTAAAGAAATCAGCCAGTTACACATTTCTTGAATGGCTGGCATAAGTTTTGTTGTCATAGCAACTCCCCAAGGTGCTGGTTTGCTCACACAAGTCCTCACTCTGTCCTAACCCCAAGCTACCTGAGGAGGAGGAGCTGAGTGAAGGGGAGGGGCCAAACAGGATTGTCTCCCCTGCAGGCCACCTGCCTGAGTTACATCTACAAATGCCTCCGAAACAGCAGGCTGGCTGCATCCTCCTGACATTCCTGGGTCTGGCTGGGCTGGTTGGCACAGTGACCAGAACATACCACATTGGCATTGTAGAAGAATATTGGAACTATGTACCCCAAGGGAAGAATGTTATTACTGGGAAAAGTTTCACAGAAGACAAGTGAGTGAACTTGGGGTCCCCACAGACTCCCAGGTTTGGCCCCTCTTTTACTGTACATGGGAAAGGTTGTATTCTTTGGGTCATTAGGATAGGGTTGTGTTGGTCTGAGTCTAGAGCAACAGGAGGGGGTTAGTTTTTGCTTGAAGAGCCCTGCTGTGGGTGGGTCTGTGACTTGGAAGTCTTAGCCCCACTGATTGACTGACCCACCGATGAACAGCCTTGTCTGTGACAAGACGTATGTACAACCAGGTGATCTGAAAAATGGCTTACTCTGTCAAAGGACCAGTTTTCATCAGGCACTACTAGTAACTTCTAGGAGCTTGTTTGTTTTTTAAAAGGCAATGTTTAAGATGAAAATTTAAGAATTCTCAAGAACTCTTTACTGTTAAAACATAATGTTTCTTAAATTTTTATTTTTGGAAAGAAATATCATAATTGGAGATGTGTGTGTTAAGTTTTGTTTTTCGATGTTTAAAAGAAGGGGGAGTGACCACAGATTTGGCTGCTATGTCAAGGTTTCCTTGAATCTACTTAGAAATGGCCTTTCACTGTTAGAGAGGTTGGTTCCAACCCTGACTCATCTGTTCTGAGGGCAATATCTCATCCCAGAGCCCACAGCATAGCTGGTGGGATTGGGCTGGAGTGCACCATGGCCCTGCTTTTTAATTTTTGTAGAAAATGCACGCTTGCCCCCACTCAAGAGCCTAGTGTCTTAAATATCCTATCTGTTCCCTGTGTCTCCCTCTGAAGTTGCTCCTGACTCCAGAAGCTGTCATGCTTATTTTCAACTTTGTGGTTCTTAGAACATCTCTTGAGATGTCTTGGCAGCCTCTGTTGGGGATCTGAATGCTTGCTTCTTTTCTGATAGGCACAGCCTATTGCATTTCAAGTCCATGCTCTAGCTCCTAAAGATGAGGTTCGTTGCTTAAATTCAGGAGCAGCACAAAGTCTGCCAACAAGTCTTTATGAGCCAGGTCCTCCTGCCCTGGAGGAAAGAGCCAAGACCTAGTTGGCCTGGGCACACAGCTTCTAGATTTTCTAACAACACAAAGATGGCATAGTCATGCTTTGTTTACTAAAGAAAGATGATGTGCGTGCCAGGCAGGCTGACAAGAAGGACTTTTCCTTAAGCTCAGTAGCAGGACAATTAATGTCTGCAGGCTATTTCCAAAGAACATGCTTGATGGCTTCCAAACCCACACCTGCTGATTATTGGTGATGGTGGGTCTTCACTATGACAAACAGCTGAGGATGGAAAGGGTACCCTAACTGCGAAGAGCCTTCTTTACAGACAGAGCTCTGCTGGGGGCTAAGTAGAAAATGGTCAATGTGAGCAGCCATTGGCTGTGAGAATGTTCAAAGTATGTATATCAAGTGTAGGAATACTTTCTGTAAGCTGAATGTGTGATTGGACTGCCTTTCTGTACAACTAAGTAAAAAGCACAGAAATAGTTTCTCTTAAAATGCTATGTCCATATAGCTGTGTATGTGCGTCTATTCCAACCCAGGAATTCTACTAGAGACTTTCAACTCGTTACAAACCATTTTACAAACCAGGAACGAAGGCTCCAAAGTTAAATCCTCGCTGAAATTTTTAGAGTAAATGACAGCACCAAACTCACACAGCGTTGATTCCAACACCCATGTTTCTTTGCACCATGCAATCTGTTTTTTGGTAAAGGTGATCCTTTCCCACGGAATGAAAGCCAGCTTTGAAGGAAGCCTGGGACCCCAGTAATAAGAACTTTCTAGAAAATCTTAATTTTTACCAAGGTATCTTTCGTCTCACTTGCCATTCTTCAAGAAAGATGTTGAAAGGGACCCCTGGTGGTTACCTGGGTTCATTCAAAACCCTGAAGTAGCTTAACTACTCAAATACCGGAATGCTGTTTTCACACAGCTGGGTGCAGGAAGGAGTTGGGGGTTCTCTGTTGATCATTTCAACCAGAAGATGGTGCTTTGAAGAAATTACAGTAAAATACACGAAAATAGGTGTGATGAAAACAGTTGATTTGGCAACAGATTTGAGAAAGGTGGTTTCATAAATGCCATTGGTCCATATGAGAGCACCCCTGCCCTTGGGAGCAGCTGGCCCACTAAGACGAAATTTCTCCCACCACCCTGGCTTACTCTTATCTGTTTGCTTCCTAATCACGCCCAGAGCTAGGGGTCTTTTCCTTTTGGGCACGGCATTTTCTTCTGTGTGAATTGTTTTCTAGTTGTTTAGTATACACCAGTCACCTCTACAGCTAAAGTACCACTTTGATGGAGAAGGGCTGGCATGTATTTAATAATTCCCCTTCCTACTCAAAGCTTTGTCAGTGACAATATCTCACCAAGGACTGAGTACAAGGTCAGGCATTTGAAATCATTAAAGCAAAAACTGATCACTTTATCAATTTAGTTGTTCTTATTGCTTAATCTTTGAATAAGGGGAATGGGCAAAAATGAAGAGAACAAGGGGGTGGGGGTCAAGGTTTCGGTGATATAAAAATATTTGGAGACCAAAATTCAGCAGTGCCAAGAGCCTAATAAATCCTGATGCACAGGAATGAGATAGAAAATAAATTGAAATCATTTTACCAAGATGCTACAATGCAGTAAGATGGTACAATTTAACTTTCCAACTTGGTGCCTTTGCTCAATTATAGGGTTCAAAAATATAATTGAAACTATATCGCTAATATTTCCTAGAAAGTATAGGATTTAAGAGTTAGATTCTGCCAGGCGAGGTGGCTCACACCTATAATCCCAGCACCCTGGAGGCCGAGGTGGGTGGATTGCTTGAGCTCATGAGTTCTAGACCGGCCTGAGCAAGAGAGAGACCCTGTCTCTATTTAAAATAAAAAACTAGCCAGGCATCATGACAGGTGCCTGTACTCCCAGCTACTAGGGAGACTGAGGCAGGAGGATCCCTTAAGCCCAGGAGTTTGAGGTTGCTGTGAGCTGTGATGCCATGGCACTCTACCCAGGGCGACAGAGTGAGACTCTGTCTCAAGAAAAAAAAATTAGATTCTCTTTAGAAACATTTCCTCCAGGTAAACATACTCCTCCTCCTCCTCTCTAGGCTGAATGGGGACACTGAGACCCTTTGATTTGCCGGGGAGTGGTGTCACCATTTTGATCTGCTCACGCCAGTCCCACTCAGTCTTGTAAAGTGCTTAATTAAGGTGTGACTGTGCTTGGGTGGTAAAGCTTGGTTTCTAATGGAACCAGAGTGAAGTTACTTTATTTAAAGCCACAGTTCCCCCCATAGACCTCATTGGGCAACCAACATGCATGTGGATTTTTCTTCCCAGTGAAATGCAGGGGTTTTCACGGATGCTAACTCCTGGGTGGGACTGTCCTTAGACATGAGAGACTGACACTGCTCAAACTCTCGATGTCTGGTGTCTGTTAGAGGGAGATTAACTAAACACATCGCTGCATCAGATCTGCTGATGGTAAGGAGTTTTGAGCACTGGAAGGAGCAAGCCCTATGGGGGAGTGTGAGGGAGAGACCCAAATGCCTATCTGAAGGAAGGGCCAACTGAGCAGAAGCAGGTGGACAGAAGACAGAGGCTTGTGTGAGTCTTTGAAATAAAAGAAAAAAAATATCATCTCATCAGTGCTTGGTCTGAGAGTGACTTTCAAGTCTCAACTTTTGTCAGCATCAAAAATTGTGTGTTAAGACTGATGCCATGTGACATTTTTAGCGCTGCTGTTACACCCTGTGTCAGTAAGTGATTGCTTTTAGCTGTCAGCAGATACTGGAATGCAGTGACTTAATCAAATTAGGATTTTGTATTTGCTTGTAAGAAGAACCCAGAGGTGAGCAGTCCAAGGCTGGTGGGATAGATGGTATGATGGAATCTCAGAGGCTTTTTGTATTTCTGGCCCATCAGCCCTATCATATGGTTTTTCTCCTTCCCCAGGGGTATTCATGGTCACAAGATGGCTGCTGGATCTCCAGCCATCACATCTATATTCCAGGGAGGAAGAGAGGAATGGGAAAGGTAGAAGGGGCATAATTCCTGATGAATCAACCCTTCAAAAGGTTATCATAGAAAACCTACCCAACCAATTCTACTCAAATCACATTGGATACTCATAGCCACAAAGGGGATTTAAAAATCCAGCCATTTAGCTGTGTGCTTTTCTGTCTGAATAAAGACAGAATTTTTCTTTATTACTAAGAAAGAATGTGAATGTAAATATTGTGAGGTAGCTGCTGGTCCCTGTCACCCTCTCCTGCCTCAGTTCTCCTGTTTCCCATTATTTATAAGCATCTTCTTAGTCCCCTGTTCCTTTTCCCACCTTCACACAGGGGGAGCCAAGGGCTGATTAGCAAGATCTGAGCAAACTCATGGACAAAATAATAGCTAAGCATCACTGAGTATTTACCTTGCTCCAGGCATTACTCTAAACACTTCACATGGTGTAAAGAAGGGCCAATTTTCTGTCCCTGGTAGGGAGAATGGGAGAAATAGGGAGGATTTCCCCAGCCAAATGTAGCTTAGCAGTGGTCTCATGGAGATACCAAAGCAGCCCGCCTTGCTTGTGAAATGTAGCGTCTTGCATTCCCTGATAAGCTTACAATCAATTCCTGCTCCACTTACTGGGCAAGTAATTGAACATTTCTTTGCCTCAGTTTTCTTATTGGTAAAATAGGGATAATGATTTTGGGGAGTGTCAGTTTCCTGTGGCTGTTGTAACAAATAGCCACAAACTAGGTGGCTTCAAACAACAGTAATTTATTCTCTCCCAGTTTTGGAGGCCAGAAGCCTGAGATGAAGTTGTCAGCCGGTCCACACTCCCTCTGAAGGCTCTAAGGGGTATTCCTTGTCTCCTCGAGCTTCTGAGGGCTGTCAGCTTTCCTTGGCTTGTGGCTGCATCACTCCAGCCTCTGCCCCCATTTTCATATCACCTCTGTGTGTGTCTCTAACCTGTCTTTGCCTCTCTCTTATAAGGATACTTTTGACTGCATTTAGGGCCCACATGATATCCTAGGATTACTTCCTCATCTGAAGATCCTTAATCACACCTTCAAAAATTCATTTTCCAAGTAAAGTTCCATGGATAAGGAATGCAGAGTTATTTTTGGGAGCCGTTTCCAGCCCACCACGGCAGATATGAGAAGGCTGAAAAAACAGGAGAGCTGTAAATTCTCAGATACAGTGCTTGGGACTTGGTTAGTGCTTGATAAATGCTAGCCCTCATGGCTGTTCTCCCATCTCCAGATAGCCAGAGTTCTGTGGGAGAGACTGCGATGGTCACTTTTCCCACTTTTCTAGAAATCACCACAATACAACTGGAGCACGGCTCTCCCAGGTGCTGTGGGGGGGCCCCTCTTCTTCTTTAATCCTGGGGGGGGGTTCTAGCATGGTTATGTTATTCAGTTTGATTTAAGCATTCCACATTGTATTTCAAATCATCACATTGTACCCCATGAATGTATATAGTTATTATTAAATAAACATTAAGTCAAAATAAAGAAAACATAAATATCTTCCTATGTAAAAAAAAGAATAATCAGCTACAGTAATATCTGTAACCTGCCCTTATGAATCATGAAAGACTTAAATGTGTCACAAAAAAATAAAAATAAAAATAAATCAGAGGCTGCTTCCTGCGAAGGGTTCCCTTGCAGTGAGGCCCTGGCTTTGTTTCTGGGGAATGATTTGCATCTTGCAGGACTCACAGGAGCTGGAGTTTCTGTTCTACTGTTACAAAGGCAGAACGTGTCCGTAGGGGGGGTTTGCTGGACAGACATTTAAGAAAACAATTTTCTTTTTCTCTTTCTCTTACCTTACCCTTCCTTTCTCACTTTCAGCAGGTTTTTTTTTTCTATTTTTTTCAGCAGGTTTTTTATCCATTTCTATGGCTTTGATTATTGTGCTAAGTACTATAAAAATATGACTTGCAATTTTGAATGCACATCAGAATTGTATTAGTCAGACTAGGTCAGGTTTTTTTGTTTTTTTTTTTTCCTATTGGGCCCTTATTGATATATACACAATGCTAAATTTTGTTAAAATGAAGATTGTTTTCCAGGAAAATAGAGATTAACAAAACTGATTCAAGAAGAAATCACAACAATATGCTAATAACCATAAAAGAAAAAAAATATTAAACCGTTAACCTGCAACTAAATGCCAGGCTAGGACAAAGCAAATATAAGATCAGAATAGGTCAGGTTCTGCTGAAGTAAAGTCCAAGCCCCAAATCTACAGGGCTGAATATCGCAAAGGTTGATTTCTAACCCACTCAAGTTCACAGAGGGCCACGTGACTCCAGGGCAGCCCGGCAGTGCTGGATGCTTTGGTCTTGAGGCTTCACCACCTTAACAGGAGGCTTGCCTGGCAGCAGAGGAAGACAGGCTCTTGCAATAATAATTAAACCAGAAGTGACACATACCATGGCCCAGAAGTGACACATACCATTTCCATTCACAGCCCGTGTTCCAGAGCCCTATGAAACCTAACTTCAAAACCAGAATCTTTGTGCTCTCCTTCTGCGGGGAGGGAAGAAGACTCAGAATGGGCAAGCCCTAAACCATTCAACCCGTAACAGTCATTTGTGAGCTTAGGAAGAATACAGATGTCATGGAGTGGCCCCAGAGTATCCAATTAAGTTGTCCTGAAATGGGGCCAGGAACCCTAAACCTTTAACAAATGTTACAAATGATTTTGATGTGCTTGGGTGGCCATTTGGGAACCACTACTTTAGAAAATCTAATCCCCCTGTCCCCTGGGGTGAACTATTTAGGTGACAAGACGGATACATGTCCAAGAATGTGCAAAACAAGTCAATATATAACTCAGTGCCAAAATATGCAGCATCTGTAACAAGTGCTGGAGGGAGGGAGCAGACACTTCCCTCCCTCTGATGCCCCAGCTCGCCTCTGGTTAGTGGTTTTGCCAGGCAACTCATGGTCAGACCCCGTCTACTGGAGGTGATAGAGAACCATCTGGGGCAGGGGCGAGGTCAGGACCCGTTAGCAGATTAAAAGCAGCAGGATGTCCGTGAGCGTGTGTGTTCTGCACGGACTTGCAGGTGTACGTACTTGTGTGTGCCAGGAGCACAAGCCGGAGCAGTACAGAGAGTGAAATGTCTGTCCTTCCCTGCCAAGCCTGTTGGAATGTGACAAAGCCATATAAATAACCTTTTTATAGCTTTTTACTCCACGGGCTGGTCCCAGAGAGCACACCAGTGATTTGGAATATAATTGTGCTCTGCCGCTTCCTTACTGGGCAACCCAGTGTCAGCCATAAAGCCGGGCAGCTCTGCCTACTCAGGAGCTAATTAGCCGGCCCTGTGATGACTCAGTTCTTCCTGTCTCTTCCTCCTCCTCCTCCTCCTCTTCCTCCTCCTCCTTTTCCTTTTGAAAAGCCTGTTCAGTCAGGAGTTGTATTCAGTGGTTTAAATATATTAGAAATTTGTTATTATTATAGCTTACACAAACAACGTCCAGAGGTCAGAAATCAGGACCCCAGGTTCCTTCTGGCTTTCACTTGACCATCCCTAGATGTGACTCTTTTCCCTCACTGTCTCAAGACGGCTGCTGGAGCTCCAGTCATCATGTCTTCATTTCAGGTGTGAATAAGGGGAAGAGCAGAGGACAGTGATGGTCTCTGCCTACTCCACCTGGAGAAGCACCATCAAGTGATATCTGTTTCCATCTCTTTGGCTAGAATTATGTCATATGACTATCCCAAGTTTCTAGTGAGGCTGAGAAATCTGAAAGCGTCTATGATAAAGCTCCAGGGTCAGGCATCCAGACTTTTCATCCTATTCTCTTTCCTCTACCTTGTAGAGCAGAAGAGGCTCACTGTTGCTCCTGGGTAGACACACACAGCCTCAGGGGACACGTGGAGGCAGGGGACCCAGAGTGCACAGAGGGGCCCAAGACCTCAATCTCAATGCCGGAAAGAGGAGAATTGGCAAACCAGAGGATGAGAGGGATTCTTTTCCCTCCAAACTCAGTGAGCAGCCCTGTGCTCTCTGATCAGGAA